>NC_142886.1:50511764-50820000 GCF_051225735.1 Oryctolagus cuniculus | reverse complement strand
GAGAGGGAAGAGAGAAAGAGAGAGGTCTTCTACCCACTGGTTCACTCCCCCAAATGGCCGCAATGGTCAGGGCTGGGCCAAGTCGAAGCCAGGAGCTTCATCCAGGTCTCCTATGTGGGTGCAGGGGCCCAAGCACTTGGGCCATCTTCTACTGCTTTCCCAGACACATTAGCAGAGAGCTGGATGGGAAGTGGAGCAACTGGGACTCAAGCTGGCACTCATATAGGATGCCAACACTGCAGGCAGCAGCTTAACCCACTATACCATGATGCCGGCCCCAAAAATAAATATTTAAAATAAATTTTATCTTAAACAGAAGCAAATAAAACTGCCTTTTGCTTCCATTTAGCCTTCACTTTACCAATTCACCACTACTGACCCTAAGAAAAAAGTTTCCTAGTCTTACACAATTGCACTCAAAGCTGATACAAAACATATTAACACATAATTGTGAATCTTATACCACTAAACTACCCCCCTCACTCACACTGTTTTCTCCCCCAGGGAACCAATAAACAACATGCATATTTTCACACAGAAAAGTGTTACAAAATTCCTTGGTAGTCAAATTTTGTGGTAGCACTGAACATGTAACAGATACTGAAAAGCTATTTTTTGTTTAAGATAGTATTTATTTGAAAAGCAGAATAACAGACACAGAAGGGGACATAAAGAGAAAAAGATTTTGTGTCTGCTGGTTTTGCTCAAAGGGCTGAATGGCCAGGCCAAAGCCAGGAGTCTAGAATCTATCTGGGTCATGACAGAGGCCCAAATACTTGGGCCACACTCAGCTGCTTTCCCAGGTGCACTAGCAGGAAGCGTGATCAGAAGTGGAACAGCTGTTACTCCAACCAGTGCTCTGATACAGGATGCTGGTGCCACAGGTGGCGGCTTAACCTTCTACACAATGGAAACCTTTTGGATGTAATTCTTAAATTAAGGGAGTTCTGATTTTATTTTTCTGTGGAATTGGGCTGACACCACTTCATCCACCACACTGCCACTGAAAATGATGCAGAATCTAGCCAAAGTCAAGATTTCCACCCTTTTTCATTACCAAGAGAAGCTTAATGTGTATTTCTGATTATAGCCAGCTAAATAATTTTTTCCCAGACATAGCCAAATTCAGGGTGAGTTAGTGCTGGCCAGTTCTTATTAGTGAAAGTCTACTGCTTCATTTAGCATAAAAGGGGATAGACAAGCTAGCACAGTCCCTCCTTCTTATCTTGAATACAACCACGCAGGGGGAGCTGCATGTTACTCTGTAGCTACAGGAGTTTCAAACATGAGAAAAATGACAAAAATATTTTGTTAAGAACCAGTAACTCCAATCTTATTGAAGTGCTGAATGAAAGCTAGAAGTTGCCTACCTATGGATTCCCCTGAGAAAAACAAATGCCTGTATGTTATCTTCAGTCTAAGTATTTACTGATACAAGGAGACTTCATGGAAAATATATATTCTGAAAAAACTATGCAAGGATTTCAAAATTCCTTTGTACCAAAATAAATTTACCTTTTAATTCCATTTTTTCCACAAACTTTTTAAAGTACCCTCCATCAAGAACCATATCAAGTAAATATAAAAAGCAAGTTTTTTAAAAATGGAAAATGCACTCCATTTTTATTTATAAACTAGTTCTTTAAAAATCTATCTACAAATAAACACCAATTATAAACCATCGTATAATCAGAAGATACAAATTAAAATAGTCCACAGATTGGGGCTGGCGTTGTGGTATACCATGTAAAGCTGCTGCCTGTGATGCTAGCACCCCACAAGGGCACCAGTTCAAGTCCCAGCTGCTCCACTTCTGATCCAGCTCCCTGCTAACACGCCTGGGAAAGCAGCAGAAGATGGCCCAAGTGCTTAGGCCCCTATCACCCATGTGGGAGATCAGGAAGAAGCCCCTGGCTCCTGGCTTTGTATTGGCCCAGCTCCAGCTGCTGTGGCCATTTGAGGAGTGAACCAGCGGATGGAAGACCTTTCTCTGTCACTCCCTCTGTCTGTAACGCTACCTCTCAAATAAATAAAAAAAAATAAAAAAAAAAAACTCCATATAACCTAAACTTTTTCAAAAATTTAACAAAATAAACATGATTCTAGAATTGTTTTGCCTTGTACCTATGTGGCAGAGATCCAAGGTGGAATTTGAGAGGTCTACTTAAGTGCTTCCTACATGAGAAGAAATCAAGTTTACAAGTTTAAGATAATTTACACCATGTTTCAGTTTTTCCCAATCACGATTGGTGCCTTCTACAAAACACGACATGTGCCCACACATCCTTCCTAGTACTTCAAATAACAAGCCACCTCCTTAACACATGAGCAGATTTGTCAAATGTAAAAACCTACACAGTCCAATTGTGACAATAAATGGCCTTCCTCCAAGACAAATTTTACTTCTGAAAGTAGCTAGGCAACTATTCATTCACAGCATGAGAAAGGATTTCATAAGATTAAACAATTTATGATTTTTTTTTTTTTGACAGGCAGAGTGGACAGTGAGAGAAAGAGACAGAGAGAAAGGTCTTCCTTTGCCGTTGGTTCACCCTCCAATGGCCGCCGCGGCCAGCGCGCTGTGGCCGGCGCATTGCGCTGATCCGATGGCAGGAGCCAGGAGCCAGGTGCTTTTCCTGGTCTCCCATGGGGTGCAGGGCCCAAGCACCTGGGCCATCCTCCACTGCACTCCCCGGCCACAGCAGAGAGCTGGCCTGGAAGAGGGGCAACCGGGACAGAATCCGGCGCCCCGACCGGGACTAGAACCCCGTGTGCCGGCGCCGCTAGGCGGAAGATTAGCCTAGTGAGCCGCAGTGCCGGCCAACAATTTATGATTTTAAAAGCTCATAGCAAACTAGGAATAGAATGGAACCTCCTTGACTTGGTTAAAAAAAAAAAAAATCATAGACCAGAGATTAAGTTGCAGCTTATAATGAGGACATCCCAGCTTGCAGCACTGGGGAGGGAACCAGAGGATGGTTCAGATCTCTCTCTCTCTCTGTCTCTGTCTCTGTCTCTGTCTCTCTCCTCTTCTATATGTCACTCTGCCTGTCAAATAAATAAACCTTTAAAAAAATAATCATAAGCCAAAAAAATCAAATCTGGCTTTTTGGTGCAGTGGATTAAGCCATCGCTTGTGACCCTGGCAACCCATACTGAAGTGATAATTCAAGTCCAGGTTGTTCCATTTCCTATCCAGCTTCCCTCGCCTGTGAAGGCAGCAGAATCAAGTACTTAAGCCCTGGTTACCCATGTGAGAGACTAAGATGGAGTTCCTAACTCCTAGCTTTTGTCTAGCCCAGTCACAGCCACTGCAGCCATTTCAGGAGTGAAACAATGGATGAAAAAACTCATATGGGCGCCGGTTCAAGTCCTGGCTTCTCCTCTTCCGATCCAGCTCTCTGCTATTGCCTGAGAAAGCAGTGGAAGACGCCCCAAGTCCTTGGGCCCCTGCACCCATGTGGGAGACCTGGAAGAGGCTTCTGGTTCCTGGCTTCGGATGGGCTCAATTCTGGCCATTTGGGGAGTGAACCATCGGGTGGAAGACCTCTCTCTCTCTCTCTCTCTCTACCTCTACCTCCGTAACTCTGCCTTTCAAATAAATAAATCTTTAAAAAAAAAAAAAAGGCCAGTGCCATGGCTCAATAGGCTAATCCTCTACCTGCGGCACCGGCACCCTGGGTTCTAGTCCCAGTCAGGGCACCAGATTCTGTCCCGGTTGCTCCTCTTCCTGTCCAGCTCTCTACTGTGGCCCGGAAGGGCAGTGGAGGATGGCCCAGGTCCTTGGGCCCTGCACCCGCATGGGAGACCAGAAGCACCTGGCTCCTGGCTCCGGATCAGCACAGCGCTGGCCATAGCAGCCATTTGGGGGGGTGAACCAACAGAAAAAGGAAGACCTTTCTCTCTCTCTGTCAAAAAAAAAAAAAAAAAAAAAATCAGGTTCTGCTCTCCATTATAGTTACCTGCTGACTCAAATGGTTGGGCCCCTATCAGGCATAAGAGATCCCAACTGAATTTTCAGCTCCTGGCTTTGGCCTGGTCCAGCCCTGGCTGTTACAAGCATTTTGGGGAGTGAACCAGGGGATGGGACATCGCTCTGTGTCTTTCTAAGAAATTAAATGGACTTTAAAAAAAATTTAAGAATGTGAATAGAAAAGAAGGGCTGTTACTATCCCAGAAGTTATCAAATCAGTCTCACTTAAAAAAAAAAAAATTGTTGGGGGCTGCTGCTGTGGTGTAGCAGATAAAGCCACCACCTGCAGTGCTGGCATCCCATATGGGTGCCGGTTCGAGTCCTGGCTGCTGCTCTTCCAATCCAGCTCTCTGCTATGGCCTGAGAAAGCAGTGGAAGATGGCCCAAGTCCTTGGGCCACTGTACCTGCATGGGAAGACCAAGAGGAAGCTCTTGGCTCTTGGCTTTGGATTGACATAGCTCCAGCCAATGTGGCCAACTGGGGAGTGAACCAGCAGATGGAAGACCTCTCTCTCTGCTTTTCTTTATCTAACTCTTTCAAAAAAACAATAAGTAAATCTTAAAAAAAAAAATTATTACTGGTATAGTATAGCAAACTAGCATAATACATGGAAAAATAATTTACTCATATAGTCTTCAGAATACTGAACTATATGCTGCTACAGAAAACTTTAGGGGGCCAGCGCTGTGGCGTAGTGGATAAAGCCGCCACCTGCAATGCCGGCATCCCATATGGGTGCCAGTTCCTAGTCCCAGCTGCTCAACCTCCAATCCAGCTCTCTGCTATGGCCTGGGAAAGCAGTAGAAGACGGTCCAAGTGCTTGGGTCGCTGCACCTGCATGGGAGACCCAAAAGAAGCTCCTGGCTTCGGATCTGCCCAACTCCAGCCATTTTGGCCATTTAGGGAGTGAACCAGTAGATGGAAGACCTCTCTTTCTCTGCCTCTGCCTCTCTGTAACTCTGCCTTCCAAATAAATAAATAAATCTTTTTAAAAAAAGAAACTCTAAGATTCAGTAACTTCAGGCCAGGCAATCATTCTCATACATTCAGGCATCTACTACATGCTAGGTACCACCATTAAGATAAAAGAAAACAGGGGCCAGCACTGTGGCTTAGTGGGTAAAGCCATCTGTGGTGCCGGCATCCTATATGGGTGCCAGTTCAAGTCCCAGCTGCTCCACTTCAGATTCAGCTCCCTGCTGGGAAAGCAGCAGAAAACGGTCCAAGTACTTGGGCCCCTGTACCCACAGGAGAGACCTGGAAGAATCTCCTGGCTTCAGCCTGCCTCAGTTCTGGCCATGGTAGCCATCTGGGTGATGAACCTGAGGGTGGAAGATCTTGCTCTTTCTGAAACTCTGATTTTCAAAATAAATAAATAAATCTTTAAAAAAGATTAGCCAAATTCATCATCAATTTCAAAAAAAGCCTATCAATCATGTTATTTATAGTAGTGAAATTTTAAAGATATACTACAGTGAGGTAACGCAAGTTTATGAGCTAGCATCCATACTGGAGTGCCAGTTCCAGTCCTAGCTATTCCACTTCAGATCTAGCTTCCTGCTAATGCTCCTAGGAAGGCAGTAGAAGACAGCCTAAGTACTTCAGCCCCTGTTACACATTTGGGAGACTAGAACAGAGATTCTGGCTCCTGGCTTTGGCCCAGCCCAGCCCTGGCTGTTGCAGTTAGTTAAGAAGTAAACCATAGGATGAAAGATCTTTTTCTCTGTCTGTCTCCGTTATTCTGCCTTTGAAATAAATAAATAAATCTTTAAAAAAAGAAAGAATGAAAGCAGTCTGAGGTTTTTGTTTAAAAAAAAAAAAAAAAAAAGCTGTGGGGCCAGCACTGTGGCGCAGTGGGTTAATGCCCTGGCCTGAAGCACCAGCATCCCATAGGGGCACTGGTTTGAGACCCGGCTGCTCCACTTCCAATCAGCTCTCTGCTGTGGCCTGGGAAGGCCGTGGAGGATGGCCCAAGTCCTTGGGCCCCTGTACCCACGTGGGAGACCCAGAGTAGGCTCCTGGCTTCAGATCAGCACAGCTCCAATCATGTGGCCAACTGGGGAGTGAGCTAGCAGATGGAGGACATCTCTCTCTCTCTCTGCCTCTCCTCTCTCTGTGTAATTCTTTCAAATAAATAAATAAATCTTTAAAAAAAAAAAAAAGTTGTGTGGGGTGTAGAGAGGTAACTTCACTGAAATGTACTACAGAGGCTGAGGCCACAAGGACAGCAATGAGAGATCCATAAAGAGTCCTGAAAGTAATGATGTCTGTCAGTCACTGCTCTAGATGCTTTACTCATTTGTCTCATTCAATCACTCAGTTATCCAACCAATATTTATCAGTCACCCATAGGTATTCAGAATATCAACAAATAGTCCTGCTTTTATGAAGCTTGTAGTAGACCAGGGGAAACTGACAAAACATAGTGAATACAGAAATATGCAAATTATATAGTATGCTAGCAGGTAATAAGTGCAATGGAAAAAAGAAAAAATTAGGGGGTGAGCACTGTGGTACAGGTTAGAAAATGCTCTTGGTTTCAGCCTGGCCCAACACCAGCTATTGCAACCATCTGTGGAGTGAACCAGCAGAAGGAAGATTTCTGATTTTTCTCTGTCTCTGTGTGTGTGTGTGTGTGTTAACTTTGACTCTCAAATAAATAAATGTTTAAAAATAACAATCCCAGGGCTGGCTCTGTGGCATGATGGGAGTTCCCATATGGGTGCCAGTTTGGGGTCCCGATTGCTCCACTTCAGATCCAGCTCCTTGCTGATGTGCCTGGAAAAGCAGTGGGAGGATAGCTCAAAATCTTGGGTCCCTGCACCCACATGGGAGCCCCAGAGGAAGCTCCTGGCTCCTGGCTTCAGACTGGCCCAGCCCCAGTCATTGTAGCCATTTGGGGAGTAAGCCAGCAGCTTCAAAGTTTCTCTCTCTCTCTCTCCAACTCTGCCTTAAAAAAAAAAAAAAAAAAAAAAAAAAGTAACAATCCCAAAAGATGATCCTGGGTAAATTTAAAATGTTAACAAAAAAGAGGACTCTCCTTCCAACAGTAGCATGAGGTCAGGCCATTACTATCACCAATCCTATTTTATAGACGAGGTAAGTGGGACACAAACAAGTTAAATAACATGCTGAAGGCCATGATAAAATGCTAGGTTAAATTATTAAGACAAAATCACTATTGTCGTGGTTTAAAAATATGACCCCCAAAGTTTTTGACCTCCCAGTAACATCCACACTCCCTCCACTTGAACCTAACCGACTTACATCTGCTTTAGTCAAAGCACAATGGCAGAAGTAGCCAACCTTGGAGACAAGCAACTTCTGCCTTGTTCTCTGCAACACTGAGTCACCATGGAAGAAACTATCTCACAGAGGCCTCCTGTGCAGAGCTCTGGTAAAGGATCCCAACTGAGCCCAGGGCAGGCTCCTGCTTTTGGCTGTCCTACCCCAACTACTGCCACATCTGGAGAGTGAACTGCTGGATGGAAGATCTTTCTCTTTCTGTGTGTGTGTGTGTGTGTGTGTGTGTGAGTCTGCCTTTCAAGTAAATGAAAATAAACAAAGATACCCCTCAATTGAGGTTCCAAATACAGTCGAGCAAACATAAGAAAATGCTTGTTGTTTTACACTACATAGTTTGTTCCGCAGCAATAAGTAAATGATAAGCAATAAATAAATATTTAGAACCTGGACTAAGTTAAAAGAAACAGAAATTAGAATGCATTACCATATTTGAAAAGTTCTTCATCACTGAGTATCTTAAATGTCTAGATGGCAACCTTCTTTTGATGGCTTAAGAGGAAAAAAAAATAAGCTCCTTAATCCGTCCTATTAGTAAAGCTAATTAAATGTATATGAGTACCACAGGCAGGCTAAGGATAGGCTAAGAACCAGATAAGGCGAAGAGGACAAGAGTGAAAGGTAGAACATGAAAAGAATGCCATGAAAAACAGCTTTGAATACCTTCAAAAATAAAACATACTTGCCCAGTTTAAATTATCCTTCTGGGTAAGTCTAAGAACAGAGGGCAAATAAGAAGTTAAGTTGTTCTATGTCTACTACTCTCCAGCAATCTCATTCTAGAATATGCTATTTTAGTCAGTGCAGTCACAAAGGTACTGACAGCATAAAGAATGTGGTTATACAAAATTCTGGAATCAAAATCTTAGGTTTCAACTTACACAAATTTCATATTAAATTCTACTAGTATAGAAGTTCAAGCAAAATGTCCGTAACACAAACCTCACAAAAGCAACTGCCCAACTATTAACAAGAAATACAGACAAAATACTTCCTGCTTTGATTCCAACTTTGAACTCAAGATCCCACATGACTCATGGAAACAATGCCTTATCTAGCCCACGTAAGATTATATAAGACTAAGGAGCCAGAGCCATGGCATAGCAGGTAAAGCTGCCGCCAGCAGTGTCAGCATTCCATATGGACGCCAGTTCAGTCCTGGCTGCTCCACGTCGACCCAGCTCTCTGCTATGGCCTGGGAAAGCAGTGGAAGATGGCCCAAGTCCTTGGGCCCCCACACCCAGGTGGGACACCTGGAAGAAGCTCCTGGCTCCTGATCAGCACAGCTCCAGCCATTGCAGCCATCTGGGGAGTAAACCAGTAGATGGAAACCTCTCTCTCTCTCTCTCTCTCTGCCTCTCAAATAAATAAATAAAGACTAACCACAACTGAGCATAGTAAGTGTTAAAGATGTCACTTTGGGGGGCCAGCACTGTGGCATAGCAGGTAAAGATGCAGCCTGCAGTGCCGCCATCCCATATGGGTGCAAGTTCGAGTCCCAGCTGCTCCACTTCTGATCCAGCTCTCTGCTGTGGCCTGGGAAAGCAGTAGAAGATGGCCCAAGTCCTTGGGCCCCTGCACCCACGTGGGAGACCTGGAAGAAGCTCCTGGCTTCAGAACAGCACAGCTCTGGCTGTTGCAGCCATTTGGGAGTGAACCAGCAGATGGAAGACCTCTCTCTCTGCCTTTCCTCTCTCTGTGTAACTCTGACTTTCAAATAAATAAATAAATCTAAAAAAAAAAAGATGCCACTTGAGAAGCCTCCCATGTTGTGGTACCCAGATGGAATCCTGCCTCTCAGCTTCAAATCCAGCTTCCTGCTAATGTATACCTTGGGAGACAGGTGACAGCTAAGTACTGGGCCATTGCCACCCACATGGGAGACATGGATTGAATTCCCAGCTCCTGGCTTTGGCCTGGCTAGTCTTGGTTATTGTGGGCATTTGAGGAGTGAACCAGTGGATGGGAGGATAATTTCTCATGATCTCTCTCTCTCTCCCTCTCTCTTTCTCCTCTCTCTGCCTTTCAAATAAATTTTAAAGGTGAAGAAAGAAAAAGTGTAAAGCTTCACAGACAGGACTGGTGCTGTGGCGCAGCAAGGTAAGCCACACCCTAGATAAGAGTGATGTTCAAGTCCCGGCTGCTGTGATCCGATCCAGCTCCCTGTTAATACATCTGGGAGGCAGCAGACTGCAGCTCCGGGACTTGAGTCTCTGCATCCCACATGGAGACCTGTGCAGCTCCTGGCTCTGGCTTCAGCCTGGCCCAGCCCTGGTTGTTGCAGCCTTGGGAGGAAGTGAACCAGTGAATGGACCATCTGCAAATCTGTCTCTGGCCTTCAAATAAAAAAAAAAGCAGTGGTGCCACGGCTCACTTGGCTAATCCTCAGCCTGAGGCACTGGCACCCCAGGTTCTAGTCCTGGTTGGGGTGCCGGATTCTGTCCCGGTTGCTCCTCTTCCAGTCCAGCTCTCTGCTGTGGCCTGGGAAAAGCAGTGGAGGATGGCCCAAGTGCTTGGGCCCTGCACCTGCATGAGAGACCAGGAGGAAGCACCTGGCTCTTAGCTTTGGATCGGCACAGTGCGCCAGCCCTAGCGGCCATTTGGGAGGTGAACCAACGGAAGGAAGACCTTTCTGCCTCTCTAACTTTGCTTACTTAAAAAAAAAAAAAAAAAAAAGCTTTGCAGAGATTTATTTCTTCTTCAGGTTTAATTTGAAATTTTGAAATGGATGTGAGAGGTGAATTTCTGCTTTAGTTCTCCCAATGTTGATCAGGGGGTTTGCATTCTCTGACTGTTATCTCCAACCTAGGAATAAATTTTAGGGACAAAAATCAGCTATATCTTAGAATGATAAAATCCAAGAATAAGTCTCTTTGAAATAAACATAACAGGTACTATTAATTTATAGACTATATAAAAGCCTCCAAGTAATTACAATATAAATCATATTCTGTCTCATAATTACAATGTACATCAAGATGACCAATATCGTACTTTCTATAAATTTCAAGTTTTATTTAATTTACATACAGAAAAACAACTCTCAAATTACAATCTATCAGATCTTTTGGAGCCAGCGCTGTGGAGCAGCAAGTAAAGTCACTGTCTGCAGCACCAGCATCCCAGATGGGTACCAGTTCAAGTTCCATCTGCTCCACTTCTGATACAGCTCTCTGCTGATATGCCTGGAAAGGCAGCATAAGACGGCCCAAGTGCTTGGGCCTCTGCACACACGTGGGAGATCCGGAAAAAGCTCCTGCCTCCTGGCTTCAGATCAGCCCAGCCCTGGTCACTGCTGCCATCTGAGGAGTGAACCAGTGGATGGAAGATCTCTCTATGCTCTGTCTCTCCCTCTTCAGCTGTAACTCTTTCAAATAAATAAATCTTTAAAAAAAAAAAAAAAGGAGTATAGTTCAGTTATCAAGGCTTCACTGGACACTAAGGAAGGCAGTGATATTCTTTAGCATGGTGCCTGGACTTGCATAATCAACATCATCTGTTAACTTGGTAGAAATGCAAACTTGAGGTGGGACTGGTGTTGTCGTACAGTGAGTAAAGGCCCTGCTTTGGATACCCACACTCTAAATCAGAGTGCCTCGTTCAGTCTTGACTACTCCATGCTTACAATCCAGCTTCCTGCTAATGCTCCTGGGAGGCAGCGGGTGATGCCCAAGTAGATAAGTTTTACAGAACTCAGAGAGCTTTTTCTACATTTACAGAAGTTCTAAAAAGCAGGAAGCAATCTGGTTCTCAGGTATATGCAGTAATTCAAAAAGTTCATTGAAAAATTGCCTGGGAAAAGCAGCAGAGATGGCTCAGTGTTCAGGCCCCTGCCACTCACACAGGAGACCTGGATGAAGCTCCTGGCTCCAGCCTGGCCCAAAGGCCATCTGGGAAGTGAAGAAAGATGGAAGATCAATTTCTCTCTAACTCTGAATTTCAAATAAATAAATAAATATTTTAAAATTTAACTAGAAAATATGTTTATGGGCCAGCACTGTGGTACAGCAGCTTAGGCTGTACCTATATGGGTCCCGGTTCGAGTCCCGGCTGCTCCACTTCTGATCCAGCTCTCTGCTATGGCCTGGGAAAGCAGTAGAAGATGGCTCGGCTGGCGCCACGGCTCAATAGGCTAATCCTCTACCTGCGACGCCAGCACACCAGGTTCTAGTCCCGGTCAGGGCGCCGGATTCTGTCCTGGTTGCCCCTCTTCCAGGCTAGCTCTCTGCTGTGGCCCGGGAGTGCAGTGGAGGATGGCCCAAGTACTTGGGCCCTGCACCCGCATGGGAGACCAGAAGCACCTGGCTCCTGGCTTTGGATCAGCGTGGTGCGCCGGCCACGGCGGCCACTGGAGGGTGAAACAGTGGCAAAGGAAGACCTTTCTCTCTGTCTCTGTGCACTCTGCCTGTCAAAAAAAAAGAAGAAGAAGAAGAAGAAGAAGATGGCTCAAGTCCTTGGACCCCTGCACCCATGTGGGAGGCTCAGAAGAAGCTCCGAGCCGGCGCCGCGGCTCACTAGGCTAATCCTCCGCCTTGCGGCGCCGGCACACAGGATTCTAGTCCCGGTCGGGGCGCCGGATTCTGTCCCGGTTGCCCCTCTTCCAGGCCAGCTCTCTGCTGTGGCCTGGGAGGGAGTGCAGTGGAAGATGGCCCAGGTCCTTGGGCCCTGCACCCCATGGGAGACCAGGAGAAGTACCTGGCTCCTGCCATCGGATCGGCACGGTGCGCTGGTTGCAGCGCGCCGGCCGCGGCGGCCATTGGAGGGTGAACCAATGGCAAAGGAAGACCTTTCTCTCTGTCTCTCTCTCTCTCACTGTCCACTCTGCCTGTCAAAAAAAAAAAAAAAGAAGAAGAAGAAAAAGCTCCAAACATTGTGGCCAATTGGGGAGTGAAACAGTGGATGAAAAGACCTCTCTCCCTCTCTGCCTCTCCTTCTATGTAATTCTTTCAAATAAATATTAAATAAATCTTTTTTTAAAATGTTTATTTTGTGCAAAACAATTGACGTCCACACATACAAGGCACACTCTTTCTATAAAATGTATTTTTCAATAACTTTTTGAAGATCTCTCTTATATCCTCCAGAGCACCTAAAACTGTCATATTCATAACAGGCACTCTAATTTGCTTAACAGGTGAATTCAGTCTCACCTAAACAAACAGTTGACTAGGCTACAATACCATCAGTTTATCTGTTTCACAAAGTTAGGAAAACTTGATGATTATTTGGATTAACTACTCAGTATATGATACACACACACTAGAGGCTGTTAAATAACTCAGTCCTAGAGCCTTTAGTACTTTGGCAAAAACCCAGGATTATAGACTTGTATGCTTTAAAAGTAAAAAATGTATTTCTATAAGTAGGTACTCAACCTAGCAGTTAAGACACTAGCATCCCATATCAGACTATCCGAGCTCAATTCCCACCTTAAGCTCCTACCTCCAGCTTCCCACCAGTGCGTGCTGATGACTCAAGTCAGCGAATTGGATTGGGTTCCTGGTTTCCAGCTCTGGCCTGGCCCAGGCCCAGCCTTTGTGGGAATTTGGGGAGTAAAGCCCCAGGAGTTCTCTCTTTCCCCCAGATAATTTTTTTCAATGTTTCTAATTTTGCCAGAATAGAAACAGGATTTGTTTGTGGCTCTATTCAAGTCAACTATAGAACATATTAAAAAAAAAAGTTTCTTGTTGCTCTATAAAAGAATTTTATTTTAGGGGCCAATGTCATGGCATAGGACTTTCCAGGCTCCTGACTTCAGCCTGGACCAGCCCCAGCTGTTGCAGCCATTTGGGGAGTGAACCAGAAAATCAAAGACTAACTCACTCACTCACTCTCTCTCTCTCCCCCCCAACTCTGCCTTTCAAATAAATTCTTTTAAAAAAAAAAAACATGTTATTTTATGCATTAGTCACCTGTAATGTGTAGATTTAAGTTGGAATCTAATCTGAAAACAGATTAAAATTTAGACAACTGAGGAAATTTGGACACTGTGTATCTGATATTAAGAAAACATGATAGGAGCCGGCTCTGTGGCATAGTGGGCTGAGCCTCCGCCTGCGGCGCCAGAATTCGTATGGGTGCCAGTTAGTGTCCCGGCTGTTACTCTTCCGACCCAGCTCTCTGCTATGTCCTGAAAAAGTAGTAGAAGATGCCCCAAGTGTTTGGGCCCCTGCAACCACGTGGGACACCCAGAAAAAGCTCCTGGCTCCTGACTTTCGATCGGCTCAGCTCTGGCTGTTGAAGCCACCTGCGGAGTGAACCAGAGGATGGAAAACTTTTCTCTCTCTGCCTCTGCCTCTCTCTATAACTCTACCTCTCAAATAAATCTCCAAAAAAAAAAAGGAAAGAAAAATGTAATAAAGATATTAATTACATGTTCTTTAAAAGGAGGCTCATTTCTTCTAAAAGCTTTTGAGATGAAATGATATGATGTATTGAATTTGATTCCTGAGGGAATGAGACTGACCAATGAGATGCTGAGAATGGGGGGCTCGCTGCATACCAAGGTTTCCCAATTCCAGCCCTACTGACATTTGGGAATAGATACTTCTCAGTGACGGGGGAAGTTGTCTTATGTATTGCAAAACGTGAGCGGCATGACTAGTGACCAGTAACTCCCACTTCCTCTAGTTGTGACAACTAAAAATGTTTCTAGACATTGTCAAATGTCCCTGGAGGACAAAATCATCAATAAATTCCATTCTACCTATTTGAAATTTTCCATAACAAGCCTTTTCAAAAATATTTTAAATATTTATTTGAAAGGGAAAACAGAGAGTGAGAGAGAGACCTTCATCTGTAGGTTCACTCCCCAATACATGCAACAGCAAGGGCTAGGACAGGCTGAAGCCTAGAACTCCAAACAGGTCTCTCAAATGGGTGGCAGGGATGGCTGGCGCCGCAGCTCACTAGGCTAATCCTCCGCCTGCAGTACCAGCACCCCGGGTTCTAGTCCTGGTTGGGGCGCCGGATTCTGTCCCAGTTGCTACTCTTCCAGTCCAGCTCTCTGCTGTGGCTCAGGAGTGCAGCGGAGAATGGCCCAGGACCTTGGGCCCTGCACCCGCATGGGAGACCAGGAGGAAGCACCTGGCTCCTGGCTTCGGATTGGCGCAACGCGCCCAGCCGCAATGCGCCAGCTGTAGTGACCACTTGCGGGGTGAACCTACGGAAATAGGAAGACCTTTCTCTCACTGTCTAACTCTGCCTGTCAAAAAAAAAAAAAAAAAAAGGGGGTGGCAGGGATTCAAGTACTTGGACCATGATCTGCTGCCCCAAAATGCACATTAGCAGGGAGATGGATCAGAAGCAGAGCAGCCAGCAATGTGATAAAAACGAACTCTTATGGGTGGTGCCGCGGCAGGCAGAGGATTAGCCAAGTGAGCTGCGGTGCCGGCACCCCGGGTTCTAGTCCCGGTTGGGGCGCCGATTCTGTCCCAGTTGCTCCTCTTCCAGTCCAGCTCTCTGCTGTGGCCCAGGAAGGCAGTGGAGGATGGCCCAAGTGCTTGGGCCCTGCACCCACATGGGAGACCAGGAGGAAGCACCTGGCTCCTGGCTTCAGATTGGCATAGCGCACCAGCCACAGCAGCCATTTGGGGGTGAACCAACAGAAAAAAAGAAGACCTTTCTCTCTGTCTCTCTCTAATTTTGCCTATCTCTAACTTTTACCTATCCACTAACAGTGAATCTTAACATTTGAAAAATCAAGTGAAAAATAGTGTACAAGCTACCTTTTACTATTCTTAACCTAATAAGCAACATTCTTGTCATAATTACATACATTAAAAATTTAAACACGATTTTCCTAAAATAAGCAAAATCTAAGGTCTTTTGACATAACAGAAGAACAAAGCTGTTTTAGTAATCATAGCCAAAATGTCCCTCAACTGGTGAATGGATACCAAAGTTGGCTACATCTAAACAATGAAATACTACTTAGCAATAAAAGGGAATGAACTATATACACAAGAAAACACAAATAAATCCAAAAAGTATTAAGTGCATGAAATCAGACACAAGATTGTATTCTCTGAGACTCTGTTTACAAACATTCTAGAAAAGGAAAAAACTATAGAGGCAGAAAAACAGATCAGTAGTTGCTGGAGCTGGGGTAAGGGAGAGAAGACCCACTGCCAAGGGCCACAAGCGACCTTTCTGAAGTTGCAAATGTTCTAGATCTTGATTATGATGGTGGTTACACGAATATACATTTGTCAAACTCATCAAGCTACACACAAGAAGTATAAACCTGACTTCAACAAAAGAGCTTCTCAACACAGATCTCCCACTCTTGTATACTCATCACTTGAGGAGCAAGAAGTCTAATGCTTAGCAGCACGAGAACATTAAGTAAATAACACGGCATACGGTCAATCAGAATCTGAGGCCGAACACTGACACAAAGGTACTCCACCGCCAGAACATGCCAACACGGAAGTTAAAAATGGACTCCAGTGCAGCATTTGGCATGCCAGTTCAGATGCCCTCATCCCAAACCCTAGTCGCTGGGTTCCAATCTCAGCTCCTCTCCCATTTCCAGCTTCCTGCTAATGCGCATCCTGGGAGACAGCAGGTGATGGCTCAAGCACTTGGGTCCTTAACACCTATGTGGGAGACTTGGATTGAGTTCCTAGCTACTGGCTTCAGCCTGGCCCAGCGTAGCCCTGAACCAGCAGATGGGAAATCTGCCTGTCTCCCTGACTTAAATATGTATTAGTGAATAAATTCTAAAAAGTAAGTATTAAAACAAAACACATGACAGTATGGTGGATTAATGAATGATGAGCTATAAACCTTTGATTTTAACAATGCTAAAAATTCTATTTTAAGTACATTACACGAGAATAAAGAAAAGGCCTGGGACTGGCACTGTGGCACAGCTAGTTAAGCCGCCATCTGCAGCGCAGTGATCCCATATGGGTGCTGGTTCTAGTCCCGGCCACCCCCTTTGGCTCTAACTCCCTATTGATGTGCCTGGGAGAGCAGCAGAAGATGGGCTAAGACTTGGACCCCTGCCACCCACACAGCAGAACCAGATCCTAGCCCTTGGCTTCAGCCTGGCCCAGGCCTGGCCACTGGGGCCATTTGGGGAGTGAACCAGTGGAGGAAAGATCTCTCTCTGCTCCCCCTCTGTCTGTACATCTGACTTGTAAATAAAAGAAGAAGAAACGTCCTCCACATCCCCAGGAGCTTTTTAAAAAGTTAGTAATTAATTTTCTTTTTAAAGATTATTTATTTACTTGAGAGGCAGAGTTACAGACAGAGGGAGAGTGAGAAAGGTCCTCTATCCACTTGTTCTCTACCCAAATGGCCACAATGACCGGAGCTGGGCAGAAGACAGGAGCCTCCCCTAGATCGCCCACATAGGTGCAGGGGCCCAAGCACTTGGGTCATCTTTCCACAACTTTCCCAGACCATCAGCAGAGAGCTGAACTGGAAGAGGAGCAGCTGGAACACAAACCAGTGCCCATATGGGATTCAGGCACCGCAAGGAGAAGGTTTAATCCACTATGCCATGGCACCAGCCCCAACAGTTAGTAATTTCTAACACACAAAAAATTTACAAAATAGTTCAACAAATTACTCAAATAACAACTGAAGAACGAGCCAAGTCATTCACCAACATCACAAATATTCACCACCTAAATCATGCATTCATGAGTAAAAATGGCCTATTTCTTCCCTATTAAAATATGTATTAAAAGACGACCTATTTGAAAGCCTTCATTATCACAAATCTGCTGTTTGGCTGCAGTTTACAAAGTGTGAAGCTCTTGCTCTGGTTCAAGGTAAGGTTTTGCTTCTGAGTGAAGATCCATAATCAAAGCTGATCGCCTCACTTTTGTTCCTTGCTCCTTCCTTCAGGGTAGTAAAGAGTGGGAAGTGGTCAGGTCTGGGTCAGAAACGGTTTTCTTCAAAAGCACTATAAGAGAAGGAGCTCACTGACTCGCAGAGTCTAAGGTTTCCTACCACTCACTTTCTACGTAATTCTCTAGCCCATCTCAGGTGGCGGACGCCTACCGCTCTCCTATGTGTGTAATGCTGGGGCACAGGGATGCTCGAGACGGAGGCTTACGTAAACAGGTGAAAATACCAGCCAGCCGGCCGGCAAACAACTAAAGTGAAGGCACTTGATATGTCTGGGCCACAACGTCTCGGGACGTTACCAAAGGGATGAAAACACGCAGAGCAAGAAAAGTTCTCCTAAGAGCTGGCATTTTCTGGCCAGCAATCACCTGCTAACACGCACCCTGAAAGGCCCCCGAAGTTGCTTTGCCAATTACTGGCTCTCGCGGTTGCGGCGCAGGGGCAGACCCGCGCAGGGCGCAGCCCCAGCAGCGCGGCCCCCACCCCCGGCCTTTTACAAAAGGGGCACAAGCAGCAAAGCCAAGGTTCCTCCAGGAGGTGCGGGCCGCTCGTCTCAGCGCACCTCCTCCGCGGGGGGCGGAAAGCGGTGTCCCCGGCCACTGCGGCCTCGCGGGGACGCAGCCCGCGCCGGGCAAAGGCTGCGCGCTCTGCACACCTCTCCGGGGTCGAGGCGGGACCCCGAGTTCCGGCGACTGTCAGCCACTAACGCCCGGTTCCGCCCGCAGAAAGGACGGTGCACGTGACCCCTCCGAGCGCCCTGAATCAGCACCAGCGGACAGAGCCGCCCGCCCAACTGGAGAGGAGAGCCCACCCGGCCGGGCGAGCGCCCGGACCTCGCTGGGGCCGGCACGGCCGGGAGGACACGCCCGCCGCCGACAGGCCCCGGCTACTCACGTTTTCAGTGTCTCGTTCATTCACCGTGGGCAGCGGAGTCCGAGTGGACATTTTACTGCGCTCGGGTTCGCACAGGGCGCGGGCGAGAACAAAACGGCACAGCCCAGGAAGCCGGCGCGCGGCCCCTCCCCCCGCGGCCGCCTAGATCCCGGGCCTGGCCCGGGCCGTGCCCCGGCGGCTCCCGGGGCTCATCCTCCCCTGCCCGGGCGGCCGCGGCGAGGAGCCCGGCGGCGGCGGCGGCCCCGCGCCTCAGCGCACGCCGCGGGCCCGGGCCGCCTGGCCTCCTCCGCCTCCGCTCGCGCCCGTTGCGCCCCGGGTTTCAGCTCCGGGGCCTCCACACAGCGCCGCCGGCAGCCCCTGAGGAGGAGGCGGAAGAGGATGTGGAGAAGGTGGAACGCAAGACAGGCCGCCGCGGGCTGCGGGCGCCGACCATGGAGGGGGCTGCGGCGGAGGCGCCTGCGCCCGGCTGCTTTCCTCTCTCCCGCTCGCTTTTCGCCTCAGCCTCCGCCCTGCTGGCCGCCGCCGCCGCCGCTCCCGGCACCTCAGAGCCTCACGGACCCAAGATGGCCGCCACTCGGCTTCCTCTGCTGTCTCCGGCTGCCGGAAGTGACGCCGCCGCCGCCTCCCGGAGGCCGGCCAATCAGAGCGGCGGGAGCGGCCCGGGCGGGCTGCTGTTGCTAGGGGCGACTCGGCCCGACAGGTAGGGCGCGAGGTGGGCGGCGCCGGGTCTCCGCTGGCTCCGGGGGCGCCGGGTTCCCACAGTCGGGCATCCCTGCGCGGCGGCGTTGGCGCTTACGGACTACAGATCTGGCTTTCTTGGATTACAGATCGGGCGCCTACTGTGTGCAAACACCGAGCTCGCCTCCCGGGGACAACGCTACGTGGGGTGGGTGGATCCGCAGGGTCGGGGCTGCAGGTGGGCGCGCGGCTCCAGCACGAGCCGCTGCGACCCGGGCGTCGGGCGTGCACACACCCAACTTGCTTGCGGGCCTGCCTGCCTGGCCATCAGGAGGGTCTGACTTGGACCCAGCCAAATGCCACCTGGAAGGGGGAGTGCGACTAGGGGGGCAGGCAGGGGAGGGGATCGGTCCCCTAGGGACCAGTTCTTAATGCCTCTAGGGGGTCTCTAACCAGGACCAGCTGCAGGTGTGGCTCAGTAGCCCCCTGCGGCAGGAACACTGGAAATGCCGCCTCCCCTGGGCCTTGGGTGCCCTTGCGACCAGGCTGGGTCACATAAACCGTTCTCGAGAGGCTGGGGTGGGGGGGGGACATTGCACCAGCTACCTCATTTAAGCCTCAGGGCAGATGCACCATGTCACCCGGGGACAGGTTGGTTACCAAAGGAGCCTCGATTTGAACCCTGTTCCTAAAACTCTGGTAAAAACAGATAAGCGAAATGTAGGGTGGGTGTGGATTGCTTGTTTCTTCCGATTTTGGAGGGGGTGGGGGAGGCCATCTTGCCAGCATTTTCTGCTCCGTGAAACATATACTTTTTTTTTTTAAGATTTATTTATTTTTTTGAAAGAAAGAGATAGAGAGAGGCAGAGAGAGAGGCTTCCATCCGCTGGTCCACTCCCCAGATGGCCGCAACGGCTGGAGCTGCTCTAATCCAAAGCCAGGAGCCAGGAGCTTGCTCCAGGTCTCCCACACAGGTGCAGGGGCCCAAGGACTTGGACTGTCTGCTGCTGCTTTCCCAGGCCATAGCAGGGAAGTGGATCAGCTGGGACTCGAACCAGCACCTATATGGGATGCTGGCACTGCAGGCAGTGGCTTTACCCGGTATGCCACAGTGCCATCCCCAGAACATATATATCTTTAAACACCGTAATCACTCCCAGAGAAGCCAGATGCTCCCAGTATACAAACACCTGCGGACTAGGATACTGCCAGGGCTCCCATGTCACCCTTCCAGGACAATGCTAGAGGGGTCCAGGGTATCCCTATATGGAATGTTGTCACCGTTCTTTCTTTGGCCAAGGGGAGATGTGGAATTCCCAAGAATTAAATGTGTGCCTGACACGGTTCAACCAAAATGTGGGTTATATGATAAGATTGGGGTGAGCACAAGTGTTGTTAGCCCAACTTGGGGGTTGAGTCAGAGAAGGCTTCCAGGAGAAGAGAACGTTTACGCTGAGCCTAAAAGCAGCGGCAGAGTTAGCCAGGTAAGGAGGGTGCAAAGGACAGTCCAGGCAGGGCTGCAGAGGTTGGAGAGGTGAGACTGGAAGAGCAGGGCCTAGACTCAGCACAGCACCTGGCTCTGTGTCTGCTCCCAACGACGGCAGGAAAACACCCCGAGAAGTTCAGCCTCGGGCCGGAGCTGAGAGACAGCGTGGGGTGATTCACAGCATTCGCCGTTGACCGGGGAGGGGGGGCGGGGATGAGGGTGCCACCCAGTTGCTTTTCTCACTGAGAAATGAGTCAGTGAACGCCCGGAGTCAGAAAACGAAGATGACAGCACCCAACTCATGATGTTGGTTTTGCTGAAGGCTAGAATTAAAGAAGCACCTGGAACTCTTCGTGGCACTGATGTCAGATGACGTCATGACACCATAAGGGTCTTGATGTGGGAGGCAAGGTGGGTGTGTTACATGCAGAACAGAAAGAGGTGGGGGAGGGAGGCAAAGCATTGTTCTGTCCAAAGAACGCTCGGAGACCCTCAGCTGTGTGCATCTGCAGTCAGGAAAACACACACACACACACACACACACACACAGAAGGGCGAGATCTGGAAGTTGTCTTTGGAATGTGTTCTTCCATCCCATTTCATGTTCTTTGTTTCCTGTCTTCATAGTCAGACAGTTCCCATCTTCAGCTCCTGAAACGTGAAAGATACAGCTAAATATACCAAGCTGTGTGCGTGCGTCGGCAGCACAGTTTTCCCTCAGCACCTGCAGGGCACCAGTTCTCTTACCCGAATCCTTAGCTGCTCAAGTCCCTCAAAGAAGACAGTGTGAAGTTGGCAAACAACTCACACACGTCCTCCAGTGTACGTGAAATCATCACCCAGTTACCTATACAATGTGAATGTGATTTAAATAGTGGCTACGCTATGTTGTTCCGGGAATAGTGACTAGAAAGTCTGAGGACTTCCAGTGCAGACGCAACTTTGAAAAGACATGTTTTTAAATTTATTTATCCAAGAGGCAGAGAGAGAGAGAGCAAGAGAGAGAGCCGCACTCCAGATGCTACAATGGCCAGGACTGGGCCAAGCTGAAGCTGGGAGCCAGGTCTCCCATGCAGGCGGCAGGAGCCCAGGTACTTGAGCCATCATCCCTGCTTCCAGCATCTGCCCCCATAGGGAGCTGGCGTCGGTATCAAGCCCAGATACTGTGCAATGCAGCTGGCAGGCGTCTTCGCTGCTAAGCCAAACGCCCACCCCGTGATTGTGTTTATTTATTTACTATTTTTCACAAACGGTCATTTGGGTCCGTGGTTGCAAAGCCCACAGGTAGGGAGGGCCCACTGTGGTTATCTTCATGGCAAGCAGGAGGCCACTGAGACACATCGGAAGCTGGCAATGATGTTGATGATGACAGTGGCCACCTCAAGGCCCCTGGGATGGCCACCATCAGAAACCCAGAAAATAGGGAGAGGTCAGCCTAGTGGTTAAGACGCTTGCCTGGGTTGGATTCCTGGGTCCAGCTGCTGATTCCAGCTTCCACTAGTGTAGACACTAGGAAGTAGCAGTAGTGGCCCAAGTGCTTGTGGCCCTGCCACCCACATAGGAGACCTGGATTGAGGTTCAGGCTCCTGGCTTTGACCTGGCCCAGTCCTGGTAATTGTAGCCATTTGGAGAGTAAACCAGCAGATAGAAGATCGATCTCTCTCTCTCTCTCTCTCTCTCTCTCTGCCTTTCAAATAAACATAGGGGCCAGTGCTGTGGCACAGCAGGTAAAGCTGCCACCTGCAGTGCTGGCATCTCATATGGACACCAGTTCGAGGCCCGGCTGCTGCTCTTCTGCTCCAGCTCTCTGCTATTGCCTGGGAAAGCAGTAGAAGATGGCCCAAGTCCTTGGGTCCCTGCACCTACGTGGGAGACCCAGAAGGAGCTACTGGCTCCTGGCTTCAGATCGGCACTGCTCTGACCATTCCAGCCAATTGGGGAGTAGACCAGCAGATGGAAGACCGACCTCTCTGTCTCTCTCTGTGTAACTCTGACTTTCAAAAAAAAGGCTTAATAAATAAATATATAAATTGTTTTACAGAAAAAAAATATGGAGAAATTTTTTTTTTGACAGGCAGAGTTAGACAGTGAGAGAGAGAGACAGAGAGAAAGGTCTTCCTTTTTCCATTGGTTCACCCCACAAGTGGCTGCTACAGCTGAAGCATTGTGGCCGGCGCACTGCGCTGATCCAAAGCCAGGAGCCAGGTGCTTCCTCCTGGTCTCCCAGGAGACCCTGCACTCCCTGGGTGCAGGGCCCAAGGACCTGGGCCATCCTCCACTGCACTCCCAGGCCACAGCAGAGAGCTGGACTGGAAGAGGAGCAACCAGGACAGAATCTGGTGCCCCAACTGGGACTAGAACCCGGGGTGCCGGCACCACAGGTGGAGTGAGATTAGCCAAGTGAGCTGCGGCGCCAGCTGAGAAATTATAATTTTTGTGCAGTGTTGGTGGAAATGTAAAATGGTGCAACTGTTGTGGAAAGCTGTGGTGATTTTGGAAAAAATGAGAATTACCATGGCCGGCGCTGCGGCTCACTAGGCTAATCCTCCGCCTTGCAGCACCAGCATACCGGATTCTAGTCCCGGTCGGGGCTCCGGATTCTTTCCCGGTTGCCCCTCTTCCAGGACAGCTCTCTGCTGTGGCCCAGGAGTGCAGTGGAGGATGGCCCAAGTACTTGGGCCCTATACCCCATGGGAGACCAGGATAAGTACCTGGCTCCTGCCATCGGATCAGCGCGGTGCGCCGGCCGCAGCGCGCCAGCCGCAGCGGCCATTGGAGGGTGAACCAATGGCAAAAGGAAGACCTTTCTCTCTGTCTCTCTCTCTCACTGTCCACTCTGCCTGTCAAAAAAAAAAAAAAAAAAACATATGACCCAATGATTCCAATTCTGGGTAGATACCCAAAAGAAAGAAAGCAGGATCTTACAGAAATATTTGTTCATCAACATTCATGGCAGCACTATTTAGAGTAGCTGAAACGTGGAAGCAAACCAGGTGCCCATCGTTGAGTGAATGGAGGAGCAAAGTGTGGTAAGCCCATACAGTGGGATACTGTCCAGCCTTTAAAAGGACCATGGGTGGCCTTGAGGACATTATGTCAAGGGAACTACATGAGACACAGAAGTGCAAATACTGTGTGGCCCTAGCTCTGTGAGTTACCTGGAGTCGTAAGACAGAGACTGCAGTGGGATAGCGGTTAACAGGGGCCGGGGGGAGAAAGTTCTGGAGCTGGGTGGTGAAGATGGGGCAGACGCGCGCGAATGTGCTTCACAGTGGTTGAGATGGTTCAGCTTTATGGTAGGTACACTTCACCGCCATCTTTATCACGAGATGAAGAGGGGGCAGGTTGAGCTGTTGCTCGGTTGCCTGTGCCTAATTAGAGTTGCAGGTCCACCACTTGCAATCCAGCCTCCTGCCAATGCGTCCTGGTCCACCACTTGCAATCCAGCCTCCTGCCAATGCGTCCTGGTCCACCACTTGCAATCCAGCCTCCTGCCAATGCATCCTGGGAGGCGCCGACGGTGGCTCAAGTGCTTAGGCCCCTGCCAGCCACGTGGGAGACCCAGATGAAGTTCATGGCCCCTGGCTTAGGCCTGATCTGGTCCTGGCTGTTGCAACCGTTTGGGGAGTGAACTACAGGAGGGAAGATGTCTCTCTCTGTGAGTCTGTTTCTCTCTCTCTCTCTGCCTTTCAAGCAGATGAAAGTGGATAAATAAACATGAAAAAGAGTAAGGAGACAAAGTGACTAATTCACGCAGCTCGTTAGCAGCAGGGCGAGGATGGGGACCCCAGTCTCCAAGCCCCAACCCCGGGCCTTCTTCCCCGCCAGCCGGTGTTGCCACATGATCCCACGCGGATCCGCTGCAGCTCCCAGCCCAGCACCAGAGGAGGAGGGGGCGTCCCTGCTGGGGTTCCTGAGGGCCTGTGCTGGCCGTGAGCCTGCCTGTGGCAGAGAAAGAAGCCCCCACTGTGGAAGTCGGTACAGCCGGGTTGTGTGTCTCCCAGCGCGGCGTGTCCCGAGTGTTGTGTTACTCAGCGAGCACCCAGGGCCTGGGGCAGGGGAAGGACGCGGGCTGGAGCGCCAAGGCCTGGAGGCGGGGGAAACACGAAGTCTGTTCCAGACTCTCAGCATGCGGGGTCAGGGCTGGCCTGTTGCTTTTTAATTCCCCGCTCCGGCCGCCTGCTTTACCCCGAAGGGCCGCTGTTGCTCACGTCAGTGCCTGGTTCCTGCTGCTCCCTCGTCCTGCAGAGCCTTCCCCGACCACCCCCAGGGAGCTCCCCGCCACCACCCCAACACCCTTGACTTCCACAGCCTGGGGCCACAGCACATGTGCTGAACTCCAGCTGTATACTTGGCAACTCTCCAGCAGCCCGGGAAGACCTGTCGATGGATATGCTAGGGGCAGGAGGACCACGACTGGGAGACAAACTGTGCCTGGCTCCGTGTTGCCAGCAAGAAAGGGAGAGGCGCCGGCGCCGCGGCTCACTAGGCTAATCCTCCACCTAGCGGCGCTGGCACACCGGGTTCTAGTCCCGGTCAGGGCGCCGGATTCTGTCCCGGTTGCCCCTCTTCCAGGACAGCTCTCTTCTGTGGCCCGGGAGTGCAGTGGAGGATGGCCCAGATGCTTGGGCCCTGCACCCCATGGGAGACCAGGAAAAGCACCTGGCTCCTGGCTCCTGCTATCGGATCAGCGCGGTGCGCCGGCCGCAGCGCACCGGCCGCGGCGGCCATTGGAGGGTGAACCAACGGCAAAGGAAGACCTTTCTCTCTGTCTCTCTCTCTCACTGTCCACTCTGCCTGTCAAAAAAAAAAAAAAAAAAAAAAAGAAAGAAAGAAAGAAAAGAAAGGGAGAGGCTGAAGCTCAGCCTGCAGGCGCCCGATGGCCGCCAGTGCCTTCTGTTCTGAGGAAGTGTGGGCCTTCTGGCTGCCCAGTGCCAGCGCTCTGTCCTGGCTGCCCCAAGGGCTGGGCTTTCACGATCCCCTGGAGAGAGAGCTCCCAGGCAGATCTAGGCTCCACAACCACAACGTGGAGTTATCCTTCGGTTGGTTCCACACTTTGCTGCAACATGGAGGTGGTTTGGGGCCCTGGCTCTGGCACCTGCGGCAGAGAAGGTACCGAGACCCAGATCCGGCCTTAGATGCACATGCGTGACCTTAGGGGTCCAGGGGCGCCATGAGTAGCTTCCCTGTAGCCAGCCCTCTCCCCTCATCTGCTCTGCTCTGAGCTTTGGACATTCAACCCTGGATTTGAACCCTGGCCATGGGTTTGTGCCAATCACGCCCCATCTTAGAGCTCTGCTTCTGGGTTAACCCATGCGGGCCCCTCCCTGTTGCCGCGGGCGTCTGTGGAGGCAGATGGTCACCCCCCTGCAGCGGAAGGCCCTTCCCCGGAGCAGAGCATTGGCCTTGGAGCCTGGAGACACAGGTCAAGGCTCCTGCAGCCACATGGGGCACCAAGTCAGGGTCAGCCTCCTCCCTGGTTTCCTCCCTCCAGATCAGTCATGGAGACTCTGCTGCAGGAGCAGAGGAGGCTGCAGATGTGGGAGCTGAGCAGCAGACGGGACCGGGTATCACCGCTCACGGACAGAGGGCCGGAGGCGACAGACGGACGGGGCAGCGCTGCTCACAGACAGAGGGCCAGAGGCGACAGACGGACGGGGCAGCGCTGCTCACAGACAGAGGGCCGGAGGCGACAGATGGGACCGGGCACCCCCGCTCACGGACAGAGGGCCGGAGGCGACAGACGGGACGGGGCAGCGCTGCTCACAGACAGAGGGCCGGAGGCGACAGACGGACGGGGCAGCGCTGCTCACAGACAGAGGGCCAGAGGCGACAGATGGGACCGGGCACCCCCGCTCACGGACAGAGGACCGGAGGCGACAGACGGGACGGGGTATCGCTGCTCACGGACTCACAGGGCTGGAGGCAACAGACGGGACGGGGCATCACTGCTCACGGACTCACAGGGCCGGAGGTGACAGACGGGACGGGGCATCGCTGCTCACGGACAGAGGGCCGGAGGCTTGCCCACGTGCACACGGGCAGAGTCCCATGCCCCAGGCTGGTGGCTGTGACGCTTTGCTGGCTGCCAGACAGGAGGACAACACAAGGATGGGGAGAAGGACAGAGTGTGGGAGTAGAACCACCAGGCCCTCCCAGAGCCTCACACCTGCCCATCCCTTTAGGGATAACCTGTTAAAGTAAGCACATCTCCCAAATAGAAATAACAGGTTTTCCAGAAACAATAAAGCCTCAGGTCTCTCTCTCTCTCTTTTTAAAGATTTTGTTTATTTATTTGAGAGCTAGAATTACAGTGAGAGAGAGAGACAGAGCGAAAAGGCTTACATCTGCTGGTTCACTCCTCAATTGGCCGCAATGCCCAGAGCTGGGCCAATCCGAAGCCAGGAACCAGGAGCTTCTTCCAGGTCTCCCATGTGCATGCAGAGGCCCAAAGACTTGGGCCATCTTCTACTGCTTTCCCAGGCCATAGCAGAGAGCTGGATAGGAAGTGGAGCAGCCAGGATTCGAACCTGCGCCCATATGGAATGCCGGCACTGCAGACCAGGGCGTTAACCTGCTGCGCCACAGTGCTGGCCTCGAGCATACAGTTTTTAAAAGCATTGTCCTTCACCCTTTAATGGTTTCAAAGAAGGAAAACAATTTGACATAATGTTGCAAGTAAAGTTAACTTTGGCATCCCTTACAACTCAGCAAGTCCATCCAAAATATTTATCCTACAGAAACACCTCGACAGGAGTACAGGGAACGTGTAAGAATAACCATAACATTGCAGTTTGTCATAGAAACCGCTGGAACCGACCCAACGTCCACTACCGGAAGGAACAGAGAGCAGAGCTTGCTCTCACGGAGAAATCCAATTCAGCGGCGGGAACAGCGGCATCCCCGGCTCCCGAGCACAGCCCTGCGTGGAACTCAGACTCCACACGGCAGGACCCCACTGACCGGAGTCCGGAAATGCTGCCCATGTGGCGCAGCGCTCAGCCATGCAAACAGGTGGGATAAAACCGTCGTGGGAAACACAGGACGGGGGAAGTTGTGTGGCCTGGCATCCTGCATCGGGGTGCGGGGGTTTGAATCCCAGCGCCACTCCCGATTCCAGCTTCCTGCTCACGTGCACCCTGGGAGGCCGTGGTGACAGCTCAGGTCCTTGGGTCCCTGCCACCCATGGGAGAGACCTGGACTGAGTTCTTGGCTCCTGGCGTCAGCCCTGGCCCAGACCCAGCTGTTGTGGGCATGTGGAGAGTGACCCAGCGGATGGGAGCCCTCTTTTTGTCTCTGTGCATCTCAAATAAGCAAAAAATAAAAGAAACAATGAACACAAAAATCAGGAGTGTGGTGGAAAGGGGGCGCAGCTGGGAGTAAGAGGAGTGGGGAGAGGAGAGAGATGCCCAGCCATCCGTGTCACACGATTCCCGGCAAAGATTTGGGACATGTATTGAGGTGGAATTCAGATAACATAAACTTAACCGGGAGCAAATGTTCGGCCTAGAAGTCAAAGCTCGTCCTGTAGCGCCTAAGTTCAGGACCTGGCTCTGTTTTCTTTCTTTCCTTTTTTTTTTTTTTTTAAAGATTTATTTATTTTATTTATTTGAAAGGCAGAGTGACAGAGACAGAGAGAGGTCTTCCATCCGCTGGTTCTCCCCAGATGGCCACAACAGCCAGATTGGGGCCAGGAGCCAGGAACTCCACCCTGGTCCCCCACCTGGGAGGCCCAGGGCCAGGTGCTTGGACCTCAACCTGCTGCCTTCACAAGAGGAAGCTGGGCCAGAAGTGGAGCAGCCGGGACTTGAACCCAGTACTCTGATATAGGGTGCAGTGTCGCAAACAGCAGATTAACCACTGTGCCACAACACTGGGCCCTGGGTGCAGATCCTGGCTTGTGAGCAGTGCTACAAAGGACATGCAAAAGCAGATGTCTCCTCCACGGGCTGATTTCCCTTTTTTTTTTTTTTTTTTTTTAAGATTTATTTACTTATTTGAAAGTCAGAGTTACACAGAGAGAGAAGGAGAGGCAGAGAGAGAGAGAGAGAGAAATATATATATAGAGAGAGAGAAACAGATATATATATATAGAGAGAGAGAGAGGCAGAGAGAGAGAGACAGACAGAGACAGAGAGAGATGGAGAGACAGAGAGAGAGACAAAGATATATATGGGGGGGCAGAGAGAGAGAGACAGAGAGGCAGAGAGAGACAGAGAGAGAGAGGGAGACAGAGAGAGAGGTCTTCCATCCTTCCATCCACTGGTTCACTCCCCAGTTGGCCGCAACAGCTGGAGCTGTGCCGAACTGAAGCCAGGAGCCAGGAGCTTCCCCCAGGTCTCCCACAGGGTCCCAAGGACTTGGGCCATCTTCTACTTCACCCCCAAATGGCTGCTACAGCCGGCTGGAGCTACGCCGATCTGGAGCCAGGAGCCAGGAGCTTCTTCCTGGTCTCCCGTGTGGATTCCCAGTTGAGGAAGCCTCATCTGCATGTCCCCAGCCCCGCCCGTGCAATCTTTTTCCTCTCATTCTCTGCTGAGGTCCAACCTGTTGGCTCTAGTTACCCCCGACCTCTCCCAGGGCCCCAGTGACCCCTCGGTTGCCCACTCCACTGGGCGTTCCAGGCCTCGACCTCCCTCAACCGCCTGTGGTACCTGACCAGGCCCCCCTGGCCTGGCTGGCTTCACACTTCTCTGCCTGGCCTCTCCTGGTCAGAATGAGTTCCCACCTTGTAGATGAGAACGCTGATGCTCCCGCTATGAACGGGCTCAAGCTGCTGGTGACTGGACACCAGGCCTCTGCTGGGGTCCTCCACTCCGCTTTCTGTGCCAGGAGGGTGCCACTGTGAGGAAGAGTGGGACTTGGCACAGACGTAGGGCTTGGTGGCCTGCACGTCGGGTGGGGGCACAGTGAAGCTGAGCGGTGACTGACGTCGCGGGGTGTCAGAGCCCCTCAGCCGAGCCAGGAGGACACAGAGCTGGACTTGCCTGGGCAGAGATGCGGGCAGCGGCCCAGGCGCCTCTTCCACTTCTGACCACGCAGGCATGAGGAGGGTCTCTTGGGAGCTGCCTGGGCAGGCTGGGGCCAGCTCCCCTTAGAGCCCTGAGGAGCAGCCCAGGACACTCAGGTTGATGAACCTGCAGCAGGGCCGGGCGCCCTCCCCCGGCGTCCTCCTTGGGCAGCGGTCAAGAGGCTTGCTGGGCACCGCAGCGACTGATCACAGACTGCGTGGCTCACAGAGGAGGGGTTTAGTCTCCGTGTTCTGCAGGCTGGACGTCAAGTCGGTATCAGCAGGGCGAGCTGTGGCTCCCCTGGGGCCCTGAGGGACAGTGTGCCTTTCGCCTCACTCCTTGACCTCTGGACACCTCGCTTCTGTGTCTGGTCTCTATCGTCTCCTCTTCTGCACAGATACAGTCTAATCTCCGTCTTCATCAAGGACACTTGTGATGGCATTTCCGGCCCACCCCTCCCTGTCTCAATTCCTTAACACAGTCACATCTGCAAACCTTTACCATACCAGATACCCGGACAGGACCCACACCTCTGCGGACAGGACCCACACCTCTGCGGAGCGCCATTCAGCCACTACGCGCAGGCACGGTGGGGCTAAGGAACTCCAAGGCCACCGGCGCAGAGTGCTAGACGGCCAAGAAAGCGGGACTGAAATGTGCAGACAGCTTGTGTTTTTCAGAGACGGGAAGACGATTCTTCACTTCTTGATAATCTAATGTTGAAGTCAGGGCATGAGGGCGTGGCAGTGGAGGAACCAGCCCACTGCTGTCCCTCATGGGAGGCTCGCAGGGAATGGTCACCTGCAGACGGAGGACCCGCCCAGCTCGGCACCTGGCCTTGCCCCAGACCCTGCTGCCTGCTCTCAGCCTCAGCCTCCCCATCTGCTGACCACCACGACGCTGATTGTGCATCCTGTCGCTGGCAGGCATCGGCTGCCGCGACTGCGTTTGTAAATATTTGCTGCCAGAGCGGTTTCAGGTCAGGGACAAGGGTGGAGTATAAAGAGCAGAGCCCTCAAAGGTCTAGCCTTCTGTCTGACCTCACCCGGACGACTCAGGTGCTGGGCAGGGCAGGCGGCAGAGCTGTCCGGACAAGATGCTGTTCACGCCGCCCCGCAGGTGCCACCTCAGACGTGAGCTGTCCGGGGCTGGCCCTCTGAATCAGCTCTGAGTCCCACCTACACGCCTTCCCCGGGGGCTGCCGGATTCAAAGCCTCCTTTCACAAAGGGCAGGAGAATGACGACTCGCGTGTGCAGTGCGCTCGGTGCGGATGAGTAACTGGGCTGCTTGAACATGCACGAGCAGGAGCTGCTTTCCTCGCCGGAAAGAGATTCTCTTAGAGCAAACTCTCCAGTCTAGACCTACAGACAAACAGGCCCCAGTCTTCCGGGAACCCCTCTAAAACCAGAAACCTGCTTGGAGGAGATCCATCTTCATAAGCATGCTATTTAAAGAAAAAAAAAAAAGCTATTTACTTTTTGGCTGGCATTGTGGCACAGCGGGTTAGGTCACTGCCCACGAGTCCAGCATCCCCTATGAGTGCTGGTTCGAGTCCTGGCTGCTCCACTTCCAATCCAGCTCCCTGCTAATGCACCTAGGAAGGCAGCAGGAGATGGCCCCATGTGCTTGGGCCCCTGCACCCATGTGGGAGACCCAGATGGAGTTCCAGGTTCCTGCCTTTGGCTTGATCCAATCCCAGCCTTTGCGGCTATCTGGGGAGTGAACCAACAGATGAAAGTCTCTCTCTCTTTCTCTCTCTCTCTTTGTTTTTCTGTTTGTAACTCTCCCTTTCAAATAAATAAAATGAATCTTTAAAAATTATTTTTATTTGAAAGGCAGAAACAGAGACAGACAAATGGAGAGAGATCTCTCATCTGCTGGTTCTCTCCCCACATGCCCACAACGCCAGGCTGAACCAAGGGCCAGGAACTCAGTCTGAGTCTCCCATGTGGGTGACAGGGATTCGGGCACTTGAGCCACCTGTGTTGTGTGCATCTGTGCACATATGTGAGATCATGTGTACATGTGCGTGATGTGCATTGTGGTGTCTGTGTGAACATGTGTGCATGTGTGTGAGCATGGGTACCTGTGTGTCTGCGACCCTGTGTGCATGTGTGTGGTGTGTCTATGTGTGCATGTGTGTTGTGTCTGTGTGAACATGTGTGCATGTGTGTGGTGTATCTGTGTGTGTTGTGTCTGTGTGAACATGTGTGCATGTGTGTGGTGTATCTCTGTTGTGTTTGTGTGAACATGTGTGCATGTGTGTGGTGTATCTGTGTGTGTTGTGTCTGTGTGAACATGTGTGCATGTGTGTGGTGTATCTGTGTGTTGTGTCTCTGTGAACATGTGTGCATGTGTGTGGTGTATCTCTGTGTGTTGTGTTTGTGTGAACATGTGTGCATGTGTGTGATGTATCTGTGTTGTGTCTGTGTGAACATGTGTGCATGTGTGTGGTGTACCTGTGTGTGGTGTGTCTGTGTGAACATGTGTGCATGTGTGTGGTATATCTCTGTGTGTTGTGTCTGCGTGAACATGTGTGCATGTGTGTGGTGTGTCTGCGTGAACATGTGTGGTGTGTCTGTGTGAGCATGTGTGCATTGTGTACATGTGAACATGTGTGCGTGTGTGTGGTGTATCTGTATGGTGTGTCTGTGTGAACATGTGTGCATGTGTATGTGCATGTGAGCATGTGCGCATGTGTGTTGTGTCTGTGTGAACATGTGTGCATATGTGTGGTGTATCTGTGTGTGCAGTGTCTCTGTGAACATGTGTACCTGTGTGTGGTGTGTCTGTGTGAACATGTGTACATGTGTGTGGTGTATCTGTGTGTGTTGTGTCTGTGTGAACATGTGTGCATGTGTGTGCATGTGAGCATGTGTGCATGTGTGTGGTGTGTCTGTGAACAAGTGTGCATGTGTGTGCAGTGTGTGTGTGTGAGCATGTGTGCACGTGTGTGGTGTGTCTGTGTGTGCAGTGTGTGTGTGAGCATGTGTGCACGTGTGGTGCCCTGGTTTCCCACTCCTCAGATCTGAACTCCACGTTGGTTCCTCCCCCTTCTCTCCCATCTTGCTCTGCCTCTCCTCAAAGACCAGAAGTCTGACACTGATGAAGAATTGTTTGGAAGTCTGGAGCAGTAACCCCAATTCTTCAAAAACTCTTCCAAAACTGTGAAGAGGAAGCCCACGGTGTCTGGGTCCGCTTCCTGTCACTATGACTGAAGAGGAGAGACTGGCTCATTTATAAGAACGGGTTGGGGGGGGGTGTGGCTCAGCGGTCAGGCCACCACTTGGGACACTCACTGGAGTGCCTCGGCCCTGCTCCTCACGCCTGCTTCCTGCCGATGTGCACCCCGGGAGGCCCTGGGGGTAGCTGGAGTAGGTGGGTCCCTGCCGCCCGCGCGGGAGACACAGAGTTCCTTGCTCCTGGCCCGACCCAGCCCTGGCTATTGAGGAATCTGGGGCGTGAGCCGGCAGGTGGGAGAGCTCTGTCCTTCTCTGTCTCTCTGCCTCTTCAGCTCTTAAATGAGTAGAATAACTGAGAAAAATGTGAAAGAAATAGATCTGGTCAGCTCACGGTGGAGGCTGGGGGTGCAAGCTCAAGGGGCAGCCCCTAGGGAGAGCCTTCTTACTGCAGAGCCCAGAGGCAGGGCAGGGCCTCCCGGGGTGACTGGGGTGCCTAAGGCCCAGAGCCAGGCTGGCTCTCTAACAGACCCACCCTCAGAAAACCCAGCAGGGGCAGGCACTGGCGCAGCAGGTGAAGCGGCCGCCTGTGCTGCCGGCGAATCCCAGCTACTCTGCTTCCCGTCCATCTCCGTGCCGATGCGCCGGGGAAGGCAGGGGAGATGGCCCGAGTGCTCCGTCCCTGCACCCGCGTCGGGGATGAGGCTGCAGTTCCTGGCTCCTCACTTTGGCCTGGTCGAGAGAGCAGAGTCCCCAGGACTCACCTTTCAAAGACCCTAGCGGGGCCAGCACTGTGACATAGTGGGTAGAGCCGCCGCCTGCAGTACTGGCTTCCCATATGGGTGCCAGTTCGAGTCCCGGCAGCCCCACTTCCCATCCAGCTCTCTGCTATGGTCTGGGAGAGCAGTAGAAGATGGCCCAAGTGCTTGGGCCCCTGCACCACGTGGGGGACCTGGAGGAAGCTCCTGGCTCCAGATCAGTGCAACTCCAGGTGTGGTGGCCAACTGGGGAGTGAACCAGTGGAGGGAGACCTCTCCCTCTCTCTCTCTCTCTCTCTTTCTGCCTCTCTTTCTCTCTCTGTGTAATTCTGCCTTTCAAATAAAATAAAATAAAATAAAGACCTCAGCTAGCTCAGCATGGGGACTAAAGTTAAGATGAAATTTGGTGCAGCATTCAAACCACAGCACACTTCTCAACTTGTTCTGGGAGAAAAAGCAGGGCCAAGACATCAGAAGCAAAGGAAAGTCAAGCCCAAGATCCGTCATTGACCTAAATGCCCAGTCCTCCACACGAGTCTCGTTCAGCAGGCTCCAGAAACACAGAGAACAAGGTCATGGAGTCTGAACAAGCGGGTTCACAGCCGGAGTGCAAGTGGCCTAACGTGGAGCGCGGACTGAAGCCGCGCATCAGGTCACAGAGCAGAAGACGGAGCACAGGCTCAGGAGCCCTGCAGGACGCCTGGGCCCCCAGCAGCGCTGGTTGGAGTCTGGCCGCTCTACATCCGACCCAGCTCCCTGCCAGCGCCGAGGAAAGCAGTGGAAGATGGGACAAATCACTGGGCCTCTGCCACCCATGGGGGAGACCAAGGTGGGGTTCTTGGCTCCTGGCTCCATGCCAGCCCCACCCGTGGCAGCCAGTTAGGGAGAGAACCAGAGGATGGAAACTCTCTCCCTCTCCCTCTCCCTCTCCCTCTCCCTCTCCCTCTCCCTCTCCCTCTCCCTCTCCCTCTCCCTCTCCCTCTCCCTCTCCCTCTCCCTCTCCCTCTCCCTCTCCCTCTCCCTCTCCCTCCCTCTCCCTCTCCGTCTCCCTCCCTCCCTCCCTCCCTCCCTCTCTATCTCTGTGTGACTTTCATCTAAATAAAGCTTAAACAATAACTCCACTTGAGAAGTTTTGGGGTAGTGTTGAAGCACATCATCCACAAAGCCTGTGGCGTCAGCGTCCCAGATGGGCGCCCCCTCCAGGCCAGCTCTCTGCTGTGGCCCGGGACAGCAGAGGAGGACGGCCAGTGCTGGGGCCCTGCACCCACGTGGGAGACCTGGAGGAAGCTCCTGGCTCCAGCAGATGGAAGACCGTTCTCTGTCTCTGCCTCTTTCTATCTATCTGTAAATCTGCACCTCAAATAAATAAAATATGTTAAAAGAAAAAGCTATTAAAATGTCACTTTCTTTTCCAACCATCCATCTCTGTGAGGCCAGATTTTCTCAGTGTGCTTCAAGCAAAACCAAAAACAGGAGAAGTGAGGCCAACATCGAGGCTTAGTGGGTAAAGCCACTGTCTGCAGTGCCGGCATCCCATGTGGGTGCCGGGTCGAGTCCAGGCTGCTCTTCTTCTGATCCAGCTCCCTGCTAAAGTGCCTGGGAGAGCAGCGAAAGATGGCCCAAGTGCTTGGGAACTTGCACCCATGTGGGAAAACCAGAGGAAGCTCCCGGCTTCGGATCGGCCCAGCTCTGGCCATCACAGCCTTGAGGGAAGTGAACCAGCGGATGGAATATCGTTTTCTCTCTCTCTGCCTGTCTGTGACTCTGCCTTCCAAATAAATAAATAAATGAATCTTAAAAAAGGAGAGAGAGAGAGAGATAGACCTGCTGTATTCTAAGTCAGACATTAAAGAAAACTATAAAACTGTAATTTTTAAAAAAATGTAACTTTTATAGAATATATTATTTGTTAATATGTAATAAGTTTATTGTCAGTATAAAATGAGCTAATAAATACACATTTTTCAATCCATCACTTCCTTTTTTTTTTAAAGATTTCTTTCTTTCTGGCCGGCGCCACGGCTCACTAGGCTAATCCTCTGCCTTGAGGCGCTGGCACACCGGGTTCTAGTCTCAGTCGGGGCGCCGGATTCTGTCCCGGTTGCCCCTCTTCCAGGATAGCTCTCTGCTGTGGCCCGGGAGTGCAGTGGAGGATGGCCCAGGTGCTTGGGCCCTGCACCCCATGGGAGACCAGGAAAAGCACCTGGCTCCTGGCTTCGGATCAGCGTGGTGCGCCGGCCGTGGCGGCCATTGGAGGGTGAACCAACGGCAAAGGAAGACTTTTCTCTTTCTCTCTGTCTCTCTCTCTCTCACTGTCCACTCTGCCTGTCCAAAAATAATAAATAAATAAATTAAAAAAAGATTTCTTTCTTTCTTTCTTCCTTTCTTTTTTTTTTTTTTTTTTTTTGACAGGCAGAGTTAGTGAGAGAGAGACAGAGAAAAAGGTCTTCCTTCCGTTGGTTCACCCCCCTAAAGGCTGCTATGGCCGGCACACTGCGCTGATCTGAAGCCAGGAGCCAGGCACTTCCTCCTGGTCTCTCATGTGGGTGCAGGGCCCAAGCACCTGGGCTATCATCCACTGCCCTCCCGGGCTACAGCAGAGAGCTGGACTGGAAGAGGAGCAACCGGGACAGAACCGGCGCCCCAAATGGGACTAGAATCCGGGGTGCCGGTGCCACAGGAGGAGGATTAGCCTAGTGAGCCGCGGTGAAGGCCTATTTATTTCTTTGAAAGGCAGAGTTATTCACTCCCCAAATGGCTGCAACAGCTGGAGCTGGGCCATCGAAAGCCAGGAGTCAGGAGCTTTTTCCAGGTCTCCCACGTGGCTGCAGAGGCCCAAGGACTTTGGGACTTTGGCCATCTTTTTCTGCTTTCCCAGGCCATAGCAGAGAGCTGGGTTGGAAGTGGGTGGCAGGAGCCCAAGCACTTAGGCCATCATCCATTGCCTTCCCAGGCACATTAGCAGGAAGCTGGATCAGAGGCAGAGTAGACAGGACTTGAACTGGCCCTCCGATGCAGGATGCTGGTGTTGCAAGTGTTGGCTCAGCCCCGTGCGCCACAGTGCGGGCCCAGCCCCTCAGCTCCCACTGTCGGCATTACAAATGCGATAGAACCCGCATATGCAGAATCTCCTAGGGATCCTCAGTGATGCTAGCAGTGTAAGTGGCAGGCCGCTGTCGTGGCACAGCGGGTTAAACCACCTCTTAGGATGCCAGCACCCCGCGTGGGCACAGGTTCGAGTCCCGGCTGCTCCACTTCCAATCCAGCTCCCTGCTGATGACCCTGGGAAAGCAGCAGAGGACGGCCCCAGTCTTTGGGCACCCACACCCAGATGTGAAAGTCAGATGGAGTTCCTAGCACTTGGTTACACCCTGGCCCAGCCCTGGCCATTGTGGCCATCTGGTGAGTGAGCCAGTAGATGGAAGATTCTCTCTCTCTCTCTCTCCATAACTCTGCCTTTTAAATAAATATTTAAAAACAAAAGAGTATGAGGGGTCCTGAGAGCTCAAGTTTGAGAACCTGAGGACAAACGGTCCCTAAAATTCCTGCAAGGCATTCCGGTACGTGCTGAGCCTTGTCTGAGCAGTGGTGAGACACAGCCGTCAATCGTATCCACACAGGCCCGGGGGCTTGGGTGCTGTACAGAGCTCTCTTTTCTCCTGACCACAGGGGGCACCCTGAGCAATCTTTTTTTTTAAAGATTTATTTATTTATTTGGAAGGCGGAATTAGAGAGAGAAGGAGAGACAGAGAGAGAGAGAGAGAGAGAGATCTCCCATCCCCTGGTTCATGCTCCTAATCCAGGGCTGGGCCAGGCGGGAGCCAGGAGCCACGAGCTTCTTCTGATGCCCATAGGGATTCCAGTGTTACAGGTGGTCGTGGTTTTACCTGCTTTATCTGGCACACTTTTAAAAGTCTTTTTTAGACCGGCGCCATGGCTCACTAGGCTAATCCTCCGCCTTGCGGCGCCGGCACACCGGGTTCTAGTCCCGGTCGGGGCGCCGGATTCTGTCCCAGTTGCCCCTCTTCCAGGACAGCTCTCTGCTGTGGCCCGGGAGTGCAGTGGAGGATGGCCCAAGTGCTTGGGCCCTGCACCCCATGGGAGACCAGGAGAAGCACCTGGCTCCTGCCATCAGATCAGCGCGGTGCGCCGGCCGCAGTGCGCTGGCCGCGGCGGCCATTGGAGGGTGAACCAACGGCAAAGGAAGACCTTTCTCTCTGTCTCTCTCTCACTGTCCACTCAGCCAGTAAAAAAAAAAAAAAAAAGTCTTTTTTAAAAAATATTTGTTTATTTGAAAGGCAGAGTTACACAGAGGCAGAGGGAGAGAGACAGAGAGAGAGAGAGACAGAGAGAGAGAGAGAGAGGTCTTCCATCTACTGGTTCACTCCTCAAATGGCCGCAATGGCCAGGGCTGGGCTGATCCAGAGCCAGGAGCCAGGAGCTTCTTCCAGGTCTCCCACGCAGGTGCAGGGGCCCAAGAACTTGGACCATATTCCACTGCTTTCCCAGGCCATTAGCAGGGAGCTGGATTGGAAGTGGAGCAGCTGGGACTCGAACTGACGCCCCTGTGGGATGCCAGCACTGCAGGTGGCAGCTTTACCTGCTGTGCCACAGCGCTGGCCCCCTTTCTGAAATCTTTCATGCAATGGATGTTGAGGCGCAGCAGACTAAGACGCACTGTGGCACCAGCATCCCGGATCAGAGTGGCTCACGTCCCGGCTACCCCAATTTCAGATAATCAGCTTCCTGCTAATGCACACCTGGGAAGCAGCAGCTGACGGGTTGAGCCCCTGCCACTCACACGGGAGAGCTGGATGGAGCTCAGGGCTCCAGGCTTCCGCCTGACCCAGTCCTGGCTGTTGCAGGCATTTGGGGGAAGGAATTGACCTGTAAAGCATCTCTCTATGTCATCCTGCATTGCAAGTAAGCGAAAACCATAAATAAAAGTGAACATTTAAAAAACCTTTTAAATTTCCTTAACTTCAGGAAATCCTCCAGAATGTTGTTTGTGCCCAGTTTTGTTGTCGGGTTTTCGGTTTGAGGACTATTCCCACCCGAGTGCTCGTCCTGTGCGCCACCTGCCTTTCCTCGCACACGCACAGCCCTCAGGCTTCGCGCCACCGGGGCCGCGGTCAGCACCGTCTGTCCTGCTTCCGGCTGCCGTGCAGCCCCCAGACGCGTGCTGTTGGGGTCTCGAGCTCCCACTGCCCTGTGCTGAGTCTCCCGGAGCCCGTGTGGTCCCGAGAGCGCCCGGGGAAGTCTGCTGCTCCACGCTGGTCCTGTCTCCTCTGTACTCGTGCGTACCCTTTCCTTTGTTACTTGTTCTTCTCAGTATTTCCAGGATTTTCCCTTGCAGATTTAAAAAAAAAGATCAAGTCCAACCAAGGATAGCAGAGACCTGTGTAAGTCGCTCCAGTGCCGAGACAAAGCAGCGCAGACTGGGCGGCTTGCACGGCAGAACTGGGCTTTCCTGCTTTCCGGAGGTAGGCAAGGCCGAGGTCCAGCTGGGTGCGGGGTCGGGGTCTTGGCCGGCAGGCGGCCACCTCTCCGCTGTGTCCTCCCTCAGCACAGACAGCAAGCTCCGTGGAGTCGCTGCTGCTAGGGGCATGGATCCCCCCAGGGATCCCCACCCCTCACTCTGTCCCCCGGGGCTTAGGGTCAGCACTCAGCCAGTCGTGGCCTCCGTAGGCCTGGAAGAGGCGTCCTCACCCCTCTCTGCCTCTTGTCCTTCTCGGCTCTCCACGCTGCCCCCCTCACGTGCCACAGCTGAGAGCCACTCTGGTTAGCGCAGGCTTCCGCTTGCTCCGACATCCGTGCCACCTTATCTCCCACTCTGCATCCATCACACGAAGGCACATATACGCAGTGGCTGAGACGAGTGAGGTGGGTGTGCATATCCCTCCCTGAAGAGGGGTCTTGAGGGAAGCAGCAGAGAGCTGGTGGCCTCTCCACAGTACCTGAGGCCGGCTGCTGTCTTTCTGCCCCTCGAAGACCCACTTGCGCTCACCACATGGTCGCCCTGTCCGGGCACAGCTTCTCCAGCATGGTGGTGGTCGCTCCCCGTGGGCACACTTCCAAGGGGACACACAGAGACGGAGACAGGGAGATTCCATCCACTGGTTCAGTCGCCAAATGGCCACAGTAGCCATGTCCAGACCAGGCAGAAGCCAGGAGCCAGGGACTCCAACCTGGTCTTCCGCTTGGGTGACAGGGGCCCAGGTGCTCAGGCCACCGTAGGTTGCTTTCCTGGGTGATCAGCAGGAAGCCGGATCAGAAGTGGAATAGCCAGGACTTGAACTGACACTCCAATCTGGGATGCCAGCAGCTGTTTTAACCCGCTGAGTCCCAACACCAGCTCCTGTCATGTTTTCTCTTACTGTAACAAAACTCCTGAGACCAGATAATTTATAAAGAAAGGGAGTTTATTTGCCTCATGGTTCTGGAGGCTGGGAAATCCAAGAGCCTGGCGCCAGCCTCTGGTTAGGGCCTCTGCATGGAGGACCCTGCATGGGGAGGCAGAGCAGGCGCACCCGTTCAGGTCCCTCATCCTCTTCTTAAAAGCCACTGATGCCCTCCCAGAGGCTCCCATCTCTCACACCATTAACATACGGACTCGGGCGTTAAGGGTCCAACACGGGTGCGTTTGGGGATACTCCAAGCACAGCACCTCCCTGGCCATTGCACCTGCTTAGACACGGAAGCTCCAGCAGCACGAAGCCCAAGCTCTTCCGTACTGCAGCCTGGACGGCTCCTGAGACACTTCTTGTCCTTGGCTCCACTCAACAAGTTAAATGGATTGGATCCACATTCCCGAGGAGGACTCTGCCGCCTATAAACCCCACACAGCACTGTATTGCCTCCTAGTTGTTAGAGGGGCAGGTGCAGTAATTTTGTTTTGTTTTTTATGATGATCTGTGCATTTATTAAAAACGATTTATTTACATACTGAAAGGCAGAGTGACAGAAAGAGCCCCTAGTTTATTTTTACAATTTTATTTGAAAGGAAACACACACACACACACACACACAGAGAGAGAGAGAGAGAGAGAGAGAGAGAGAAATGCTTCCATCTACTGGTTCACTCCTCAAGTCTGCGGTAGCCAGGATCCCAGAACTCAATCCAAGTTTTCCACATGGTGGCAAGAACCCAAGCACTTGAGTCACCGTCTGTCTCCCAGGATGCATTAGCAGGAGGCTGTAACAGAAGCGGAGCCAGGAATCGAGCCCAGCAACTCCAGGACAGAACAAGGGCATCCCAAGGAGCAATAGAGCAATAGACTGCAGTCCTAACCCCGCCCCCAGACCACCTATGGTGTCTCTCCTTTCTGGACACTTTTTAAAAAGATTTATTTGTTTATTCAAAAGGCAGAGTTATAGAGAGGCAGAGGCAAAGAGAGAGAGAGAGAGAGAGAGAGAGAGAGAGAGAGGTCTTCCATCCACTGGTTCACTCCCCAAATGGCTGCAATGGCCAGAGCTGAGCCAATACAAAGCCAGGAGCCAGGAGCTTCTTCCGGGTCTCCCACGTGGGTGCAGGGGCCCAAGGACTTGGGCCATCTTCTGCTGCTTTCCCAGGCCACAGAGGAGAGCTGGATCTGAAGAGGAGCAGCCGGGACTAGAACCGGCGCCCACATGGGATGCTGGCGCCACAGGAGGCGGCTTTACCCGCATGGGATGCTGGCGCTGCAGGAGGCGGCTTCACCCGCTGTGCCACAGCGCCGCCCCCTCTCGATGCTCTTGCTGCTAAGCCGGTGGTCATTCTGGGGACGACAGGTGCCTACACCACACGTCATGGTCCAGGGCAGGTAAGTGCCTCTACACCTTCCTCCTGGACATGGGAGACCCTAGACAATGCCACCTCCCACTCTGTCCCACATTACATGCTAGCATTAACTATTCCCATTTGTATTGTTTAAAAAATAATGCTTGTCGGGGCCGGCACGGTGGCACACTAGGTTAATTCTCCACCTGTGGCGCCGGCATCCCATATGGGTGCCGGGTTCTAGTCCTGGATGCTCCTCTTCCGGTCGAGCTCTCTGCTGTGGCCCGGGAGTGCAGTGGAGGATGGCCCCGAGTGCTTGGGCCCTGCACCCCATGGGAGACCAGGAGAAGCACCTGGCTCCTGCCTTCGGATCGGCGTAGCTCTGGCCGTGGCGGCCATTTGGGGAGTGAACCAGAGGAGGGAGGACCTTTCTCTGTCTCTCTTTTTCACTGTCTATAACTCTGCCTGTCAAATAAATAAATAAAAATCTTTAAAAAATAATGTTTGCCATGTGATTCTAAGCTCCATAAAAATAAGGAATATGCCTATTTATACAACACCTATCTCAATGCCTGGTGAACTATTTTGAGTGAATAAATATCCTTTCATGTTTATTAATTAAATTTACCACTTAAGTAAACGGTATACTCAGTGTTGCGCACCCACCGCTCTACCCAGTCCTGGAAATTTGCATCACCCTAGGAGGAAACCCCACCCCCACCAGGCAGTCACCCCCCACCCGCCCCCGCCCGCCCCCAACCTGTCTTCCGTCTCTGCAGACGCATCCGGCTCCATCAGAGGAACTGTATGGAACGTCCTTGTGTCTGGCTTTCTCACTCAGCCCAAAGTTTCTGAGGTTCACCCGCATGGTGGCCTGCAGGAGCACATCACTGATCTCTATGGCTTCAATGGCTTATTTATGGTGTGGACAGACCCCACCTCGTTTGCCCATCATCCACTGAGACGTCCGGCTGTTCTCACCTTGCACCTATTGTGGCTGGTTCTGCTACATACATACATATATATATATATATTAGAGATTTATTTATTTATATGAAAGGCAGAGTTTATGGGGGTGGGGAGGCAGAGAGAGAGATCTCCCATCCACTGATTCACTCCCCAAATGGCCGCAACGGTTGGAGCTGGGTCAGGCTGAAGTCAGGAGCCAGGAGTTCCATCTGGGTCTCCCGCGGGATGGCGGGGGCCCAGGCACTTGGGCCGTCTTCTGCTGCCTTCCCCAGGCCTTCAGCAGGGAGCTGGATGGGAATCGGAGCAGCTGGCACACAAGCCGGCAGCCTGACACGCCATGGCATGGCCCCTACTGCACGTCTTTGAAAATGTTCCTCTTCATCAGTTCCAGTGACGCGTAACCTGCTGTGCCACCAGACTGCTCCCAGCCCCCGCGCCCCACAGCCCTGAGAGCTGTCATTCTGTCACCTGCCTTGCTCTTCTGCCTGACGCCTCTGATGATCATTCTCTGGAACCTCTCTCTCGGAAACCCCCGTCCTCCCCAGCCCCACCCCAGTCCCGGGCCACACCCCCATCCCGAGGGCCAGCCACACCCAAGGCCTGGTACCCAGTCCTCTGTGCTCTCAGGGGCCATTCCAGCCCCAGAGCTCCCTGTGGGGTGAGCTGAGCCGCGGCTGGGCCCACACACACCTCCACACTTCCCTGAGCGCGGCCACGGCCCTAAACCCGACTCCATCTGCTTCCTGGGGAGTGTCCGGGGACATCCACGAGGCAGTCTGCATGGTGGTTCATTGAGATTTGCGCCCGTGAAACACCCCAGCTCCTCTCCTCCTCCACTCTCCTCCTCCCTGCGGGGTCCCGTCCCTCCTGCGGAAGCAGGCCCTCCCTCCGGAGTTTCCCCGGGAGTGCCCTGCCCGCCCATGGAGGCCGCCTCCCACGTCTGCTCTCAGTCCACCGTGGTCCCTGGACGGCAACAGGTTAGCTGAGATCTCCCATTACAAAGGTGGCTTTGTTGATTTTTCCCTGGTCTTCCATTACATGTTACCAGCATTTGACAAAAAACTTAAAACATACAAAACTGTTGAGACTTGCGGACACTCACCGACACTGTGAGGACTCTAGCATCACCTGCGCTTTGTTTAATCACGCAGCCACCCGCTGTGCTGCCCATCCACCTATCAACCCAGCTGGTTTTGGATGCGTTTAAAAATATTTTATTTGAAGGGAGAGGGAGGGGTGGGGGAGGGAGAGAGATGAATCTCCCGTCTGCTCTTCTACTCGCCAACCGACTCACAAAGGCCAGGGCTGGGCCAGGCTGAAGCCGGGAGCCTGGAGCTGCATCCAGTCTCCCCCGCGGGGGCAGGGCCTCCGGCCGCCTTCACAGCTTTCCCGGGGAACCGGACAGAAGCGGAACAGCTGGGGCCTGAACCAGTGCTCACACAGGATGCTGGCGTGCGGCGCTGCCAACACCGTTCGCAAACCCCAGACACACCTTGAAAATAGTTGTGAACATCAATATATTTTATTCCTCAACACTGTAACACACATGGCACTACGCAGAGTTCAGTATGTGTTTATGGCTCCTTTTCTAAGGTAAAATCTCCACGCAATGGCACAAATAAATTTTTGAAAAACGCATACATCTACAGAGCCAAACTCCCACAGGATATCAATTACTGCCTCCACAGAAAGTCTGGCCTGCCCCCGCCACGGGCCCCACTCCACCCGGCCTGCTTTTGGGATCTAACACTTACTGGGTGTGGTCAGTCTTCCTCACTTAGTACGGAGTTCCTGAGACTCATCAACTTTCTAGTGAGCATCCGTTTATTTCTTAATAATTCATGTTTTTAACGATTTACTTATCTGAGTTACAGAGAGGGAGGGAGGGAGATCTTCCATCTGCTGGTTCACTCTCCCATCGGCCACAAAGGCGAGGGCTGGGCCAGGCCAAGGCGAGGGGCTTTGTCTGGGTCTCCCACGTGGGTGGCAGGGGTCCAGACAACTGTGCCATCATCTGCTGCTTTTCCCAGCACGTTAGCAGGGAGTTAGATTGGAAGTGCAGCAGCCAGAACTTGAACCAGCACCCACGTGGGATGCCGGTGCTGCCGGCGGCGGCTTTACCTACTGTGCCACAATGCCAGATCTCCATTTTAAGAATCTGCTATAACTCTCCTTCAGAGAGTCCCTGGGGTTTGTATGCCCCCCTACTCCAGAGCCAAGGCCACTCCTGGGGCCCCAGCCCCTCTCAGGCAGTACTGGGGGGCCTGCCTGGTCCAGCGCAGCGCTGCTCCTGGACTCAAGGCAGGTGGCCCGTGGACACGGCCTGCCCCCAGCACCAGCACTGTGCTTGCAGCTCCAGCTCCCAACCTGGGGAGTGCTGGGAATCCGAGGCCTGGTCCTGCAGCACCAGCAGCCTGGAGGCAGTGGGGGGACTGCGTGGCAGGGATCCGAGCATCCTTTTTGGGCCACAGGAGCACCTCAGACCCCTGCTGCCACTGCTACTATCAACTACAGCCAAGAGAGGTACAGTGAGACCCACTGCTGGATCCAACCAGAACTAGAGCCAAAGCTGCGACCCCAGAACCACACCGAGATGGTGTCTAAGGAAATGCTTGCCGTCCCCGAAAGCTACCTTTTTAAAATGATAGAAACGCTGGATTCCCCAGATACACACACGTCAGCATAGAAACACTAGAAGCAAGAAAAAATAAGGCCATCTGATGCTCCAAAAGGAACACAATAGGGGCCAGGACTGTGGCACCGCCTACCACGCTGGCATCCCACATGGGCACTGGCTCAAGTCCCGGCTGCTCCACTTCCAATCCGGCTCCCTCTGATGGCCTGGGAAAGCAGCTGAAGATGGCCCAAGTGCTTGGGCACCTGCACCCATGTAGGTAGGAGACCCCGAAGAAGATCCTGGCTTTGGATCAGCCCAGCCCAGCTCTGGCGACTGCAATCATTTGGGGAGTGAACCAGAGGATGGAAGCCCTCTCTCTGCAACTCTGCCTCTCAAATGAGTAAAACTTAAAAAAAATTTACTTATTTGAAAGGCAGAGAGAAACACACACACACACACACACACACATCCATCTACTGGTTCACTCCCCAAATAGACACAGAGGCGAGGTCTGGGCCAGGCGGAAGCCAGGAGCCTGAAACTCCATGCAGGTCTTCCAGATGGGTCAGGAGCCCACGTACCTGTGCCATGTGCTTTCCCAGGCACATTGGCAGAGAGCTGGATCAGAGGCAGAGCAGCCAGGGCTCAACCAGTGCCCGCAAGGGCCTGCTGCACGATGCCGGCCCCAGCTGCACATTCTTGTCATCAACACACGGGACATTGTCTAGGATGTGCCATGTACGAGCCCACAAAACAGGCCTCAACAAATTAAAAAAATCAGAATCCTTGAGCCGGCGCCGTGGCTCAATAGGCTAATCCTCCACCTTGCGGCGCTGGCACACCAGGTTCTAGTCCCGGTTGGGGCGCCGGATTCTGTCCCGGTTGCCCCTCTTCCAGGCCAGCTCTCTGCTGTGGCCCGGGAGTGCAGTGGAGGATGGCCCAGGTGCTTGGGCCCTGCACCCCATGGGAGACCAGGAAAAGCACCTGGATCCTGGCTCCTGCCATCGGATCAGCGCGGTGCGCCGGCTGCAGCGGCGGCCATTGGAGGGTGAACCAACGGCAAAGGAAGACCTTTCTCTCTCTGTCTCTCTCTCACTGTCCACTCTGCCTGTCAAAAATTAAAAAAAAAAAAAAAAATCAGAATCCTGTCAAATTTCCTTTCTATTGTGGAATAAAATTGGAAATCAACAAAAGAAATTCTAGAAGTTATACAAATACATGGAGACATGGTCTTATAGGACAATGCCTCACTTAAGAAATCAAGAGCAGTTTACAAATTGTTTGAAAATGAAAATGGCCACACAGCACAACTCCTGGGAGAAAGGGAATGCTGACACAGCACCCACACCGCACCCTGCTTCATGCTAACGCATCCTGGGAGGTAGCTGACGGCTCGCGTGCTCGGCCCCTGCCACTCACGTGGGAAACCCGGGTGGGATTCCAGGCTCCTGGGTTTGCCCTGGCCCAGGCCTAGCTGCTGTGGGCACTTAGGGAGTGGGCATGTGAACCAAAGGCTTTGCTGCTCTGGCTTTCCCAGATGAGCACACTCCATAGAGTACATGCATGGGATGGTCTGTCCAGGCATCTTCCAGTAATGGGCCCTAGGCACGTTCCGTTTGGAATCACTATGGAAAAAGCGGCTCTCACACAATCAAGAGCCCTGCGTTCACTTTCCTGGGCGGGCAGGCAGGCGCATCCAGTTTTCCCAAGAAACTGTTAGACCCTTCCCTGGAGTGCTTATACCTAAAGCAGCTTCATACCCTAACGAAGAGTTCGCTACTCCATTCCTCACAGAATCGGTGTTGCTTTTATTTCAGCTGCTTCAGCGGATGTCGGGCAGTGTTTTATTGTGGTGCTCTCGTTAAAACTTTTTAAGGCTTATTTATTTGAAAGGCACAGTGATGAGAGGTAGGGGGAGGGACAAGGAGATTTTCCATGTGTTGGTTCACTCTTCAAGCCAGGGCTGGGCCAGGCACCCCATGGGTGACAGGAATTCACGTCTTTGCAGCAGCACCCATTGCCTCCCAGAAGCATTAGCAAAAAGCTGGGTCAGAAGCTTGAGGCAGGGTCTCAGGGGGTCCTAGCGTCCAGGGCTGTCTGCTGGCCTGTCCCTCAGGGACTTTCTCCATCTGTGGATGGCTCCAGCCCACTTCCATGACAGCTGCCCCTCCCCCTTCCCACTACTGTGTAACATGTGACAGAACATATAGCAATGCTGGGCCAGGTACTCTCCTTCCCGTGATGTGCCACGTGTAACCAAATGCCAGGACCCATCCAGCCTCTTACTGCCCCCAACTCCTGGCATGCCTTTCCGCCCTGCCCTAGCTGGGGGAAGCCACTCACACACTGCTGGCCGAATTCTCTGCCACTGTTGGAGACTTCTGCCCTCTGGGGCCTTGTCAGGTGAGGGCAGACTGGACTGGATCCTACCACCTGCAGCTGTCACAGGATCCAGGATATGGTGGTGAGGGACTGCTCCAAGGCCACACACACATTCCTGAGCTTGCCAGTGTCAACCAGCACACGCGCAGCCCTGCTATCCCTGCGGGATTTGCGTTCTGCTGACTGCTCCTCCCACTAGGCACAAGTCTCTGGCAAGAACCCTGGTTTGAGTCCAAAGCCCAGGTTTGTTTGCCCCCCCCAGCCCTGCCTTTTAAAAAGCATTCCATATGGACACTGGCTGCTCCACTTCTGACCCAGCTCTCTGCTGTGGCCTAGGAAAGCAGCAGCAGACACCCCTAGTCTTTGGGCTCCTGCACCCAGGTGGGAGACCCAGAGAAGCTCCTGGCTCCTGACTGGCACAGCTCCAGATGTTGTGGCCATCTGGGTAGTGAACTGACTGACCTTTCTCTGCCTTTGAGATAAAAGAAAATTCTATCTCCAAGATATTTTTTAAAAAACCTGAAAAACCGAATGGTAGGCAATGGACTTGGCAGACCTGTGGACTTCTAGATGCCAACAGTGCCCTCCCGGTTCAGGCCCTAACGACTCCCCCAGCTATTACGCCAATATACCAACGCAAGCTGTTCAACCTCCTTCAGTAACCAGGACCAGATCTGACTTCTTCAAAAGGCCTGCTGCTGGGCCAGAGCCCAGTGCCGCACTGCAGGCGGACACACACCGTAAGCTCCCAAAAAGCTCTCAGGTGGGGTGCTGGCATACAAGCCAGCCAGTCATTTGCCCATTCCCTTTGATACAGATGCTCACGTCAGTCAAGGTCTGTCCAGGGGACTCATGAGTGCGCCCTCTGCCCCACTCCCTCAGGGGGGAGGGCGCAGCACACTGTGTGTACCGAGAACCCTTGGCATGGTCAACAAAGGCTGAGACTCAAAAACAGAGCTCAGGACAGGGCCGACTCCACCTCAGCAGCAGGCAAGTGGACGAGGACTGTGTGGACTGTGACAGAACAAAGCAAGCTCCCCCAGTCCCTCGTTCAAGCTGAGAGGCGCGTTTCCCAGTGCCCCGCTGTGCATGCGACAGCTGCTGTGTGTGGCTGGCCAGTCTGAGTGAAGAATCGAAAGCACCAGCTACTGAACGGGCTGATCTCAAAGCTCTCACCTCACTGTGAAATGAAAACTTAGGGTTTCAGTATTAAAGCAAAGACAAAACATAATTTTAATTGTTTTAATCAAGTAACGTAGCTGTTTGGAACAGGAAATTTTAAGACAGTTCAATAGAGCAGTGAAGGATCACTCTATTAGGATACCCTCCATGAATAAAATTCAACAGATTACGTGAACTGGAATTCCACTGGAAACTTGGCACCAGACTGAACATTAGTCCAAGCCAAAATTTTCTCTTTAGTGTTGAGAAGCCCTAAACATATTTTCCTTCAGGTTAAAAGTAAAAAGCTCTATAACAGAACCTCATTAGCTTGACACTGTTGAGTACAACTTAGGTCACCAGGATCTCCTATGGGTATTTCAGTTGATGAAAGCAAACTGGCCATACAGCAGAATTTGAAACCTAGGCGACATATGCGTTTGCAAAACTCCCCTCTTTGGTGTGACACAGCACATTCCATCCAGGTATATGGCTCCTGTTCCACTCTCATCAGAATCTACCAAAGGCAGTTGTAAATAAACTCTCTCAAATAAGATTGCTAGGTTTCAGTTCCTTAAAATATCAAGCTAACAAGGTTTTATTTTATCAAATGTTTGTATAATTTCAATGTGAAAAAATTTTTACATACATTTGTTAAAGTCTCATAATCTGTGAGATGGGTCACAAGGAAATAAGGAAACGCTGTGAAAATCCTCCAAACAAGCTTAACCATACGGACTCCCAGTTCCCACAGTGCACTTCTTGCAGAAAGGAATAAACACAACAATTTTCCATCTTGAAGATGATTACTCAAATATAGTCAGAACTCGGATCAAGTGAGTTTACATTAGCTAACTACTGGGCAAGGAATTCTCTCACAGGTCCAAACCCGAAGCCCTGCAGGGCCGGCAGAGGCCCCAGTCACCCGCACTCAGAGCCAGCGTCACAGACCTCTCGGGTGTCTGCCTAGATTCAATGTGAAGTAAAAAATATCCCAAGTCTTACACCAAAATAGAGGCTTCGACTTAGAAATATGCTTTTAACCTTATTTTTAAAATAAGACAGAAAAACAAAAATCAAGTTTGAAACACAGTAACACTTATTTTGGCAAGCTAGCAACCAAAATCTAGAAAGCGTACGTAAGCTATGTGGTTCAAGTGGAAAAGGCATTCAAGAACAACCTTAGTATTCAGGGAAAAATCACACTGAACGAAATATACAGTATGTCTAAGCATTCGGAAGTTATAATTTAAACCATAATGGTAAAAGCTAAAAACTATGCTCAGTTTCTGCTAGAGATTAAGTGCACCTTTACCTGTTTCCCCCAAATAAAATCAGCTGACTATGTAATCACACCTCAGAATTTGTGTTCTCTTAGTACAAAGCAACCACTACACACACATACAATGCTTGCTTGTTAATGTAGTAGTCATTTCCCTGGCTCATCCAACGTGCAATGCACACGACTTCAAAGACTACAAATTTGGGGAAATTGTACACAAACTGGAAAAACAAAACTTCAAGTTTCAAAACCTGCTCTTAATCAACGTTTACAGGACACTCAGGTCACGTCTGCTCCTCAGATGTTGCGCTGTCATTTGATCAGCAGTCTACCTTGGCCTAAACGTGCATTACCAAACACCAATCCATGGGACCAGAGGTAAAACTTTCCAAGTACTGTATTTCTTAGTGGCTGAATAAAGTCATTACAAATACACACACACTCTGAAGACCTCATTATGGTCTCAGCACCTAACAACGTATCACAGGCTCCAAGAATCCTATCAGGTTAAATGATGGTACATTATAAAAGGAGCCAATTACTTCAGCCAAAGTCATTCAGAGCCAAAAATCTTAAGAATGACCAAAATCAAATCTTTATTTTTGTTAACTGTATAAATGTGATCCAAATGTGTCCATCACTAGTTTTTCAAAAAGAAACATGCTATAAAATAAGCAAACTCTATCTGCTCACTGATGTGTATGGACTCCCTAGATGTCTCACTGGGCTTAAATACAGATCACTCACAGTAATAGATTTTCTGAGTATAAAGTGTAGCATGATGTTAAGCTATTTTAGCTTTTGCACATACATGTTGCACTTCTGGCTGATAATGGAGAAAAAGTTGCAGCATTACACTGTTAAGCTAGGTTGCATCCGGCCCTTTAAATGGCATCAATATCAATGTCGTCATCCTTGTTGTCAGACTTCACAGTTTCAACTTTCGGTACACTGGCAGTCTTCGAATACACCACCTGATAAAATAAATTATGATTGTAAACCTGTCCCCATCAATCTGCATTTAACACATACAGTCACAAAGCAGATGCGGCATGTACACTCTCGGTACACGTGTACACTGCCTCTCCCCTGCTTTCCTCGTTTTCTTTGCAGATCACAGTCTCTGGTCACAGAGGGAGAGATGTTCATCACCCTCTACAATCCATTCATGATTATTTCCCAAACTACTGTCCAAACATTTTAACAAAACACCATCATCAATGCTCTATTTTCTCCAGAGTTTACCTCAATGTTCTCATCTTCATCATCTTCTTCACCACCAGAAGACTCCTCCTCTGCCTCCTTCAACCATTTAATAAATGGCTCTGCTTTGACACGAATCTCTTTGGCAAGTTCTTTTGAGACGTATTTCTTAGAAGCCTAAAAACCGATCAGTACGATTTTCTTAGTTTGAGGACATTAAAAAGTTAACTTACTCTGGGGAGATCATATCCTGATACTCTGGTCATGAATCCTCAACAAAATACAGAGTTAACACACGTGAATCGCAGCTGTTTGTTAGTGCAGATACAAAACTGACAAGGCAGGAATCGCCAGCCGTCCCAAGTCACTCCTCCACCCGAAAAACCCCCAGCAGCTCTGGCGCAACACTCCTGACCTCTCAGAGTCCACTCGTGTGGTCCCCACCTTTTCCGACCAGCTGATGATGACTTCTTCTTCTAAAAGGTCTGCATCGTACATCTCCTTCAAGATGTGTGGAATCTTGGAGATGAGCTGAGCCTGATGCATTGCTACCACACACTCCAAACCATGAAGAAGGTACCGCTGAGCTTTTTTGTTGTTGTGACAAAACTGCAAACAGAGATTTTGGCATTAACAAACTTTTCGTTCATGATCTAGGCTGACAACTTCTAACAAATGAGCCGAAGAGGTTAAAGCGATAGATGGCAGGCCCAGGGAGAAACAGCTGTCATTTCATTTATGAATCTGTTTCCTTACTCTTAGAAAATGGCGCCTGTATTTCTTAATTTGTTCCCTGATCTTCTCATTAAAGAGAACTTCAGTCAGAACAAGAGGGCCCATGGCTTTCACGTCCAGCCTTTCTGCCTCAGCGACGATTTCCTTGTCAGATGAGTCAATGACACCTTCTTCTTTCTTTTTCTGCAGAGAAAAACCAGAGAAAGGGACTTGTTATTTTGATAGTTGCTCAAGACTCCAGGTGCCCCTGCATTCTGGCAACTACACTCCACGTCACTTCTTGAATGGACAGAGAACGCGAGAACTACACGGCCATTAACCAGAATATTCACACGTATCGAGAATGCACCTGCCTGCTGGCCAGCTGAATACAGTAATTATCTGAAAGGCAGAACCTGAGGAGCACAGGTTCACAGCCGGAGCAGATGTTCACCTTAACAAAATCAAACAGGATGTTGACGCGCTCCTCCACAGTCCTCTCCAGGTCGTCACTGAGCGTCAGGACTTTCGCATGGTCACTGATCTCGTCCATTCTGCGCCTCTGAGCTTCCTCAGTTGTGTCCTCTCCCCAGTCGTCATCCTCCTCCTCCTCCTGTTTACAAAAGAAGACACTTGGTCAAGGGCATTAAAAATGTTTGCAGATGATGCCAAGTTAATGACATCAAATTCACTTTCTACCTCTAAAATAAATTAAGTTCTTCTGATTTTAAGCAACCAACAGTACCTGGGATCTGAAACACAATGCAACACACATCAACCGTATCCCAGGGCCTTCAACACTGCACTCACCACAGCATGTGGAGGAGGACTGATTTCATTTGGCGGCGGCGGCGGTGGTGTTTCACTGCTGGATACGGAGCCGTTCTCCTTGTCTTTGCCCTTCCTGTTCTTCTTTTCCTTTTCTTTCTTCCCTGTAGCACTGTCACTATTCTCTACATGGAAACAGAATGAAATACAAGTTTAATCTCATAGCGAACATCTCAGTGCCCACCGTACATTTAAATCCTGTCTGTCTGCTATGGATCACCCTCAGAAAACCAAACAAAACGCTTATAATTCTAGATTAGAGCCAGTGATATGGTGCAGCTGGTTAAAATGCTGCCTGTAATACAAGCATCCCACATGGGCACCTTCCAATCCAACTCCCTGCTAATGCACCTAGGAAAGAAGTGGAAGATGGCCCAAAGCCTCTACACCCAGGCAGGACACAGTCCTGGCCACTGCGGCCACCTGTGGAGTGAACCACCAGAAGAGGATCTGTCTTTCCCTCTCAAACAAATCTTGAAAAATTCTATAGATCATACTTATCCCACTGTGTTTCAAAGCTGAGAAATTCAGTCTGAGAATGGAAAATCCTGGGAATCAATTGTTGGATGAGAATAGACATGAAGTGAGATGTCTCAAATGCCCAAGAAGTTCAACATAGGCCTTGTGACCTTGAACAAGGCTTCTATCTCAAACCAGCCTTCTCCAACACAGTTGAACACTGTTTAAGTCTATATAACGGCTTGTCTCACAGGAAAGAGAACACCGGAATAGGTTAGACTTCCTTGCTATAGCAAGCTCAAATTGTGTCAGACAGTTTTGACAGTCTGCCACAGAGTGTTGCTTGCAGTTTAAAGACCCTTAAATCTTAAGACAAGCTCTCCGTTTACCAAACAACACTAATCTTAAGTGTCTCATTCACCTTAAGATGGCCCATCTCAAAAGTTGATGGTATGGTGGAAAAATCTACTGTATTCAACTTTAATGGCACACACACAAAAAAAAATAGTAGACTTTTCAAACATTTACATGTAATGCAACGTGGTGTTCCCATATTCCTTTTGCAACAGAAAATCTCCCACTTTGTTTCCAAGAAATTTTGTTAAACTCTTATTAGTGGGGCTAGTGCTGTGGCACAGCTGGTAAAGCCACCGCCTACAGTGCCAGCATCCCATATGGGCGCCAGTTCAAGACCTGGCTGCTTCTCTTCTGATCCAGCTCTCTGCTATGGCCTGGGAAAGCTGTAGAAGATGGCCCAAGTCCTTGGGCCCCTGCAGCTGAGTGGCAGACCTAGAAGCAGCTCCCGGCTTCGGATCAGCGACGGCCAACTGGGGAGTGAACCAGCAGATGGAAGAGCTCTCTCTGTCTCTCCTTCTATGTAACTGACTTTCAGATAAATAAATAAATTAAAAAAAAAAAAGTCTTGTTAGTTTAGTATGAAGCCTTACCAGGTGGGTTTTTGAGAATGAACGTGCAGAGTTTATGATGTGTGTCAAGCATGCCTCGATAGCCACAGGCTTTACAAGAATTGCCTATTGTTTGCTTCTTCGGATTGACATGCTGGAAAAGGAAAAAAAACCATCATAAGAAATGAGAGACGGCGACCTACTTAAAAAAAATTGTAGGTGCGTTGTTTTCTAACAGCAAAGTGTGCCTTGCCTTCCCAGGAAAGGCAGTGCTACCACAGGATTGCTCAGAGGCAGGCAGATGGTTTTGTCTGTTCCGAACAAAAACCCCGCTGCATTCACTCACCAGATCGGTTTCAGGATTCTCACACTCAGGACAGAGAACAAATTTTTTAATGAATCCATCCAACATGTCTTGCAGCTTATTCGCCTCATGAGATCCATTGACAATGTAACGGTCATTCTTAACATCAAACTGGGTCTGTGCTCCCAGCTCACAACCAAAATATTTGGTGGGATCTATTTGGAGAAAAACAATTAGATTTGCCTCATTACAGTTAACTAAATGTCTGGCTGCTTGTTCATATCTTACACAAAAATCACTGTTTTTAAGTTGTTGGGCACAGAGCTAGTGGTGTAGGTAAAGCTGCCACCTGCAGTGCCAGCATCCCATATGGACGCCTGTTTGAGTTCCAGCTGATCCAGCTCTCTGCTATGGCATGGGAAAGCAATGTAAGGTGGCCCCTTGCACCCAACTGGGAGACCGACAAGAAGCTCCTGATCAGCTCAGCTCCAGCTGTTGTGACCATTTGGGGAGTGAACCAGCAGATGGACAGCCCCTCTCTCTGCCTCTCAAATCTTTAAAACAAAAAAAATCGTGCTAAATCTAATGTGCTGCCCAGGTAATTTTGTGAACTTAAGACAACTATTACATTTGTTAGAGGTTCCACTCCTTACCCTTTCAACTAATTAGCAAAGAATTCGTAAATGTTTTTCAGCTTAAAGAGGATCAAGACAATATATATTCGTCATATACCTTTTCAGACTTCTCCAAGAAGCTTTACTTACACGTTGGAGGCCGATTAAGCGCCTTTGCAACGTCAACCATGTTGACTATAACTGTCTTGATTCCATTTCCTTTGCCCTCAACCTAAAGAGAACACGAACTTTATTTTTGCATTTAATCTACTTAAACATCTACAGTCTTCCTACAAAATCGAAGATCAGCATTACCTTGGCAATCAGACGGGGCATCTTGTAGCGATAGAACTGGTCTGACACGCTGCGGTTGACGTTGACAGACATTTTGGCTTATTAGTGGCTTTATCAATAAGATGAAGAGATCTTTGATTGCAACTTTTTGGTATCTTCTGTCTGGAGAAGAAGGGATGACATAAACGACTGCAAGAGTTCTCGGTCTCTGACATGAAAAAATTTTCGCCACTGAGGCTGCAAGCTTCTTGCTTGTATGCTATGTGTCCCCAATACAGGTACCAATGGCTGCGCAACAGCTCTGCAAGAGAAGCAAAGAACACACCCGATCCCCGCAGGTGTAACGTCACTCCCGCACCGACGGGCTGCCCGCGCCACACACAGCCCCGGACCCGGCGGGGCGCCTCCGACTCCCCGACCCCGCACGCCGCCGGCGACAGACGGGGCCTCCGCGCTGGCGACGCCGCGGCCCGGGCCCGGGAACGCCGGCCGCCGCCCGCGGAAGCCCGCCCCGCCCCCACCCGCCGGGGCGGCCAGCCCTGCCCCCCGAGCCGCAGTCCGGGGCCGAGCGGAGCGTTGGCGCCGCGGCGCCGGCTTACTCCAGCGTCCGGCCGCGGGCGCGAGGGCCCGCCCGGCCCCGCGCGCCTGACCTTCGGCCCCGCGCCCTCCGAGGCGCTCAGGGGCGCCGGGCCCATCCCGGGCCCGCCGCGGCGCCGGGGCCGCCGGCCACCCCCGCCGCGGGCGCGGTGACTCACAGATGCGGCAGCGCGCGCTCCCGCCGGCAGGGCAGAGGCCGCGCCGGCTGCGGGCCGCGGGCCGCCCGCCCCCCAAACTGCGCCACACGCCGCGGCGGGTCACGCGGCGGCGCCGCCATCTTGTGCGGCCGCCATCTCCCGTCCGCCCGCCCGCCCGCGACTCACCGTTTTCGTCAAATAAAGACATAAACCCAACGCTGCTCGCCCGGGACTGGGATGAAGTGAGGCGCGTCTCAACCCGAGTCCGAGTCCGGGGCGGCGGAGGCGGCGGAGCGGAGCGCAGCGCAGCGCGGGGAGCGGCCGGGCCAGGTGCCGCCGCCGAGCAGCGGGAGGGGCTGTCCCAGACGTCCGCGGTCGGGCAGCGCGGAGCGGCGACCTGGCGCGGAGAGACGGCGCCGTGAGCCGCGGCCGGGCGGGCGCGCCTGCCCCGCCAGCCAGCGGCCCGCGGGGTCGGGGGGCGAGGAGGGGGCGCGGGGCCGCCGCCCCTCCAGCGGACTCACCTCTGGAATGTTCTCGCTCTGACTGAACAACGCCGCCGCCGCGCTCAAGCTACCTTCGGCCCCAGCGCCCGCCCCTCGCGCTAGGCCGCACTACCGATTGGCCGGAGGCCCGCCCGAGCTCGCTTTTGATTGGCCTGCACGCCGCGTCAATCGCGCCCTCTCCCCGCCCCCTCTTCCTGAGGGTCCTGTCGCCGCTTCAGCCCGCCTCCAGCCGGGGTCCCGGCTTCCTTCCTCTCCCCTCCCCCCGCTTTTCCCAGTGGCCTTCGCGGCGCAGGCGCCAGATCTCGCGAGAGAGGGAGCGGCCGCCGCGGCGGAGCTTCGTCTAGTGGTTACGGCACTCTGGGAAAGATGGCGGTTGGTTCCCCTCCCCCGTCTGCCTGAGGCTGGGCCTGGGCCTGGCTCGGGCCTGCAGCGCTCCGGGCCGCTCCTCGCGGCGGCGCGCTCGACTAGGGGCCGGGCACTCGCCCGCCGGCCCCTGCCCGGCTCCTGGATCGCGAGTGCTGCCTTTTATCCGCCTCTTTGGGCCGAGTGGCCTCGGGGGACCCTGGCCCTTGGATGGGGCAGGCCAGGGACTTCGTCGCGCCGAGCCTGGCCGCTCCCCTCCCACACCGTGGCTCCCCGGTTTCAGAAGTGGAAACCTCGGACTCGCTCGTAGCGGGGCCTCCTGGCAGCGCCCCCGCCTCGGCGCAGTGTCCGCTGCGCTGCCCCAGGCTTGGAGAGCCCCGACCCTCGCTGCCCCTCTGCCGCTTTGCCCCGAGTGACCGCCCGTCGCATGGGGCCCCGGGGTGACCAGGGCGGCTGTGGCGACAGGGCTCGCGTCTTGTTCTGCCGCAGCTTCCCTGTGCTTCCAGGAACTCGGGCTTGAGCTGGACGGTGCTGGCTGCTTCCTGGCCGGGCTCCCCGGGTCCGCACCTGGAGTGGACAGCGTGGGTGTTAACCCGTGCAGCTTGCAAGCTTAGAGGCTTTTTTTTTACATCAAAGTGCAGGGTTACTCTTTTTTTTTTTAAATTTTTTTATTTAATGAGCATAAATTTCCGAAGTACAGCTTATGGATTACAATAGCTCCCCCCCCCCTGTAACTTCCCTCCCACCCACAACGCTCCCCTCTCACTCCCTCTCCCCTTCCAGTGCAGGGTTACTCTTCCTGGTGTTGTGGGCTCTGTAAGCCGTTCGGCCCGCCTAGTGCGGGTGTAGGGAGTAACTCGGCCGTGCTGGGCAGGGTCGCGGCGGCGCGTGACTGCAGGGTTGAGGCCGGTTGGCTCTGCGTGGCTGCCCACGCGTGACGTTATTTTAGAAACTCCTGGAAAGGAAGGGCGCGCAGCTCTCCTGGGGTAAGAGGCTTTGTCCTCAGGAAAGTTTTAAATAAATACAAGGCGCCTTTTTTCCCTTGCCCAGTTTTTAATAGTTTGAGCTCATTTTAAGTTCTGGTGTGTGGCACTCACAGCCACGTTGTGAGGCTCTCCACCCGCCCTCGCAGCCGAGTGCTCTGGCGGCGCTATCTTACTCACTGCTAGACCCCAGGACAACGTTTATTCCCATTCTGCAAATGTGCGAACAGGCCTAGTGGAAAAATTTAAGCAACTTGCCCAAAGTCATACGAGGGTATTTAAACAGTAAGTCATGGAAAATTTTGACTGACACGTCTGGTGAAAATAAAATGTAGAAACCATGCATAGTTATTTTTGTAGTATGCATTTTCCATGAAATTTTTGAAGACCCCTTGTGTGCCTGGATTGCAGGCTTTTTTGTGACAAAACAACCTTTTAATTTCATTTTCTCACAAGCTGGACTCCCTCACAGACCCAGTGAAGGTCAGAGCTAGGATTTAGGCCCAGAGCTGCGGGGTCCCAAAGCCATCGCCTTGAACAGCAGGGGCGCAGCCCGCAGGCCCACGTGAACGCCGGCAGGCCTGTGCGGGGAGGCAGACCTGCGTGAACACCGGCAGGCCTGTGCGGGGCGTCCTCACGCTCATTTTACGGGCGAGGAGACTCGGGAAGGGGAGGCGGTGTTCCCGAAGTCGCCTGTCACTGTTTGAACTCCGGCTTGTGTGACGCCAGGCCTGTTGCACAATTCCGCCTCCCATGTCTGGGCCTGTGCCCATTTGGCTGTGTCACGTCCTCCAGTCAGGTGCTCACCGTCCACTAAAGGATGCACGGGCACCAGGTGCGCCTGGATGCCTGTTGGACGAGTGTGGCGCGTGGCCTGAATGGCAGACGTGAGAGGCAGGCAGCTCTCTGGTTGTTGAGACGTTGTCTTGCCGTGCACGAGCCCCTCACTGCGCAGGATCAGCCCCACGCGGACTTCGGGAGACCACCTGTCCAGTACCTTAGTGCCCACGGTGACGGGGCCTGTGGCCCGGCTCCCCCGGTCTGCACCTCGTGAAGGGCAATCAAAAGCAGTCGTCGGCTGCTCCCCTGGCCTCCTGTGACACCTCTCTCCCAGCTTTCAGTTTTTCAGAAGTTTCTTTTTTCTTTTTTTCTTTTTTTTTTTTGACAGGCAGAGTGGACAGTGAGAGAGACAGAGAGAAAGGTCTTCCTTTGCCGTTGGTTCACCCTCCAATGGCCGCCGCGGCCAGCGCGCTGCGGCCGGCGCACCGCGCTGATCTGATGGCAGGAGCCAGGAGCCAGGTGCTTCTCCTGGTCTCCCATGGGGTGCAGGGCCCAAGCACCTGGGCCATCCTCCAGTGCACTCCCTGGCCACAGCAGAGAGCTGGCCTGGAAGAGGAGCAACCGGGACAGAATCCGGCGCCCCAACCGGGACTAGAACCCGGTGTGCCGGCGCCACAAGGCGGAGGATTAGCCTAGTGAGCCGTGGCGCCGGCCCAGTTTTTCAGAAGTTTCTTTAGGGACCGGCGCTGCCTGGCAGGGTAAGCCTCCACGTGTGACACTGGCGTCCTGCGTCGCACCGCCGGTGGGAGTCCCGGCTGCTCTGCTTTCAGCCGATCTTCTCCGAATGCACCCGGGAAGACGGCAGACGGTGGCCCGGGTGAGAGGCTCTGCTGGAGTTCTGGACTCCTGGCGAGGCAGCCATTTGGGGAATGAGCCAGTGAATGGAAGATGCCTCTGTCTGTCTGTCTGTCGTACTCTCTGACACTCTGCTTTTCAAATAAATCTAGAAAAACAATCGAAAAGTTATTTGTTTATTTGAAAGGCAGAGAAAGAGGCAGAGATCGCCTAGCCCCTGGGCCCCTTCCCAAATGTCCACCGTCCCACCCAGAGCTGGGAACCGGGAGCTCCGTCTGCGTCCCCTGCGCAGGTGCAGCCATGGCTGCTTGAGCAGGAAGCTGGGATCAGCAGCAGCACTCAGACTCAAACCCAGGACCTGACACGGAGGTGGGTGCCCCAAGCAGGGTCTCAACTGCCCGGCCAAACCTGCCCCTCTCAGTCTGAAAGCTGTGCGGAGTCAGGCGCCCTCCCAACAGCGAGCTACCCGGCATTGCAGTTTCTCCTCCAGCGCTGGCTTGTCGGCACAGTGTGCCCAGATCAGACATTCAGAGCTGCTGGAAGGGAGCCCAGGCTTATCTGGTGAGTCCAGAGGCACTGGCTGACATGAGGTCTGGTATCTAACATAGTAAGAGCAAACATTTCTGTGCCAGGAGTAAGGGTTCGACCCATCTGCGCCACAGGCCCTGCCCAGGGAAGTCACGTGTGCACAGTGCAGGCTGGTAGCCGCCTTCTGGGCACCTCGCTGAAGCCCGTCATCCTCTGTGGATTCTCTGGCCTTCTGGGCAGGCTGGGCCGCCCCTAGGGGAGCGTGGTTAGGCTGTCAGCTCTGCATCACCTGACCTGGGCAGAGGGGTCACCTTTAGTGCAGATGTTTGCGTCTGCCTTCTGGGCTGCACTTGTGCCACTTTATTTTTACTTTATATTTTACTTTATTTGGAAGTCAGCATTATATATAGAGAGAGGCAGAGACAGAGAGAGCTTCCTGTCGCTCCCCCTCTTCGTGGAGGAACGACACAGGATCCTGCCTAGGCTTCCTATCCGAGTCATGGCACCATTATGTCGCTCCCCCTCTTCGTGGAGGAACGACACAGGACCCTGCGCTGTTCTTTCGTCTGCTCGGCCCTCCCCGGGTTCGCTGCTGGTTCTTCCCGGGTTGGCTACTATCCCTTCCACCTCCGTGGAAGGGCAGTTCCCCCTGGCCACATTCCCCACTTCCGCAGGGGAGTGGCACACCGCCGGCCGGCTCGTCTCGGGGGCTGCACAGGTGTTCCCCTTAGATGTTCCCCATAGATGTTCCTGGTGCATGCCGTCTCTCTCCTCCTTTATAGTCCTCCTCCGCCAATCCCAACTCGGCTGCCCACACGCCGAGTACGCTGCTCTCCAATCAGGAGCAAGTCCTACAGTTAATTGGTTGAACTGGAGGCAGCTGTGCGGAAGCTGTTTACTTCTCTCCCAGCGCCATATTGTGGGAGAGCAGATGCATAGAATAAGTCTTAATTCCAGTAACTCAGTCCAGTCCGGGCTGCTCCCCACACTTCCTTCTGCTGGGTCACTCCCCAGATGGCCACAGTGGCCAGTACTGGACTGATCTGAAGCCAGGAGCTTCTTGCAGGTGGCCCACGTGGGGGCAGGACCCCAAGCACTTGGGCCATCTTTCTCCTGCTTTCCCAAGCACATTAGCAGGGAGCCAGATTGGAAGTGCAACACCTGGGTTTTGAACCGGTGCCCACAGGGGATGCCAGCTCTGCAGGCGGCAGCTCCACCCCTAGTGCAGCCCCTGTGCTTGCACTTCTGACTTGGCTGTGCACAGCCTGGTTTCGCAAGACGGTGCTTCTCAGGTTGGAGCTCAGTGCTGCGGGCCCGCCCCAGAGGACAGACCATTTAGATTTCTGAGAAAGCTCCCGGGAGGGAGGCGCTGCTGTTCCCGGACTGCACTTAGCCCTGAAGCCAGGGGATTCCCCTCCCCGCTGGGCTCTCAGCAGGGGCTCCAGGTGCCTCATCCGGCAGCCAGTCTGAGCATGAAGAGTTAGCGGAGGAGACCGCTCTGCCCACCTGATGAGAGCGTGGTGGATGTGTCCCCCGGGGCTGATGGCCAAGTGCTGGCGCCAGCATCCTGCTGACCATGCCCCTCGGAGTTAGGATGACGGTGGGTGCTGACAGCCCTGTAGTGCTGAGGCGGCCCAGCCGTCTGCACCCTTGTCACTGGCACACTCACACAGCTGCGGAGGTGGCATGGCTGAGATGCAAGGCCCAGGGGCACAGTTGGTCTCCAGTCTCAAGGTCGGACATCCTGACTCCCAGCCCCAGGATCCTCTCACTGTGTAGGGACCATTGTGCCACATGGTGTGCCCAGGTTCTAGAAACTGGCTTCGTCTCCTTTAGTTGCATTTCGGTTATGTCACAGTGTGTTGGCAGGGAAGGGGAGCAAGGCCCAGACGCTGACCTGGAAGCACCTCTGGTTAGGTTGTGTGCACCACGTCACCTGCGCTTGGGTAGAGGTGTCTTCTAGGTCATCCCCGTAGGTGTCTGGCTGCACTTGGCAGAGTCCTGAGGCTGGCTGTGAGCCCCAGAAGGTCAGCCAGGATGCCTGTTCCTCCATGCCAGTGGCTGTCAGTCAGCCCTGAGCACCCTGTACAGGAAGTGCCAGGCTCCACGGGTCAAGTGACCCCAGGGCTACAGGTTCCACTTGTGTGAGTGAATTGAAAACTTGGAAATTTTACCTAAAAATCTAGATTTCTTGTTCGTTAGGAAGTTGGAAACTCTGAAATCCTGATATATACACACCAGGAGTGTGTGTGTACCATTCCCTCCCCCCCAAGTGTGTGTGCACCATTCCCCCCCCCAGGTGTGTGTGTGCACCATTCCCCCCAGGTGTGTGTGCCCTGTCTCTCCCCACGTGTGTGTGTGCACCATTCCCCCCCTGTCGCTCCCCGTCTTCGTGGAGGAACGACACAGGACCCTGCGCTGTTCTTTCGTCTGCTCGGCCCTCCCTGGGTTTGCTGCTGGTCCTTCCCGGGTTGGCTACCGTCCCTTCCACCTCCGTGGAAGGGTGGTTCCCCCTGGCCACATTCCCCACTTCCGCGGGGGAGCGGCACACCGCCGGCCAGCTTTCTCGGGGGCTGCACAGGTGTTATCCGGATGTTCCCCTTAGATGTTCCTGGTGCATGTTGTCTCTCTCCTCCTTTATAGTCCTCTCCACCAGTCCCAACTCTGCTACCCACACGCCGAGTACGCTGCTCTCCTCCAATCAGGAGCAGGTCCTGCTGTTTATTGGCTGAACTGGAGGCAGCTGTGTAGAAGCTGTTTTCTTCTCTCCCAGCACCATATTGTGGGAGAGCAGATGCATAGAATAAGTCTTAATTCCAGTAACTTATCTAGTCCGAGTTGCTCCCCACACCCCCCCAGGTGTGTGCGTGTGCACCATTCCCCCCCACGTGTGTGTGTGTGCCCTGTCTCTCCCCAGGTGTGTGTGTGTGTGCACCATTCCCCCCCACGTGTGTGTGCGTGTGCACCATTCCCCCTGACATGTGTGTGTGTGTGTGTGTACCATTCCCCCCAGGTGTGTGTGTGCCCTGTCTCTCCCCAGGTGTGCGTGCACTCTTCTCCACAAGTGTTCATCTTGTTCATTCATTCATTCACCCGGTATACTGGTACCTCACATGCCCCGTGTGTGCCAGCCCCAGAGAACCTTACCATTTAAGACATGGTAATAGCTTCCCAGGACTACTCCAAACAAGCGGCACACACTATTTCTCACAGTTCCAGAGGCAAGAAGTCCTGAATGCAGGCGTTGGTGGGGCCATGCTGTCGCGTTGCTGGCAGTCTCTCGTGTTCCTTGTGTGGCCACTACAGAGCTCCCATCTCTGCCCCTGTTGCCAAGTGGTTTTCTTCCCTTTTTATGGATCTGTCTTTCCCTCTGTGTGCCTTCATGTCTGTCCTTTTTTTTTTTTTTTAATAAGATTTATTGTATTCATTTAAAATCAGAGTTACAGAGCAAGGGGGAGAAAAAGAGAGAGACATGCCTCTGGTTTACGCCCCAAAATGGCTGCAAAGGCCGGGGCTGGGCCAGGCTGGAGCCAGGAGCCAGGAGCTTCCTCCAGGTCTCCTACATGGGTGCAGGGCCCAAGCACATGGGCCATTTTCACTGCTGTCCCAGGTGCATCAGCAAGGAGTTGGATCAGAAGTGGAGCAGCTGGGACTCAAACCAGCGCCCATGTGGGATGCCGGCATTGTAGGTGGCAGCTTTGCCTGCTGTGCCACAGTGCCAGCGCCTGCAATGTGGAATTTTTACCAAAAAATGCATTCATTTTGAGTTTCCTTCACTTAGGTGAGGGGCTTTCTTCTCTCCTTGGGTAATGAACCCCTGCATTCACATTCTCCCCGCGTGACATTTTGTGCTGTTACACCTGGTATGTGAAGCTCAGCTGCTCTGAGTTTCTGTGCCAGGAGCCGTGCTCAGAGCTCCTGTCTCCGTTTAGTTCATGAAGGCCGCTTGTATGTCTGTGTACCTCATGCAGAAGGCAGACCCAGGCGAGGTCACACATTCTGGCCTCTTCGCTGGTTTTTTTTTTTTTTTTTTTTTTGACAGGCAGAGTGGACAGTGAGAGAGAGAGAGACAGAGAGAAAGGTCTTCCTTTGCCGTTGATCCACCCTCCAATGGCCGCCGCAACCAGCGCGCTGTGGCCGGTGCACTGCGCTGATCCGAAGGTAGGAACCAGGTGCTTCTCCTGGTCTCCCATGGGGTGCAGGGCCCATTCGCTGGGTATTTACAAAGTTCACGACTACTTCTGCCCTAAAATCACAGATAGAACAGAAAACCACGAGTTCTTATTTCCCTTAGCGTGGTGTCCTCACGGCTTCTCCACCACGCGAAGGGAAGGACATCGGTCACAGGAGGACAGGTGCTGCCCAGGCCACCACAGAAGTCCCAGGAGTGGGCCAGTTCAGAGGGACTTGTGGGGCTGGAGGAGCAGAGTGGCGGACGGCTGACGGAGGGTTTCTGCACAGGGTGACAGCAGCCCTGGAGAGGGACAGGAGTGTGCTCAGTGCCACTGAGCTGTGCGCTGTAACGTGTCTACCATGGCAGATTTCATGCTGTGTCTATTGTGCCACAGTAAAAACCCACAGCTCTACAAGAATGGCCTAAGCATGACTGTGTCACACACTGGTGGTGGGTATACTAGAAGCTCACATTCCTGGAATCGAAGATGATTTACAGGTAGGCCTTGGTTAAAATGCTGGCTAGGACGACCCTGTTCCCTGTTGGAGTGCCTGGGTGCCACAGCTGGCTCTAGCATTTAGGGGCATATCAGCAACTGAGAGTGTGCTCTTCCACTCTTTCAAGGTTGATTTATTTGAAAGGCAGAGTAACAGAAGGAGAGAGAGAGAGAGAGAGGGAGATCTTCCATCCGCTGGTTCTCTCCCCAAATGACTGCAACAGCCAGCGCTGGGCCAGGCTGAAGCCATGTTTGTGACATGTTTCCCATGTTTGTGACAGGGCCCTTGGGCCATCATGTACTGCATTCCCAGGCCATTAGTAGGGAACTGGATTGGAAGTGGAGCAGCTGGGACTCAAATTGGCACTACAGGCAGCAGCTCAACCCGTTGTGCCACAGTGCTGGCCTCCCTCTCTTATTTGAAAGGGACACAGAGCTCTTATCCACTGGTTCACTCCCCAGATGCTCACAGCCAGAGCTGGGCCAGGCTGAGGTCAAGGAATGGGAAGCTCATTCCAGTGCTCTCACGTGGCTGACAGGGACCCAACTACATGAGCCACCGCCTGCTACCACTCAGGGGGCGCATGAGCAGGAAGGTGGAATTAGGAGTCCAAGTGGGGAGCAGAACCTAGGCACTCTTTTTTTATTTTATTTTATTTTATTTTTGACAGGCAGAGTGGACAGTGAGAGAGAGAGAGTCAGAGAGAAAGATCTTCCTTTGCCGTTGGTTCACCCTCCAATGGCCGCCGCGGCCGGCACACCGCGCTGATCCGATGGCAAGAGCCAGGTACTTCTCCTGGTCTCCCATGGTGTGCAGGGCCCAAGTACTTGGGCCATCCTCCACTGCACTCCCTCCCGGGCCACAGCAGAGAGCTGGCCTGGAAGAGGAGCAACCGGGACAGAATCCGGCGCCCCGACCGGGACTAGAACCCGGTGTGCCAGTGCCGCAAGGTGGAGGATTAGCCTAGTGAGCCGGGGTGCCGGCCCAGAACCTAGGCACTCTGGTATGGGATGCAGACATCTTAACTGGTGTCTTAACTGCTTGGTCAATTCTCTCTCTCTCTCTCTCTCTCTGCCTTTCAAATAAATCTTTAAAAGTTTCAATGTTTAAGGATGTTTTATTTATAATTTTTTTTTAAATTTAAATTTTTTTTTAATTTCACAGACAGTGAGAGAGAGAGAGAGAGAGAGGAAGGTCTTCTTTCCGTTGGTTTACCCCCCCCCCCAAATGACCACTATGGCCAGCATGTTGCGCCAATCCAAAGCCAGGAGCCAGGTGCTTCTTCCTGGTCTCCATGCGGGTGCAGGGGCCCAAGCACTTGGGCCATCCTCCACTGCCCTCCCGGGCCACAGCAGAGAGCTGGACTGGAAGAGGAGCAACCGGGGCCAGAACCCGGCGCCCATATGGGATGCTGGCCCCGTAGGCAGAGGATTAACCGAGTGAGCCACAGCACCGGCCTCTTATTTATAATTTATTCTAAGTATTGTAACCACTGGGGCCTGTGTTGCAGCACAGTGGGTTAAGCTGCTGCCTGCAGTGCTGACATCCCACATCAGAGCCAGTTCAAGTCTCAGCTGTGCCACTTCCAATCCAGCTCCCTGCTGATGCGCCTGGGGAAGCAGCGGAAGATGGCCAAGCACTTAAGGCCAGGTCACCCACATGGGAGAACTGGGTGGAGGCCCAGGTTCCTGGCTTCTGCCGGGCCCCGCCCTGACTGTTGAGGCTAGTTGGGGAATGAACCAGTGGATGGAAGATCTGTCTCTCTGTGACTTTGTCTTTCAAATAAATAATTTTTTAAAAAATTATAATGCATATATTTGTATGAAAATTCTCTTGTATTTTTCCACATTTTTCAGATTAAAACCTTCCTTGGAAAATAGAGATAATTTTAACTTTCTAACTTCCTAACTCTGACTTTTCAAAAGCCATTTTAGCATTTTGAGCTATTATCCTGTGCAATAGGCATGAAAATATTCTATGGGATCAGCAAAAATAAAGAAGTCTAAGCCATAAAGCTTACTCAGCAGCGTAACCAGGAACCACAGTACCTTGAGAAAACCCTCATGAGGGTCACGTGGTAGCAGAATCAAGTGCAGTGTTGGAGATTCCTCCACGGTAGAGCGGCGTTGTAAGCCCAGGTGACAGCAGAGTGAGGCAGACATGAGACAGTAAGGCACGGCAGGGACTGTGGCAAGCTGGGACCCCGGCTTGAAGGCATTCACGTGCAACCAAAGGATGAAAACAGGGGCGGCGCCGCGGCACAGCGGGCAACTCCACTGCTGCAGCATCAGCATCCCACAGGGGCCGGGAACCCTGAGTTCTGAGTCCCGCCTGCTCCACTTCTGATCCAGCTCCCTGCTAATACACCTGATAACAGAAAAAAAGAATGAAAACAACCCCTGAAGGCCACACAAAACATTAAAGGGTTGTGTCTGGCCAGTGAGCCACCCGTTGCCCTTTTTTATTTATTTTTATCTATTTTTAAGATGTGTTTATTTGGAAGGTGGAGTTACAGAGAAGGAGAGTTGCAGAGACAGAGACAGAAGTCTTCTGTCTGCTGATTCATTCCCCAAGTGGCCACAATGGCCAGGGCTGGGCCAGACTGAAGCAAGAACCAGGAGCTTCTTCCAGGTCTCCCATGTGGCTGCAGGGGCCCACGCACTTGGGCCACCTTCCACTGCTTTCCCAGGCCATAGAGGGAGCTGGGTCAGAAGTGGAGCAGCCGGGACTCTGCTGTGTGGGGCACCTGTGTGGGGTGCCGGCGCTGCAGGCGGAGACTCACCCACTGCTCCACAGTGCTGCCCTACCTGTTGCCCTTCTGCTTAGAGTGAGACTCAGATGTGGAATGGCCATGAGAGACCTGTGAGTCTCAACCCTGACTTTTCAGAAAAAAAAAAAAAATAAGGTGACCAAGAGATGACAGTGTTAGAAAGAGCTGCTCTAGGGGCTGGTGCTTGGGCCCCTGCACTCGTGTGGGAGACTCGGAAGAAGCTCCCGGCTCCTGGCTTCAGATCAGCCCAGCTCAGCTCTAGCTGTTGGGGCCATTTGGGGAGTGAACCAGCGGATGGGAGACCTCCCTCTCTGTCTCTCCCTCTGTCTGTAACTCTGCCTCTCAATAAATAGACATTGAAAGAAAGAAAAAGAGCTGGGCTAGAGTCTCGGACAACATTTTCTGGGCCCTTGTCCACCTCACTGCCAAGTAGAAACATTTTGTCTCTTCCTTCACCTCACCCCTGCTGATACATAGCCTCCCAAGTTTGAATCTTTTTAAAAGTGCATGGATACATTTGTTCTTCTTACTGCCCAAATCACCAGCACCTGGTACTTTTTATCAGAAATGTTAATATGCATGCTATTTGCCTGCTAGAATTTTTTTTTTTTTTTGCTGTTTATTTGGAAGGCAGAATGATGGACAGACAGACTGACAGAGATCTTCCATCTGCTGGTTCACTCCCCAAATACCTGCACCATCCAGGACTGGGTTCAGCCAAAGCCAGGAGCCCAGATCTCCATTCAGTTTCCCCACATGGGTCACGTGCTGACTCAGAGGCACAGTAGCCAGGACTCCAGGCAGCCCTCAGGTGTGGGATTCCCAATGACTTAACCTGCTGTGCCACACACCTACCCCTGCTTGGCTTTAAATGCAATGGCTTTTATTCGGTTGTTGGATTGAAAAGCAAAGGCAGTGGTGGCCTTCCTGCACCTCTGAATCTGTTGGCCTTGTGTGAGATTTCATGTCTGAGAATGCTTGCCTCCTTTAGCTCTTACACATTCAGACTGTTTTGGTGGCACTCTAACCCAGGGGCAGGAACTGGCAGGCCTAGGATGACATGGCACCTGCAAATGTGTGGTATGTGGCCAGCACCAGGTGGCAAAATACCTTTTTCCCAAGACCGGCGCTGTGGTGCAGGAGGTTGAGCCACTGCCTGCAGCTGTGGCATCCCACACGGGTGCCAGTTTGAGTCCCGGCTGCTCCACTTCTGATCCAGCTCCCTGCTAGTGTGCCTGGGAAGCAGCAGAAGATGGCTCAAGGGCCTGGGCCCATGCACCCACGTGGGAGACCAGATGGAGTTCCTAGCTCTGGGCTTCAGCCTGGCCCAGCCCTGGCCTTGGTAGCCATTCGGGGAATGAAGCAGATGGAAGATTCTCTGTGTCTCTCTCTGTAGCTCTGCCTTTCAAATAAACAAATCTTTGAAAATGCCTCTTTTCCTTTCTCAGGGCATCATGAGCTCAGGGCTGTGTACCCACTCTGCCACAGCATCATCCTGCCTTTTTGAGTCACCGAGCTGCTCCCTGCCGGTGGGGATGTGTGAGTCACGGTCCCTGCGGTGAAGGTGAGGTTCCCGAGAGCCGGTGTGAGCCCTGCAAACCCCCATGGGGGTATTTTCCAGGAGAGCCCACCTGTTGCTGCACAGGGTCTATGTCAGCTCATGTCACTGCCGTGCCAGAACGCTGGCCAGCCCCAGTGGGCAGCAGAGGAGACCCCAAATGCTGGGGAATGGAATGCAAAGCCCCTCCAGTGTGGGGCGGCCAGTCTGCGTTTACAGAGACCCTGGCTCCCGTCAGGCTCTGTGGCACAGGGAACCCAGCAGTTGCATTCATTCAGCATCCCAGGGGCCGTACTGAGCGGAGTTTCTTCCTGTGGGCGCACTGGGGGCCCCCTTGTCTGGGTTTGCTCAGCACCCTAAGTCCCTGCGCACAGGGACTCCCATAGTTCCAGGCAGGGTAGAACCATTCGTCACCCCGGGCAGGGGCGTGAGTGTTACTGAGCTCACTTGGTGTAAACTGAAGCACGACGAAGACAAATGAGTGGAAAGTAAGTGGAATGAAAAGGAACTGCCCCTCAAGAATGAGCAGGCCCAGGCTCGCTGGGGCAGCGTCTCCACTGCAGGGGGCAGCCGAGGGGAAAATCCATTTTGGTGGAGCAGGAAGGAGATCATTGTTAATGTTTTTAATTCTTTTTAAAAAAATTTATTTATTTATTTGAAAGGCAGAACTACAGAGAGGCAGAGGCAGAGACAGAGAGAGGTCTTCCATTGGCCAGTTCACTCCCCAATTGGCCACAATGGCCGGAGCTGTGCTGCACCGAAGCCAGGAGCCAGGAGCTTCTTCTGGGTCTCCCACATGGGTGCAGAGGCCCAAACATTTGGGCCATCCTCAGCTGCTTTCCCAGGCCATAGCAGAGAGCTGGATCAGAAATGGAGCAGCCGGGACTTGAACCAGTGCCCCAATGGGCTGCCAGCATCCCAGGAACACAGCACTGGCCCCTCATCTTTCAGTGCTTAGAGCAGATTGGGTTCCCAGGGCCGCCGAGAGCGAGGCTCAGGGAGCTCCTGTGTCGCCGGCACCGGCACGGGCAGGGCCTGTGTTATCTGAGGCACCTGTGTGGTGCATCGCCGTTCCCACCCACGGCCCAGGTCTGCCTTAGGGTCTGTCTCGCTGTCGCACGCCGTACGCTGTCGTGTGGTTTTGACAAATGTAATGAGGCAGAACGGACACGATCGGCGCACTCCGCACAGGGCGGCCGTGAGCGCAGTCCCGGAGCATGTTTGTTCTGGTTCTCTGTCAGCACGTAGGTGCTGGTCACGTGTGAGATGCTCACTGAACTGTGACTTGTGGTCACAGAAGGTTGCAAGAAACTGCTCCAGAGGTCAGGGAACAGAGGGGCACACCAGGCCGGGCGGACCCATGAGGGCTCTAGGGGGCCGGGGGCAAGCAGAAACCCCAGATAGGCCCAGGAGTACCCGGGCAGGGCTGGGACAGCAGGAGCAGGTGGGCCCCCCAGGAGGGAGAGGAGGGAGGTTTGCGGCAGGACCTTGCACCTGGTTTTGTGGTTCACCAGGAGGACCTGCGGCTGGAACCCCGCAGGTGGGTAAACCTGTCCATTGCTTCATGTCTGTATCTGCAGCACGCTGTGGTCGGTGCGGCGGCCGAGCCGATCTGGAAAGCCTCTATGGTGTGGCTGGAGGGTAGGAGGGCTCTGTAACTGTCAGGGCCAGGCTCGGCCCAGGAAGACTTGCGGGCAGCCTTCTCTAGCATGGCTCGGCGGCAGGCAGAGGGCAGGCGTGGGGTGTGAGTGGGTGCTGGGGGCACTTGTCTGCTGGGTGGCTGCAGCGTCACCATCTTGCTGTGCGGAGCTGGCTCAGGGTGCACACACTGACCCTGGGGCAGGGAGGGCTGAAGACCGTGAATGTTTGTGGCTGCAGGGAGACCCACACAAGGCCCCGGACTTCCCACAGAGGCACACCTGGCTGACAGTGGTCACTCTAATGCCCAGCTGGGCCCCCAGGCTGCTCCCACCTCTGTGCCAGGAAGCCAGTGCCCTCATACGGGAGCTCTACCCCCCCAGGCCCCACCACCTTGCTGAGCCCTATTTTTGGTTCCTGCTTGTGAACTAGCTGCAGCGAGTCTCCCTGCTTGCTGCCAGCAGGGGACCCTGCACTACAAGTTCTCTAAAAAATTTTTAAAAATGTATTCACTTGAGAGAGAGCATGCTCCCATCTGCTGGTTCACTCCCCAAATGCCTGCAAAGGCTGGTGTCGCGTCCCTCGACCAGCAAGGAAGACACGACCCGAACTCTTCTTCAAGCAGTTTATTCAGGAACCTTGAACAAGCTTCTTCTTCCGCCTCCTTTCCTCTCCCATCCCTCTTATAGCCATCAGCACACCAATCAAAAGCAGCCAAGTGGCAAGGATTGATAGGTACAGCAATGCGGAAGCCGGAAGGGAGCTCAGCCATCTCCTTATTAGGAGATGTTTGTTTCTCGCCAGTCCTTCCGGGGGAAAGGAGCCGGCGCCATCTTTAGGGCGCAGTGCAATGGCTCCCCACAGGCTGGGGCTTGGCTGAAGCTGTGCCAAAGCTGGAGTCTGGGGCTGGAACTCAGTCCAGTTGTCCCACCTGGGTGGCAGGAGCCTACCTGCTGAAGCTGTCACCTCCCAGGCTGTGTGCTAGCAGGAAGCTGGAGTCAGGAGCCGGAGCCGGGTATTGAACCCAGCACTCTAAGGTGGGATGCTGGCATCCTAGACGCCGTCCTTCCCCGCAGGCAGGCCCTGAGCCCCTTCACGTGATGCAGGCACTGTCACACCTGGAGCGCCCGGGGTCACGGGAACCCCGCCAGCAGCGCAGATGGCAGCCAAGCTACCCACACAAGTGCCAGAGGGCAGAGGTCACCACCACTGCTGTCGCCGAGGCCACTTAGTCTCGGGGCACCCGAGAAGCCACTCCTCAGTCTGGGGTTGAGGGAAGGCAATGCTGGGGCGCACAGGCACCCCGAGTCGACATCCGCCTTGTTAATCGGGGACCACACCCAGAGCAGCTCCCTGCGTGAGCAGTGCCAGAGCCTGTGCCTCAGAAAAGCCGCAGTGAGGGGGCACGTGGAACCGCGGACCAGGACACCTGGAGCGCAGGGGAGGGGTGTGACAGGGGCCGGTGGACGGGGGGGGGGGGGGGGGCCGTGAGGGAGGAGCACGGTGGAGGAGTGACAGCAGAGGCTGTCACTCAGCATCCACATGAGTAACCCGGGCCTCTACGGGGGAGGCTGGAGAGGCTTGGGAGGAGCGTGGGGCCGAGCCCTGAGGAATGCGGCATCGAGGCAGAGGAGTACATGCTTTTGATTAATTAAGGGCTGGATGCGTGTGAGCCAGCAGCTGTGTGCAGGCTGCGGCCTGGCGGACGTGCTTGCTGGGGCCGTGGAACAGGGTGGGCCGGCGCCAAGGAGGGCCCGGGTGACGAGGGAAGGAGAAGGCCGAGCCTCCCTCCAGACGCCAGCCAGTGAACGCAGACCCAGACACTGAGCAGGAGGGGTGGCTGCAGAGGGGCGGGGAGGAGTGTCCAGGCAGCAGGGCCAGCACCCGAGAAGCTCGGAGTCAGGAACGAGTGAGCTGGGCTCCGGGGAGGGGAAGACACGTGGTGGGGTCAGAGTGGAGGCCAGGCCAGAGTAGCCGCCATGTCTACACCTTGTGAATGCGGTGAATGAGGTGGCTTAGATCCAGAGAGACGTTACAGGCTCCCTGGAGGGGCTGCCCACTTCCCCCTGGGCCAGGACCTGGCTGTGTGGGACTGCCCAGGGGGTCTGGTGGGCACAGAGTGGAGCCCTCGCTGTGCTCCCCGAGGCCTGTGTCCTGTGTTCGCTGCGCAGCTGGGACCTGCGCCCAGCAGGCCGCCAGGGAGAAGGGTGGGTCTCTGTCCATGGTACAAAGACAAGAACAGGCGCTCGGAGCCCAGCTGCGGCGCTGGGCCGGGGAAGGGGGTAGGTGCGCTCCAGCCAATCCAGGCTACCAAAGACCGCTCTTGGGCAGATCCGGCAGCAGGACGCCCAGCTCTGTGCCGTGGCCGTTTCGTCACTTTCACGTACCGAGTCTCCTGGTTCCACAGGCTGCCTCCTGCCAGCTTCCTCTGGGGTCCAGGACGGGGCGGGGACGCAGACAGTCCCCGGGGGCGTGGGGAAGGGGCCGCCTGAGGACAGACGGTGCTCCAGGTAGCACGGTAGGAGACCCGGGCACGTGTGTGTGTTTACTGCTGTGCTGTGGTGAGGAGCTGGGCTGGGCCTTTTCAGGAGGGGCCAGGGGTGTGGCCGGGGTTGTGCCCAGCCATGAGTCCGTGCACTGTGTGGGAATCTGTGGTGGGTACTCTGGGGAGCAACTCAGACTAGACTAAGTTACTGGAATTAAGACTTATTCTATGCATCTGCTCTCCCACAATATGGCGCTGGGAGAGGAGGAAACAGCTTCTACACAGCTGCCTCCAGTTCAGCCAATAAACAGCAGGACCTGCTCCTGATTGGAGGAGAGCAGCGTACTCGGCGTGTGGGTAGCAGAGTTGGGATTGGTGGAAGAGGACTATAAAGGAGGAGAGACACAACATGCACCAGGAACATCTATCTGAAGGAACACCTGTGCAGCCCCCGAGAGAGCCGGCCGGCGGTGTGCCGCTCCCCCGCGGAAGTGGGGAAAGTGGCTAGGGGGAACCGCCCTTCCACGGAGGTGGAAGGGACGGTAGCCAACCCGGGAAGAACCAGCAGCAAACCCGGGGAGGGCCGAGCAGACAAAAGAACAGCGCAGGGTCCTGTGTCGTTCCTCCACGAAGAGGGGGAGCGACATAATGGTGCCGTGACTCGGATAGGAAACTTAGGAGAGAAGAAGCGGGAAAAAGTGGGAAAATACCGGAGAGAGAGATTAGCAAAGAGCCTAGGGGAAAGCCGGACGGAAAAGGTGCCGGAAGAAGCTATCGAAAGCCTAGGCATAGACTCGGATATGGACTGTGGGAAAGAAGTTAGGATTGAAAGCGAAAGTGAAAGCTTTCATAGACTCGGATGCGGACTATGGCGGGGAAGCTAGGAGATTGAAAGCGAAAGTGAAACCTAGAAGAAACTTAGACTTGGATACGGACTGTGGGGAGAGGCCAGGAGAAATGAGAGGGGAATATTGTTGTTGGAAGAAAAGTTAGGGAAACATACTGGGTAGAGAAAAATATGTTAGGGAGGATGAAGCCGCGAGTGCAGGCCGAGGCGGAGACGTAAGCTATCTTGGGATTCTTCAAGTCAGCCTGGGGAGCAAAAGGCGAGAATCTGGAACCAGAGGCAGAGACGTGGGCCGCCAGGTTGGAATCCGTCAGGTTAGCCCGGGGAACTTGGACTGAATACCGGTGGTGGAAACGTGAGCTGTGCTGTGTGACTCGTGGAAGCCGCCGCACGCAGAGAGAGCGCGCGGGGCACAAGTAGATAGGGAACCCGGGGCTAGCGCGAGGCCGTGGTGCGGACGCGAAGGGGCGCGGAGACCGCGGAGTGCACGCGCGAAGCCGGGAAGCCGCGCAGATGAGAGAAGCGCGGGCTGAAGTGGCTCAGAGCCGGGAAGCCGCCGAGAAGCAGCCTCGGGGCGGGCGCCAGGAAACTGCGGGAAGTTTAGAAGTAAAATGAGAGAAATAGGAATGCTGGCAGATAGAAGCAAAATAGGAGAAATAGGAATGCCCGGAGGTAGTGAAATAGGGAAAAATAAGGCTTCCCCACAACACAGCAATGAGAGAGCTTGGATTCGGTCTGCCTGATTAGTAAGATGATAAGCACCTGTGGGCGGCTGCAGGTCACCGAAGACAGGCAAGGTTATCAACACCAATAAGTCTCCCCACAAGACGTCAAGGAGAAGGCTTGGATTCGGTTTGCCTGATAGGGTTTGTAAGCACCTGCAGGCAGTTCTAGCAGAGCAGAGCATGCACTGCAGGGCACCGAACACAGGCATGCATTAGCGCCTAAAAACCTCCTCACAACATGGCGAAGAGAGGACCCGGATTCGGTTTGCCTGATTGGTAGGGCTTGTAAGCACCTGTGGGCAACTCTAGCAAGCAGAGCAGAGTGTGTGCCGCGGGGCACCGAAGACAGGCGCGTATCAACGCCAAAAATAAAAAGAAAGGGGGATCTGTGGGGAGCAACTCAGACTAGACTAAGTTACTGGAATTAAGACTTATTCTATGCATCTGCTCTCCCACAATATGGCGCTGGGAGAGGAGGAAACAGCTTCTACACAGCTGCCTCCAGTTCAACCAATAAACAGCAGGACCTGCTCCTGATTGGAGGAGAGCAGCGTACTCGGCGTGTGGGTAGCAGAGTTGGGATTGGTGGAAGAGGACTATAAAGGAGGAGAGAGACAACATGCACCAGGAACATCTATCTGAAGGAACACCTGTGCAGCCCCCGAGAGAGCCGGCCGGCGGTGTGCTGCTCCCCCGCGGAAGTGGGGAATGTGGCCAGGGGGAACCGCCCTTCCACGGAGGTGGAAGGGACGGTAGCCAACCCGGGAAGAACCAGCAGCAAACCCGGGGAGGGCCGAGCAGACAAAAGAACAGCGCAGGGGGCCGGCGCCGCGGCTCACTAGGCTAATCCTCCGCCTAGCGGCGCTGGCACACCGGGTTCTAGTCCCGGTCGGGGCGCCGGATTCTGTCCCGGTTGCCCCTCTTCCAGGCCAGCCCTCTGCTGTGGCCCGGGAGTGCAGTGGAGGATGGCCCAGGTGCTTGGGCCCTGCACCCCATGGGAGACCAGGAAAAGCACCTGGCTCCTGGCTCCTGCCATCGGATCAGCGCGGTGCGCCGGTCGCATCGCGCTGGCCGCGGCGGCCATTGGAGGGTGAACCAACGGCAAAGGAAGACCTTTCTCTCTGTCTCTCTCTCTCTCACTGTCCACTCTGCCTGTCAAAAAAAAAAAAAAAAAAAAGAACAGCGCAGGGTCCTGTGTCGTTCCTCCACGAAGACGGGGAGCGACAGGCACCATTTGCCTCCTCATGGCCCATGTGACACAGCCCTGCCCTATCCAAGCCACATGTGTCAGAAGGGGCTGGGCAGGAGGGGTGGCTCCTTGGTGCTGGGTGTTGTGGGGAGCAGGGCCCATCTCTTGCAACATGGCGGGGCGCCCGGGAGACAAATAAGTACTGAGACTATGGACAAATAAGTACTGAAACTACCGAGACTGGACTAGACCACTGAGACTATTAAGACTAACTCTATGCATCTGATCTCCCATCATATGGCGCTGAGAGAGAGTAAACAAATCTCACACAGCTGCCTCGTCAATTAGCTGATTCCTGGCCCAGCCCCTTAAAAGGGGGAGAGAGACAACATGTGCGGCCGCGCCCCCCTGAGAGAGTCGGTCGGAGAGCTCGCCGGTGCCGATCCTCCACGGAGGCGGGGGTGGGGGGGGGGTGGGGAGCGGCAGCAAGCCCGGGAAGGGCCGGGGAAAGAGAACAGCGCAGGGTCCGGTGTCGTTCCTCCGCGAGTGCAGGAGCGACAGGTGTGTATAAAGTTGACTTTTGCTCTGAGAGCCTGAGATACGCACGTGGTAGCCCCTGTTTCTAGCTCTGCGCGTCAGCCTCACGTGCTCGGCTAGGGCACAATGTCTGTGCTGGGGCCTGGAGAGCGAAGGCCTGTGCCTTTCGGACCTGGACGTTAGCATCTTTTCTCAGGCCACATCCCCTCTGGAATATTCTAGCTGGATCCGAGGGTTTCTCCTCTGACAGTTTTCGTTCTTCCCCACACGCCAGGGTTTAGAGTCCACCTGGCCAGTGGTAAAGCCGCTCTCTGAGACGCTCTCGGGCACCGTCTCTGAGCACAGGTGGGGGTGGCCCCTGGGGCTTCTTTGTGGGCTGCAAAATTCTGTACAGGTCGTCCACTGGGCTCCAGACCTCCATCCCTGCTGCCACTGCTGGCGTTTGAAAGCTCAGGAGCTGCGGACCTGCGCTGAGGGGTGACAGGTGGAGCCATCTCCTACGATGCCAGCATCCCACATGGTGCTGGTTCAAAACCCAGCTGCTCCACTTCCGATCCAGCTCCCTGCTAATGCACCTGGGAAAGCAGCAGGAAACGGGGCAGGGGCCTAAGCACGTGGGCCGTCTTCCACTGCCCTCCCAGGCGCATTAGCAGGGAGCTGGATCAGAAGCAGAGCAGCTGGGACTTGACCACACACTCAAACATGGGGTGCCAGCATTGCAGGCAGTGGCTTAACCTGCTGCACCACAACACCGCCCCCCCCCATTGGAGGTCTTTTGCTTAATTACTTACCTTTGATTCACCCTCATGACCCCTTCAGGCGTGTGTCTCTCGCTCCTGGATCTGCACATCCGAAGGCTGGAAGCTGCGTCCCTCCCGCTTCTCTCGGCATTCCGCTTCCCCTCCTCCGTCCCGTTCCTCCTCCTCCTGGGCATCTCCTCCAGCTGGTCCTCCCTCTGCTGATTCTCTCCGCAGCCATGTCTGGTCTGCTCTTTACTCCCAGTGTCGTTTTCAAACGTATTTCTCACGCTTGACGTTTTTACCTGGCCCTGGCTCTTTTTTCCTCGCGCTTTTGTGAGAAGAGTTTGTGTCGCTAATCTCGCCCCCTCTCTCCTTGGCCGTGTCCAGGGGCTGTTGCCTCTCTTCTAATGTTTCTGTGTCTGTGCTTGGTGTCTTGTCGACCGTCATGCTCTGTCAGCATCCGAACACTCTGCCTGTTGTGCCCAGCTTCCCTGGCCTGAGCCAGGCTGTGCATGGCGGCCAAGGCTGATGGATCAGGGCCGGGGTGGGTGGATGGGTCCCACATGAAAGCCCCGGGTGTGGGCATGCCTGGGGCAGCTCCTGGGCTGCAGCATGGTCCCCGGGGAGACCAGGCCTGGCTCCTAGGAAGGGTAGCAGATTGGCCGGGTCCTTGAGGGCCCTGTGGCTGAAGAAGGTGGCAGGGAGGGAGGAGACTCGGAGCCGGAGCCGGCCAGCAGTGTTCCCGTCTTCTAGGGGCAGGCCTGCACTAGTGTCTTTGCCACATTCACCGGGCACTGCCTGGCAGCAGCCGTGGGATCTCAGCAATGGGCACCCTGTGCCAATGACACGCTCACAGCCACCACATTCTCCTGGGCGTGACCAGCCTGGACCTGTCCCCTCACCCCCACCCCCACCTCTGCGGTGACACGTGAAGGGTTGGGGAACAGTGACCCTGAGCGATGCGTTTGTCACTTGTGTCTCATTGCCTCCCAATGCTCTCTTGTTTTGGGGGCCAAACCCCTTGTTGGATGAGCATCGGGGTCAAAATGGAAAATCAGATTCCAAGGTCGAGGAAGGAATGCAGGTTGATGAGCGTCTGAAACACACACCTTTCTGCGAAGCTCCGTGGGTCGACCTGCAGGGAGAGGTGAGACCGTGCACCCTGCCGCTCCGGGGGTCCTGCCCACCTTGGGCTGTGCGTGGTGTGGCACAGCCAGGAGGCCTTCAAGCTTTTACGCTTTTAAGCCCCATTTAAGTTAATCTTTGTATGTCCTTGACTCCCTGGGAGACGTCCTAATTCCAGCTGAGAATCTGGGTCAGCTGTTTGTAAGAACAGTATCTGCTGAACTGAGCTGGCACCCGGTGGGTCCCCCTGGGTGGCAGGGGACAAGCCTGGGGAGGGACAGACACAGGAAGGGACCAGTCCAGGAGCTCACGGCTGTGCCCTCTGCCCAGTGCTGCTCGGGTTAGTTCTCCGAGTGCTGTGGTTCTGAGCATTGCCCCCTCCCGGGCCCCACAGGGAGCCTGCAGTCACCTGTGGCAGCCACTGTGCACTGACCGCCCTTGTCTGGCACTTCTGCCCGGGGCACGGCCTCTGCCCTGGGGCTGGGCCGCAGCCAGGCACACGCGAGACCTGCTCACGGCACGGCCTTGAGTCTGGCCGGCCTTCTCTGCCATAGTTTCCTCTGGGCCACCATTGGCACTGCCCCCCGCCCCGCCCCGCCCCGCCCCTGGTCACTCAGCTTCTGTCCTGGCTCCAGGCTGGACTCTGAGGGGAGACCCCTGGGTTCTGGAACAGTGCTGGTGTCGATGTTGCCTTTTTCAGCACCGGTGCTGGCTCTGCAGCTGGAGTAATTGATAATTTCTTTTTTCTTTAAGTTTTATTTATTTATTAGAAAGGCAGAGTTACAGAAAGAGGGAGAGAGGGGCATCTTCCATCTGCTGGTTCACTCCCCAAATGGCCACAACGGCCAGAGCTGGGCCAATCTGAAGCCAGGAGTCAGGAGCTTCCTCCGGGTCTCCCACGTGGGGGCAGGGGTCCAAGGACTTGGGCCATCTTCTGCCACTTTCCCAGGCCACAGCAGAGAGCTGGACTGGAAGTGGAGCAGCCGAGTCCTGAGCCGGCGTCCACATGGGATGCCAGCACCACAGGCAGCAGCTTTGCCCGCTATGCCACAGCTCATAGACATCTGTGGAGTAAGTGACACGGTTGACACACTCTGCGGGGCCTGCAACAGCGCCTGTGTCACAGTCCTTGCATCACCTGTGGGGGGACACGCGAGGCTGAGGAGGCCCCCCCACCGCAGCTGCATGCAGGCTCCTGGGGTGCAGGCCTGAGGTCTCCCCCAGGGTTCTTCCTGCGTGGGCAAGAAATGGAGGCTGAATCATCCCACTGACCTCGGGGGAGGGTCCGTCTTGGGGAGGGGCACATGGGAAGCCCTGGCCCTCTCCCTCCGAAAGACAGCCCTGTGTGGGGACAGAGGCTGCCCACTCTGCCTTTGGCCCCCGGAGAGGGCGCCAGTTATTTGAGTGGAACCCCTCCACTGTTGCTCAGTGATTGAAACCTGTGTATGTGCGTGTGTGTGCACGCGCGCACGATAACATGAAATGAGTCCTTACAGTGGGTCCCAGCGTGAGCTCGGAGCGCGTCAGGGGCTCTGCCTTCCCTCTGTCTCCAGGAGCTGGGGGCGTGTGGGATGCGTTCCCAGCTGTCTGGAGGTAGGGCGCTTCCTGACCAAGGACGGTCGGAAGAGCTGGGCAGGAGACACTTGGGTCAAGTGTCCCTCGTCATGTAGGGACAGGCGAGCAGGCCCTCCAGGGAGCCATGGGTGTGCAGGCTCGCATTAGCGCTCCTTGCGCTGGGAGGCAGTTTCCTGGGGGCCTCGGGGGTTGTCTCTGAAGGAGACTGGTTAGGATCTGACTGCCTGTCTCCCGGGTACGGGCATGTAGGGGCCAACCACTGGGCTCTGGGACCCTGGCTGTGAGGCCTGGTCACCAAGCCTGACCCCGGGCCACCACTGAAGCCTCCAGAGCAGGCAGAGTGCGGGGCCAGGCACTGTCCCTGCCACCGGGACCCGCCAGGGCCGGCCTCCTGGCTGGCTGGGCCTTGCCATGGCGTCCGTGCGCTCGGCCTGGTGCCTTGGGCAGCCTCCAGCCTCGGTAGCTTAGTCTCGCCTGCTGCCAGAGCTTGTCTCTGGGGCAGCATTTTCACCGGGGCCGTGACTCGTGAGCGGGCTAGGTGGGCGTTGGCGCTGACCCCGTGTGCTGAGGCCCCCACCGGCCCTGCCTCCGTGGGACCCTCCAGAGTGACTGTGCCGGACACTGAGGAACCAGAGGAGGTTGGAAGGCGGGGGCCAGGACCCAGACTCGCCTTCCTGCCCCCGGGGGAGTTGTCCCTGTTGCTGAGCGGCACAGAGCCCTAACTTTTGGTGACACAACCTTTGTCCTCGCTCCTGGAACCTGAGGAATCTGCCAACCCCGAGGTCATGAGAGCCTGTGCCTGTGTTTGCTTCCATCCTGGTCTCGACACCTCTCAAGTTCCCGGTTGTGTGTGAGGCGAGGCGAGCCCCGGCCAGCGACTCCAGCACCCGGCGCCGTCTGACGCTGCCGTCAAGCCGGGGGACCTGTGAGCGGGAGGGCTTGTTCCTCGCCTCTCGGCTCTGTTCCGCCGGCCTGGCTGGCTGTCCTCTCCATGACTGTAGCTTTGCAGTAAGTTCCGGAATCAAAGTGTGAAGCTTGCAGTCTTCCTTCTTTTCCAAGACTGTTTTTGGAGGCTTGGGTGGGGGCGTGCAGCTCATCCCAGGCCCTCGAGAAACAGGCCTGGTCCTGGGGTCAGCGGAAACTGGAGGACTGGGCAGGGTGGAGCGACGCCTGCTCCTGGGACAGCCCCTTGCACAGTCTCAGCTGTGCGTCTCTGTCCCTGGATGGATGGAAGCGTCACCGCTTAGCCAAGGCTCAGAGAGGGGAGTGCCTTCTCCAGGGCCACCTGCTGTCCAGAGTTGGCGTGGGGGCGGAGCCAGGACCCTCCTGCGCTTGCTGCCTGTTTTTCAGGACCCTCCTGCGCTTGCTTGCTGTCCCTCCTGTCCTTTGGCGCTTTGCAAGTAGGGCACCCAGCTCCCACCAGAGGGCGCCAGAGCCCAGACATTGCAGCACCCGGGGTTTCCCTCGGTTAGTCCAGGGACAGTCTTCTGGGAGAAGTGTCCGTTCAGAGGGCCACAGATCTCGGCCATGAACTTCACTGTGACTGAGAGCCCCCTGCAAGGTTGCCCCCTGCTGCGGCTTCAGAGAGCACAGAGCTTCGTCTGGGGCGGCCCTGGGGCCCTCTTGCTCAGCTCGGGACAGGTGCACCAACTGGAGGCCAGGGTCACTCTGGGGCACCCTCGCTGCCCCTCGGCACTGGGGAGCCTCACTGGGGCCCCAGGAGATCCGAGCACGGCCGTCTTGGGCCCCATCTGCCCCTCATCCACCTGTGGTCTGGGAAAGGGTTTCTGTAACAGGTAAAAGCAGGCACCAGTGAAAAACGTGGGAGAGCCTGTGACACAGGAGCTGGGAAGAACTTGTCCCAGAGTCTTGGAGGCGTAATCCACAAGGCAAAGCCAGCGTCCCATCTGCTGTCTCCAGTGGACCAGGAAAGTCCTGGGCAGGAGACACGGTGCCTTCTGTCCAGGCCTGGCCGGAGGCATCAGTGGACCTGGGAGAGGTGAATGGCGGACCTCACACCTGTGCTAACAGGAGCACTTGCTAGAGACGGCCTTGCACAGAAGCTGCTATGGAGACGTCTGCCCACCGCCCCTTGTAGCCAGGGTCTCCGTGTCAGAATAGCCCCAGCCCCTGTGTGTTCCCGGTGCTCTGTCTGCTTGTCCAAAACACACCTCCGTTCTTCGCAGAAACCCAGTCCGGCGGCTGCGTGCCCCGGCTGGGGCTGCCCCAGACACAGGCTGTTCAGGGCTGCCAGGACTCCGGTGCAAACTCGCTCCCAGAGACTGGCGGGAACCCCACGTTCCGGGCAGATCCGCTGGCACGCGGCCTCCAGAGCCTCCACACCCCTCTGCATGAATGCTCCCAGTTTGTCCTCGGCGGGCCATCCTCTGGTGCAACGCGCAGCCCACCCAACGGACCAGCTGTCCCGGCCCCTTCCGGCTCCCCTGGCTGCACCGAAACCAGAGCCCGCCCAGCTTCCTGCTTCTCTCGCCTCCCTCGCTCTCCCTCTGTGGCCCTGGAGCTCTGAGGCAGAGGCCGGGAAACTCGGGACATCCTGCCAGAGGGGACGTCTCCTCGTGGGCCGCGGGCTGTGCCTCGCTGCAGGTCAGCTGGGACAGGACCGCAGCTGCAGCCCGGGCACAGAGGGCTGGTGGGCGGTCCCGAGGAGAGCCAGCAGTGACCTGGGGGGGGGGCTGCCCCAGGGAAACCCTTGGAGCACAGGAAAGGCTCATGCCACCGTGGGGGGGGACGCGTGTGCTGGGGTGGGAAGACCCCCCCCATGGGCAAAGCGGCTACAAAAGCTTCAGGGCAAAAGTGGAGTCACTGGGGTCCAACCCTAGGAAGACACATGGAAGCTGGAGGTGACAAGGGCGCAGATGCCTGCACGGGGGCCTGACAAGAACCACCCAGGAGGCCGGCACTGTGGTGTCGTGGGAAAGCCACCGCCCACAATCCTGGCATCCCACACGGGCACCGCGTCCAAGTCCTGGCCGCTCCACTTCCAATTCAGGTCTTTGCTGATGCACCTGGGAAAGCAGCCAAAGGTGACGCAAGTCCTTGGGCCCCTGCACCCACGTGGGAGACCCGGATGGAGCTCCTGGCCCCTGGCCTTGGCCTGGCCCAGCCCTGGCTGCTGTGGCCACTTGGGAAGTGAACCAGTGGATGGACGATCTCTCTCTCTCTCTCTCTCTCTCTCTGCCTCTACCTTTCCCAAATACATAAATAAATATTTTTTTGACAGGCAGAGTGGACAGTGAGAGAGACAGAGAGAAAGGTCTTCCTTTTCCGTTGGTTCACCCCCCAATGGCCCCTGAGGCTGGTGCGCTATGGCCAGCATGCTGCGTTGATCCGAAACCAGGAGCCAGGTGCTTCTCCTGGTCTCCCATGGGGTGCAGGGCCCAAGCACCGGGGCCATCCTCCACTGCACTCCCGGGCCACAGCAGAGAGCTGGCTTGGAAGAGGAGCGACCGGGACTAGAACCCAGTGTGCTGGCGGCCACTCCCTCCATTCCTGGGAGAGGAAGACGGGTCCCGGCCCCTGCCTTCCAACCTCCTCTTGCTCCGTGGTCTCTCTCTGGAGGGTCCCACGGGAGGCAGGGCTGGTGGGGGCCTCACCACACGGAGTCAGAGCCTGGCCTCCCCGTCAGCCAAGGGTCCTGCAGCCTCACACAGCCGCTCTACATCCTGCACCCTCCGGCCCTGGGAGCCCATGAGCCCCCAGTGCATGCATGCACCCCTGGCCCGGAGGGGCCTCTCCCACCTCATCGTGGGCAGGGGTGCAGTTGGAGTGGAGAGCAGCCACTGAGCCTCTTGTGGACCTGGCCTGGCCTGGGCTAGGGTCCAGGACCAGGTGCCCCTTGCGAGCACGGGCTGGCTCTCTGGGGCCCTAGTTTGCCAGTGGCCTCACGAGGCCCTGAGGGCTCAGGCCACCGCAGAGGACCAGGCTGCCAGCACCCCGCATGGGATAGGCCCCCGCCCCTGCCCTCCCCACTGGGAAATAACGTGTTTGGCCGGGGTGTGTTTGGTTGGTCCTTGGGGCAACCAGAGCACAGAGGGCAGAGGTTCCTGGAGGCTGCAGCCTCTGCCCTCAGCCAGAGGTCAGTCCCCACCATTCAATAACTTCCCGGGGTTCCCCCTGTGTCCCTGGGTGGGGGCAGCAAGGGCTGGGAGAGAGCAAGGGGCTGGGGGGCCTGCGACTGACGTTGGGACAGTTCATGGCAGTCTGTGGAGAGCAGTCAAGCGAGGGCCTGGGGTCCCCTCTGTCCACTCGCCTCGGTGCCTCCCTGCTTCCTTCCCATGCTTCTCCCCAAACCCATCTTGGGCCCTGAGCCTGACATGGTGTGTGGTGGACGCCCCTAACAGGCCAGGCCAGGGGACCTGCAGGCCGGGGAGCTCGGGATTCCACAGGGGCTGCACTGGCTCCTCTGAGTGCCCGGGTGCTCCCCTCCCCTGCAGCCAGGCAGCCAGGTGCCCTGGTCAGGGTCAGTTTCAGGCGGGGGCCAGCACGGAGAGGGCAGCCCTTTGTCCAGGGGACATGGCCGGGAGGCTGATTTTGTAGCTGAGTGTGGGGTATGGGAACAGGCCAGGAGTCTGACAGGGAGGCTGACGCTGTGACACTGGGCTCAGAGGGGCCAGCCCTGCACGGGCAGGGGCAGCTGCCAGAGAGCAGTGTGGGTCAGGGCTGGGCGGGGGCGGGGGCTGCAGGGTGCCCCATGCCGGCCATAAGCCTGGCAAACTGCCTCTCAGGGAGGACTTCCCTGGGGGCCCTCTTTTAGGTCCCACACCTACCCGGGAGACCAGGATGGAGCTCCAGGCTCCTGGCTTCTGCCTGGCCCAGCCTGGCCTTTGCAGGCATTTGGGGAATAGACCAGCGGATGGTAGCTTGCTTGCTCCCTCTCTCTGCCTTTCAAATCATAAATACATCTTTTAGAAATAAAAATAAAACTTAGAAGTTGTATGTTGATATCCACGTGGTGGACTTCATTCCAGCGAGTGCTTTATCAAAACAGCAGACAGTCGCGGGCCCTCGAACCCGCACTCCTCCGCGGGGCGCAGGGACGAGCCCAGGCGGGCCCGATTGCCACCAGCAGGGGGCGACGGCAGCTCGTGGAAGAGGAGCGGCGCACGCGCACTTCCCTCGCCAAGCGTCCGAGGTCCGCAGGGCCAGGCCGGGTCGGGCCAGGCTGCCTTCCCTCCCGCGGGCGCCGCTGGGGTGACCTCGGCCGCTCTCTGCAGCTCGGGCCTCGCCCTCCGTGAGGCTGAGCATATCCAAGGCCCGGCAGAGGCACTCAGCCGAACGGCGACACCTGTCTTGCCGGCCCGGGACAGAGCTGCGACGGTGGCCTCAGGGGCTCGGGAAGGACTGGCACAGGCTCACCTTGTCCCGGGGAACCTGGTGGCCAGCGTGGTCCTAGGACACATCGGAAGGGGAACAGAGGCCCCGCTGAGCCCCCAGCCCCTGTGTGCAGGGGGTGACCTATGTGACCCTATGTGACCCCCCCCAGGGGTGACCCAGTGTCCCTGCCCCTGAACCCAGCCCTGTGTCCCCAGTCTCAGACGTCATCCCAGTGCAGAGCCGAGGGACCAGGCCTCCCTGTTCTCCCCGCTGGGCGGGTAGGCCTGCTGGCTTTCTCCTGGGTGGGGGGGGTCTCACAGTTCAGCTGGCAGCAGGGACTCGGTGGGGCTGGCCTGGGACTTGGTGCCCGGGAACTCTGCTCAACCCTGAGCAGCAGCTGCGCCCAGGGCTGGGGTCCCCTGTGCTGCCCCTGCTGCCCCAGGCCCGGCACAGGCTCCTTCCTCCGGCCAGTCTGCCTCAACCCCAGAGGAGCTGCAGCGAGCGGAGACCGGGCAGTGAGGGAGCCATTTTTTTTTTGACAGGCAGAGTGGACAGAGTGGCCACAGATCAGTGAGAGAGAGAAAGACAGAGAGAAAGGTCTTCCTTTGCTGTTGGTTCACCCGCAATGGCCGCTGTGGCCGGCGCACTGTGGCTGGCCAGGAACCAGGTGCTTCTCCTGGTCTCCCATGGGGTGCAGGGCTCAAGGACCTGGGCCATCCTCCACTGCACTCCTGGGCCACAGCAGAGAGCTGGCCTGGAAGAGGGGCGACTGGGACAGAATCCGGCGCCCAGACCGGGACTAGAACTCAGGGTGCCGGTGCCGCAGGCAGAGGATTAGCCTAGTGAGCCGCGGCGCCGGCCATGAGCCGAGGTTTTACTGCAGCATCAGAGGCAGTAGAGGGAGAAGGAACTCCAGAGAAGCCAAGACAAGCGCAGCCCGCGCCCAGCCTGCCCTGGGGTCCCAGTCGGGGCCCCTCCCGCCCCTGTGGGGTGTGCTCTGCACAGCTGCAGGCTGGGGCCTGGCCACAGATCAATCACCCTGCCTTTAGTGGGAAAAGATGCCCACTGGCCCAAGGCTTGGCCTGGCCAAACCCTTCATGGATAACTGACAGGAGGGTTGGCCAGTCCTGTTTCGAGATGTCCCAGCCCCTGAAGAGAGAAGAGGCGTTCTCGGGCCTGCTGACTGTGAGGTACAGGCCGCACGGCCAGCAGCGTCCGGTCCAGCTTCCCTGGGCAGATCTGTCCCAGCGTGCTGCCGTCGTACCCTGCTACACAGCATGCCTAGAGTTGCCCTACAGGTTGGTAGCTCCCCGTGATGTCCGGTCACGGGTGCTCCCCCAAATCAGAGAACGCTGCGCTGGCTCCCTCTGAACATGGCGGAGTGGATCGGCTATTCCCCTGCCTGCGCTGTGGCGCAGTGGGTGAAGTCACTGCCTGCAGCGCCGGCACCCCACACGGGCGCTGGTTCGAGTCCCGGCTGCTCCTCTTCCGATCCAGCTCTCTGCTACTGCGTCTGGGAAAGCAGTGGAAGTTGACCCCTCCAACCACATGGGAGACCTGGATGGAATTCCAGGCTCCTGACTTCGGCCTGGCCCAGCCCGGCATTGTAGCCACTTGGGGAGTGAATTAGCAGGCGGAAGATCTCTCTCTCTCTCATTCTCTCTCTCTGTCTCTCTCAGAACTCTGGCTTTCAAATTAATAAATCTTTACAGATTGAAAGAGAGGTTGTTTACTTCTTGCAGATGTCCTGAGAGTTTCCAGGCCACCCTGCAACGAGACCCCTGTACAGGCGACGGCTTGTGCTTGTCCTCTCGTGTCTGGTACCACAGCCACCCTGGAAGTGGAGGCGACTCGAGACCCAGGGCCTCTAAGTAAGAGGTGTAGCGCACAGACAAGCCCCGTTCTCTTCATCTGAGACGTGCCCAAGGCGCTCTCACAGTTCAGAATCCAGCGATGTGACCCCAGTACCCGTACCCAGGCAACACTTCCCCGAGAAAAACAGCCAAGCAAAATCCCAGTTTTTTATTTGGAGTTATTGTCAAGGCCCTAGCAACAAATTCTGAAGCCTTGGAAAAGTGGGGCGGCTCGGCTGTTCAAACATCAGATTCCTCGTGACCCAGAAACGAGCCAGCTGCTCAGAGTTGCGACACTTCACACGGGAAGGCAAGACGTGTCCTCGTGTTCTCCCGTGGAGTTTTCTCACCACGTTTCGTAACAGAATGATTCCTTCCCAGGATCTCAGGGGAGGAGATGTCATTCGCTCTCTTAAATTCCTCTTGTTGGGGGCCGGTGCCCTGGCGTAGCGGGTGAAGCCGCTGCCTGCAGTGCTGGCATCCCATGTGGGCGCTGATTCGAGTCCCGGCTGCTCCACTTCAGATCCAGCTCTCTGCTGTGGCCTGGGAGAGCAGTGGAAGATGGCCCAAGCCGTTGGGCCCCTGAACCCACGCGGGAGACCTGGAAGAAGCTCCTGGCTGCAGGTTTCGGATCGGCACAGCTCCGGCTGTTGCAGCCGATTGGACTTCTCCGTCTTCGCTGCCTCTGCCTCTCTGTAACTCTGCCTTTCAAATAAATAAATAAATCTTGAAAAAAAAAATCCTTTTGTTAAATCTGTGCATCTTTGTTTTTAAGGCCAGGCTCTGGAATTCATTAGAATTGGCCTTAGAAACAGGAGGTGGGCACAGCACTTAAGAGGCCACTTGGGATGCCCACACCACGTATCTGAGTGCTGGTTCGAGTCCTGGCTCTGCTCGCCATCCAGCTTCCTGCTAACGTGCACTCCAGGAGGCAGTGGGGGTGGCTCAGGCACTGGGGTCCCAGCCACCCACATGGGGGACCTGGATTTGAGTTCCTGGCTCCTGGCGTTTCTGCCTGGTCCAGCCCCACTACCGCAGGCATTTGGGGAGTGGACCAGCAGGTGGAGGATCTCGTTCTGTCTCTGTCTCTACCTTACAAATAAAATAACTAAAAGGAACTGAATAAGGAGAGAGCCCTGCCTGGGGAGGTCAGTTCTGCCGAGGCAACAGGAGCAATGAATCGACAGGCTCTGAGCGACAGCTCGGCCAAGAGTGCTCTCATCTCCCAGACGGCAGAGGCACACGGCAGACTCCCCCGGCTCGGCCCCGCTTGCCAGGGTCTCCCTCAAAGCTGTGGTCTGGGGGCCGGTGCTGCGGCGCAGCCGGTACAGCTGCCGCCTGCGATGCCAGCATCCCACATGGGCGCCGGTCTGAGTCCCAGCTGCTCCACTTCCCATCCAGCTCCCTGCTGATGGCCTGGGAAAAGCAGCAGAAGATGGTCCAGGTCTTGAGGCCCTGTACCTGCGTGGGAGACCTGGGTGAAGCTCCTGGCTCCTGGCTTTGGCCTGGCCTGGCTCAGCCCAGCTCTGGCTGTTGTGGCCATTTAGGGAGTGAACCAGCAGATAGAAGATAGAGATCTCTTTGTTTCTACTTCTCTAAATAACTTAACCTGTCAAATAAATAAATAAATATTTTTAAAATGGGGGTCATCTGTGGAGGGAGCGGGGGGGGGGGCAAGGGAGCTGGTGCAAAAAAAAAAAAAAAAAAAATTACCTATGACCTGACAATGGAAAATCCCAGAAATGGACAACCCATAAGTTTGCGTTACTTTTATTACCATGTGTTATTATTATATTGTTCTATTTTATTCTTTACTGATGTTCCTCTGCTCCTGTATCTAACTTACAGACTGAATTTTATTGTGGGTGTGTATGGACGGGCAGCAACACGGCGCTGAGAACAGCGGCGTCCCCTGGGGGCCTGGGACCGCACCTCCCTCAGGTTGGGGGGGCTGCCACGCTGCAGAGGTCAATTCCACAGAAGACTGCTGGCTCGCTCCAGCACCGAGGATGGTAGCCGGCTCCCTCGCGGCTGTGCCAGAACCAGAGGCAATTTTCTGTCCATTTTGTGGCAATCTCTGGACAAGAAAGTCCCCAAAAGTTTGTTGTTATGCAACTAACACAGAAGAAGTTGCCCACATTTGTCTTATTTTGTTTTTATAGATTTATTTTTTTTTATTTGAAAGGCAGAGTTACAGAGAGAGAGAATCTTCCATCCGCTGGTTCACTCCCCAGATGCCTGCAACGGCCGGAGCTGCACTGATCCAAAGCCAGGAGCCAGGATTTTCCTCCAGGTCTCCCACACAGGTGCAGGGGTCCAAGCACTTGGGCCATCTTCCACTGCTTTCCCAGGCCATGGCTGAGAGCTGGATCAGAAGTGGAGCAGCCGAGTCTTGAACTGGAGCTAAGTGGGATGCCCGTACTGCAGGCGGTGGCTTTACCTGGTGCCACAGCGCCAGCCCTCAGGTGCCCACACTTGAAGTGCTCCATTTAATCAGTGTCTGTGTGTGCGTTTGTGTCCTTGGGAAGAGAACGAGCCTGGCCTTCGTCCCATAAAGCCTCCACGTGCCCGTCTTTGATCCGTGCCTCCCACCCCATGCCAGCTGGTCCGCCTGTGCCAGAGTGCTTCATGTTGACGGCGGTGAGGCCACCGGCTGCCAGGCACATCCCCACACGGCCTTGGGATCTGGACTTGTGGAGGGGGCTGGGACACTGGGTCACACAGCCCCGTGCAGGGCCCCGCCTTAGCTGTGCTCCGACAGCCACGCAACACGGCGCAGGTCCCACAGCGGTCACTTCGAGGTGGCAGCAAAGTACTGGAAACTCCCTAAGTGCCCATGAGCAGCCACCAGGGAAGTCACTGCACGCACAGGAACAATGGAGAAGTGTGCGGCGGCACCATGCCTCCGTCCTGATGGGGGACTACATGCGCGGGGTGGGGGGAGCGGGAGGCCCTGGGCACGCCCGAGACCTGTGGCCTTGACCTCGGCTCTCTTAGGCTCCACCACCCCGCCCAGGGAAGTCACTGCACACATGGGAACAATGGAGAAGTGTGCGGCGGCACCATGCCTCCGTCCTGATGGGGGACTACACACACGGGGTGGGGGGAGCGGGAGGCCCTGGGCACGCCCGAGACCTGTGGCCTTGACCTTGGCTCTCTTGGACTCCACCACCCCGCCCAGGGAAGACAGCTAGGGGCAGGCATTGAGCCAGTTCCTCTCTGCTTTGTCTTGAGCTTGTTCTGCCTGTCTGCACGCATCTCCAAGGGAGGGAAGCGGCACCGCCCACGGGGGAGTGGGGGCCCCCCCGGAAGCCCCTGGCCTGCGGGCGGAGGCCTCGTCCTTCCCCGGGCTTTTCCAGTGCTGACGATGTCTCCCTCCTCACCTGTCTGCCGCTCTCAGGTCGTGGAGTGAGGGGAGCGGGTGTGGGCACAGTCTGCCTCTCTCTCTTTCAAATAAAATGAAAATACATTTTAAAAAAATTTAAAATTGGAGGCCAGTGTTGTGGCATGGCAGGTTAAGCTGCTTCCTGCAACGCGAAGATTGGCCTCACTTCCAATCCAGTTCCCTGTGAGTGCACCCGGGAAAGCAGTGGAAGATGGTCTGAGAGCCTCAGCGTCTGCCACCCACACGGGAGACCCAGAAGCAGCTCTGGGCTCCTGGCTTGGGCCTGGCCCAGCCCTGACTGCTGTGGCCATCTCGGGGAGTAATCAATGCATGGAAGATCTCTCTCTCAATCTGTGTCTCTCCTTTTCAAATAAATAAATCATTTTTAAAAGGTTTAAAAACCAATGTGATCGTATATCTACCGTTTACACACCCGTTACACAAGGTATGTGGGCTTTATGCAGATAGAATACAACGAATGTGCAATACCCCCAGCGGATAGGATTGTTCCCCAGAAAATCAGAGATTGAATCAAAAGCTTCTTTGGAGCCGGCGCCGTGGCTCAATAGGCTAATCCTCCACCTTGCGGCGCCGGCACACCGGGTTCTAGTCCCGGTTGGGGCGCCGGATTCTGTCCCGGTTGCCCCTCTTCCAGGCCAGCTCTCTGCTGTGGCCAGGGAGTGCAGTGGAGGATGGCCCAGGTGCTTGGGCCCTGCACCCCATGGGAGACCAGGAAAAGCACCTGGCTCCTGGCTCCTGCCAGGATCAGCGCGGTGCGCCGGCTGCAGCGGCGGCCATTGGAGGGTGAACCAACGGCAAAAGGAAGACCTTTCTCTCTCTGTCTCTCTCTCTCACTGTCCACTCTGCCTGTCAAAAAAAAAAAAAAAAAAAAAAGCTTCTTTGATCGCATAAGACTGCTGGTTACAAGACAAACATACAAAACTCGCTGGGCATACATTTTATGCTCAGCACCTAGTAAAATAATTTTATGGGGAAAAGGTATGATTCACAATATTACCAAAAGCTATGAAAAGCCTGGTGATAAATTTTAAGAGAAATGAGGCCTGAGTTGTAGCCCAGTGGGTTAAGCCACCACCTGAGACACTGGCACCCTATATGGGCGCTTGATTGAGTCCTGGCTGCTCCACTTCCGATTCTGCTCCCTGCTAATCCGCCTGGGAAAGCAGCAGAAGACAGTCCAAGTGCTTGGGCCCCTGCACTCGCGTGGGAGACTGGAAGGCGCTCACGGCTCCTGGCTTCAGACCAGTCCAGCCCCGGCTGTTGCAGCCATTTGGGGAGTGAACCAGTGGATGGGAGAGACTTTGCTCTGTCTCCGCCCCTCCCTTTCTGTGTACCTCTGCCTTTCAAATAATGCACATAAAAAAGACCTGCGTGTTAACGACTCAACAGCGAAAGGCTATGACTGAGATCCCAGAAGGACTGGAAGACGCAGGCAGAGGTGAAAGGGGCTGTCGGAGCGGGGCAGAGCACTGACGTCACAAGTCCAGAACTCTTGCGCGAGTTTTCAAATTCTGTCCATGTGTTGCTGTGACCAAAATGTAAACAGAAATCCTTCAAATCCACAAAAAAAAAAAAAAAAAAAAAAAAAAAAAAAAAAATTTTCAAGATGATGAGATAATTTTGAAGCCTTGGGATTAAACTTTGGGGAGAAAGCAGTGAAATGCGCTGCAGGAACTCGGTGCCGGCGCCCAGCCCTGGCAGTGGCGGGTGTGCAGCTCGGTCTCCAGCCCTGGGAGGGAGGTCGGGGGGCACTGGGGCTCGGCTCCTGCGTGATCCTGCAAGCGAGGCTGCCTGTTTGCGTCCTGGGCCCTCGCTTGCTTCCCATGCATGCTGGCCCTCGCCACATCCCTGGCTCCCTGTGGAGATCAGTGTCAGCCCTTGAAGACTTGAGAGACGCAGGGGTGGGCGTGCCCATCTCAGTCCCATGCATCTGGCCTGCCCGTCCAGCCAGGCAGCTGGTAAAGACTGGGACTGACCATGGTCACATGGGGAGTCCACTTGCTGGCCAGAGGCAGGCAGCACGCCCGCTGCAGCCAAGTCAGCCAGCCCTGGCATTTGGCAGCCGCCAGGGGCCCGGCTAATGTGTTCTCCATGTTAACTTTCGAGTCTCGCAGAGCCGCTGTGCCTGTCCCTGGCGGGGCCTGTGGGGACCCAGCCAACCGAGCGGAGTCCACAGGCACCGTCGTCATCTCCCTCTGCCTCAGCGCCTCGCTGCTTAGCCCTTACGCTCAAAGAAACCGAGAAAGAACGTTGGCGTCTGAGTCCCCGGGGAGTGTCGGTGCAGTGTGCCCCAGGTGCAGCCGGCTCTGTGAGCGCAGCCGAGCCCACGGACCTGCTCCCGCTCCGGCCCCTCCTGGGCTCTCGGCGCTGACCTGGCTGCCTCTGGAGCAGGAGAGCTTCCCCTCTGTGCACCAAGCGCAGGGAGGCAGAATGGAGCTCTCGGGGCTCCGGGGACAACGGCTGGGGCCCTTCCATCGGGTAGAGGTCCCCAGAGATCAGGACCGTGGCTGAGGAGGAGAAAACTGGATGAGTGGGGGAAGCCGTGGACACCGAGCCTGGGCTCTGACACCCACAAAACCAGGACTCTGCCTTCTTTTCTTTCTTTTTTAATTAATTATTTGAAAGTCAGAGTTACACAGAGAGAGGAGAGGCAGAGAGAGAGAGAGAGAGAGAGGTCTTCCATTCGCTGGTTCACTCCCCAAATGGCCACAATGGCCAGAGCTGTGCTGATCTGAAGCCAGGAGCCAGGAGCTTCTTCCAGGTCTCTCACGCGGGTGCAGGGGCCCGAGGACTTGGCCCATCTTCCACTGCTTTCCCAGGCCACAGCACAGAGCTGGATCTGAAGTGGAGCAGCTGGGTCTTGAACTGGAGCCTATGTGGGATGCCGGCACTGCAGGAGGCGGCTTTACCTGCTATGCCACAGCGCCGGTCCCCAGTTTCCCACATTTGAAGTTTTCCCTTTAGTCAGCACCCATCTGGGATGCTAGCACTGCAGGTGGTGGCTTTATTAGCTACGCCACAGTGCCATCTCCTGCTTTCTTTTATTTTATGTGTGTGTGGCTTATTACTACTTACTCATTTATTTATTTCAGAGAGAGAGAGAGATATTGATCTCCCATCTTGTGATTCATTCCTTAAATTCCTAAAATGGCCAGGGTGAAACTAGACTGAAACCAGGAGCCAGGAGCTAAACTGCAGTCCGTCACATGAGTGGCAGGAACCCGATTACTTGGGGCACCACCAGCGCCCCCCAGGCTCTGCATTGGCAGACAGCTGGGGTCAGGGAGCAGAGCAGGGAATTGAACCCAGGCACTCGGAAGTGGGACGCAGGCGTCTGCTCTCAGGCTAGACACCCACTCCAGGGCGTGTCTTGTACATGCTGACCTAAAAAGTTACCTATCTATCTATCTATCTATCTATATATTTTTATTTAAAAGGCAGAGCAACAGAGACAGAGAAAAAAAATAGAGAGAGAGAGATCTCTTCTATCTGTTGGTTCACTCACACTCCAAATGCCCACACAGCCAGGGCTGGGCCGGGCTGAAGCCAGGAGCCTGGAGCTCCGCCCAGGTCTCCCACGTGGGCGGCAGGGACCCAAGCACTTGGGCAGCGCATTAGCAGGATGTGCAGTAACGGAGCTGCATGGGGAGCAGAGTGGGGACTTGAACACAGAGACTCTGATAGGAAATATAGGCTTTGGAAGTAGCGGTTTAACTCGCTATGCCATAATTCCTGCCTCTATGTCTCTCCTTTTTCTCCTTGTCTTTTTTATTGTATTGTATTAGTATAATTACATTTATACATTCACAATATCGTATGATTTGTTGGAGGTTAACATTACAGTGTAGTCTTTTTTTTAAATTTATTTATTTTATTTATTTTAAAGGTAGAGTTACAGAGAGGCAGAGGTAGAGTGAGAAAGGTCTTCCATCTGCTAGTTCACTCCGGCAAGAACTGGGCCAATCTGAAGCCAGGAGCCAGGAGCTTCTGGGTCTCCCACGTGGGTGCAGGGGCCCAAGGACTTGAGCCGTCTTCCACTGCTTTCCCAGGCCATAGCAGAGAGCTGGATCAGAAGTGGAGCAGCCGGGCCTGGAACCAGCTCCTGTATGGGATGCGGCACTTCAGGTGGTGGCTTCACCCGCTACACCACAGTGCCGGCCCCTACAGTGCAGTCTTTAGACAACAGAATACTCAGTGGGCTGGGGCTGAATTTGTGACGTCATCAGTAAACAGGGGGTGGACATAATGGTGGGGGCCTCTCCTCATTTTGGGGAGCGGGTGGGTGAGTCTTCACTTGCCGGAAGGACAGACGCGTGGTGTCCGGCAGAGCTCTGGGAAACGGGGAAGCCGTTGGCCGCTTTATCACGCCGCGGCCTCACTGTCCTTCCTGGCCTCACTCCCCAGCCTCAGACCCTGGGCTTGGCCAGCAGAAGGCGCTGCGGGACTCCCGCCTGCCTCCCGGGGTGCTCACGGGGTCGCAGGCGCAGCGCCCCGGGCCACCGTCCAGCTGGTGCCGCGCTGGTTCCGGGGCGGGAGAGCCCTTCCGGGTGTGCTCATCCCTTCGCGCTTGCCTCAGCCAGGGCAGCGGCTGCACCAAGTCCTGTATTTCTGGTCTCTCGCTCCTCGGTATTCCCGCCCCACAAGCATCAGGCCTGTGGAGGACGTGGTTCCCAGCCCTGGGCTGTGCCCTGGCAGAGGCTGCATCACGGAACTCGACTGGTGGCACAGGTCTCTCTGCTCACACACAGCACACTCAGGACGAACAAGCCCAACGAGGGGTAAAGACACAGAGACACCTGCTCCCCAGCCTGCCTCCGCCGGGTCCAGTCCTGCCCACCTTGCACACACGGACTCACACACGCACACACGCACACAGGCAGGTGCACGTACAAGCAACGACTGACATGGTTCCTGCCTTCGTGCACACTGGGATGTCCACTTCTGCCTTCCCGCTTGCTTTCCGTGAAGCCAGCACACGGCCAGCTGCCTGCTGTGCTCCCCCTCAGCGGTGTCAGTTCTGATTTCCACGGCACCTCCGTGTCCGGGAGCCCTGCGGTCAGCTCCCCGGTGCCTCCTGATGGACGTGCAGGGAGTTCACAGCCCTTTAGCATTTTCAGTGCCACAGTCCAGTGACTGCCCTGGGACCTGTGCCACTTCCACGGATGTGAGAGTGTGGGTAAGAGTCCCCGGGGGGGAGGGCCAGCTCCCAGGTGTGCGCGCACGTCAGCTGGACCCACGTTGCCAACTCCCCCTCCATGGGGGCTGTACCAAAGGCTGCTCTGGAAGCCGTGAGAGTGCCCCTGGGGGCCGGCACAGCACGCGGGACGTCCTCACTCGCCTGCGTCCGTCTGTCTTCGAAGCCTCCTCCCTTTCTGCAGACTAGGCCAAATGTCTCCTCCGGCCCCCTCCCCCTCCCCCACGCCTTCCCTGGCTGCAACTCCAAAGCCAGGAGCCAGGAGCTTCTTCCGGGCTTCCCCGTGGGTGCAGGAGCCCAAGCACTTGGGTCATCCTCCTCTGCTTTCCCAGCACATGAGCAGAGAGCTGGATCGGAAGTGGAGCAGTGGACACAAAACAGTGCCCATGTGGGATGCTGGCACCGCAGGTGGGTGAACTGCTCTCCCTCCACCCACCAGCAGCCTGCCCTAAGTCCCTCAACCCCACGCCGGAGCAGGCACTGTCCTCTCCACTAGCGTGCCCCAGAGCCCCTTACGTGCTCTGGGCCCCTCTCTGCTCCAGCAGCAGCACAGCCGGCTCGCTGCAGGCCTCCCCGCAAGCCCCAGAGTTGCCACTGCCCTCCTGGCAGGGTCTCACCCCAAGCCCCCATCCCTGCAGCCCCCTGCCTTTCTCCCTGAAAACCCCAAGTCCCCAGGCTGCCCCCTCCCCTGCAGGCTCTGCCCTGGTGGGCACCAGGGACCTCCTCAAGTCTGGGGTTCCCGATCAAGGGTCCTCTCTTCGGCAAGCCACCCCGCAGCCTCTCCCGTGCCAGCCCCCCCCATCAGCCCCTGGACTGGGACCCGCAGCGTTTCCTCCCAGAGGGCCCCACCCGGTCCAGGCTCTGCCGCGCCCCTGCCCATGACTCACTGGGACAAAGCCTGCCCCTTCTGGGCCTTTCCTGGGGAAGTCACCGAGGTAGAGCCGGGCACCGGGCGGAGCCGCGGGCCACCCTCCCCGGGCGGGATCGCGCTTCCCCTCCCAGACAACTTCTCTCCTCCACGCTCGCCCCGGGGGTGCTGGTCCCGCTCGGGTCGGCTGCCCCAGGGGCTTGCTCCCCATGCCCAGCCCCACGGCAGGGGTCTCCCACTCCACCCCTCAGCCCCACCCCTTCGACCCCCTGCTTCCTGCCGGGTGAGCTCCCTCCACCGTCTAGCTGGTGCCCAGGCGCTTCCAAAGGACCCTAGGCCATGCGCATCCAAGCCCTATGCTGGAACTGCTGTGGTGCTGCGGGGGGGAGGAGCAGGACCACCCTCCCTGGTCACCCTGTGGACCAGGGACCCCTCTGCCCAGAGCTTCCCGGTGCTGAAATGGTCCAGAGCCCACCCCCCTCCCACCACCCCTCATCCCCAAGGAAGGGCGGAAGGGCGGTGGGGAGGCCCCCAAGGGCCCCCACCCATATTGCCAGATGAGGAAACAGGCTCAGACAGGCATGGCCTCAGCCGGACCACCCAAAGCTCACCCCCAAGGGAGGAGGGTGTGGACTGTGTTCAGGGTGCTGGAGCCTTGGGAGACTCCACACCCACCTGGGAAGACCCAGTTGGCCCGACCCTGGGGGCCAAGCCTCGGACTCCCACCCCACTTTGCAGCTCCCCAAAGAAACCATTGCACAGCCATTGTGGAAATCAAAATTTAATAGCAAACTGTAAAACCCAGATCCTGTCCAGACTACACACATACAAAAGTAATACTATAAAAATAATATTAATATTAATAACATCAAACAAGCCGACTCCTACAAACGTACAAGGACCTCAGTGCACGGTTCACACTGGCCAGCTGCTGGCCAAGTCTCGTAAGGCAGTACCTGGGCTGGGGAGGCCAAGTTGGGCCGGCCGGGCAGGCAGCAGTGGGGGCGGGTCCTCCGGGGCCCACCCCCTGGCAAGCCCTGGGGATCGCGGCCGGGCTCAGGGCTCAGTGATCAGTCTTAAAGGCTCTAGGGGGGCAGGGAGCAGAGACCCAGCAGGGAAACGGAATCCAAGTTTTCCATGGTTGGGGGGAGGGAGGGAGGCTGTGGCAGGTAGAATAAGGGAACCCCGAAGCTGCCCGCATCCTGACCCCCGGAGCCCGTGACCCCGAAGCTGCCCGCATCCTGACCCCTGGAGCCCGTGACTCTGTGAGGTTGCACGGCGAACGGGACTTAGAGTTGCAGATGGAATTAGGGTTGGTTTTCATCTGACTTAAGGTAGGGAGATGATCTTGGATTCCCTGGTGGCTCACAGCCACCCCGGCCCCCCACCCTGCTCAGGGACACCCCCTGGGGCGAGAGGCAGGAGGGGAGGTGGTGAAGGGATTCACTAGGCTTGGTTGGCTCCGGAGATGGAAGAGATGCAAGGCCGGAAATAGGGGTGGCCCCTAACAACAGGAAAAGACCAGGATGCGCACCCCCCCCCCAGGAGGAGCGCAGCCCTCCCACACCTCGCTGTGCATCCCGAGCCAGCCCGGCTCTAAGCCCTTGTTTCCATCAAGTTGGTGGACAGCAGCAATAGGACGTAGACAGGGGGCTGAGCTTGCCCCGCCCCCGCCCAGCCTCCACCACAGCAGAGTGGCTGCGTCCTCCAGGTCCTGGGCCTGGCTGCTGTGGTCGCCTAGGCCTCCTGGGGGCCATCCCTGGGGGAGACGAGGGGACCCAGGCCTGGGGGTCCGGGGACAGCCTGGACGTGGGCCCTGGTGCTGGCTGTGCCCCAGCTCAGCTCGGGCCCCCACGCGCCCCTCTCCAGGCCCCAGGTAAGAGTTCATCCCCACCTCCTTCCAGTCCAGGTCCGTCTTTGATTCCAGACTCACTGAGCCCAGCTCCTGTGGCCTTGGACTGAGGGAAGCAAGAAGGGCCCGGGGAGCTGGAAGGGGCGCTCAGGATGGCCTAGGGGAGGGACAGCAGTGAGGCGGACTGCGGGAGGGCCCTCTGCACGGGAGGGGCCCGGGGTCCCTGGCCCCTAGGCTTTCTCAGATGTTGCCTTGGTGGCTCCCACACTGGGTGCTCCTGCCCCCCGCCCAGAGTCCTAACCGAACCAAGGTCTGTCCGATTCCAGCTGCCCAGGGGCCCGGCCAAGGTCAGCAGACGCAGAGCAGGCCGCAGGAGGCCCGGAGGGTGGCGGAGCCAGCACCGGTGTGAACAGGGGGCGCGGTGCCGGCACGAGCAGGGCAGGAGGCAGGAAAGGCTAACCCGCGTTTATAAGTGAGAACAGGGACCTGGAAGGCTCCTGCGCCGCCGTGTGGACGTCCAGGATGTTGCGGATGCTCTTGGCCTCGCTGCTCGGCAGGTTCCCCTTGATGGCCAGGATGGCGCTCAGGTGGCTCTTGCTGAGGAGAGGGGGTCTGTCGGGCCCAGCCCAGCCCCCAGGACCCCTGCTCTCACCCCGCCCGGCTCCCCGGGCTCCGGGCAGTGCCCCGGGGCCCTGCGGCCAGCCCCTACCCACATGGGGACCTCGCTGCCCCGGCCCATCCACCCTGCCCCCCTGGCCACCTGGCCCCTGGGAGCAGCCTAGCTCCAGCCCCCGCTTCTGAGAGACCAGCTCCAGCCCAGCCTCCGGGTCTCAGCTGAGCAGTCACGACCCTGGATGGTTTCCCAGTGCCGAAATCGGGCGGCTCTTGCTCAAGACCTGCACCTGTAGTTCTTCGCCCGAGAGCATCGTTACTGCTGGCCCTCAACACACGGCCAGCTCCACAGCGGAGGGCTGAGGCCTGGCTGCTTTGTACCTGCCTGCACCCCGGTGCCTGGAACAGACTGTCGGTTGATGGTTGGGGTCCCTGGGCGGGTGAGCGGGTAGACAGATGGGTGGACGGAGGGTGATTTTACCAGTGGGCAGATGAATGGATGGGTGAAGTAGATCAGCCAGGAACTGGACTGGGCCAAGATGGGTCAAGCCCACTCAAGCCCACCCAGATTCCCTCCACCACGTCAGAGGACCCTGCCCAGGGGCAACACTGCCAGACCCTGGGGCAGCCAGAGGCCAAGCCTCCACTTCCCAATAGGAGCTCCAGGGCCCAGGGCATAGGTTCCAGCCCCCAAGGGGCCCTAGGCTGGGTGAGTGGTGGACACTGGTCTCCCGGCCTCAGTTTCCCCTGAGTATCAGGAGAGAGCACGGTCTGTGGAGCAGACGGCTTGACTTTGTCATCCTGACTCTGGCCACACCTCTTAAGCTCTGCAGACCTCGTCTGTGACCGCCTCTCGGGGCTGCCGGGCAGATCACAGCAGCGAACCCTGGGACAGATCTCAGCACGGCGGCCGGCGTGAGCTGCCAGGACTCACCGCGGCAGAGCACCAGCGTCTGCTCCCGGACCACAGCCGGGCCTGGCAGGGCCATGCTGACCACGGAGGCCCCGAGGGGCCCCTCACTCTCACCTGAAGTCGGGGTAGCAGGTGGCATACATGGCCACCTCGATCTTGATGGCACTGGGGTCTTGCAGGCGAATGATCTCAGCGAGAGTGGGGAGGGCAGGGTGCAGCCAGGTCGCAGAGGAACCCTGCAGGCACAGATTTGGTTGAGACCCCCACAGACACGCTGGGGCCCAGGGGGGCTCAGGTCAGTAACCGGCAGGCTTGGAGAGGCCCTGAGGGCTGCCTGGGGCCGGAGGAGTTGGGGGAGCAGCAGCAGCCCACCCCAGGGCAGGGCTCACGTGCTGAGTGCAGACGCGCTGGATGACCTCGGCATTGGCCAGCACGTGCCTGGCCAGCTGCTGCTGCTGCTCGGCTGTCTTGAGCACGAGGCGCCGCTTGCTCAGGCGGACGATGTACTCCTTCACCAGGTGCAGGTGTATCACCTCCATGAGCTCCTGAGGGCGAGGGCCAAGCCGTGTGGGCCCGCCGGGGACCGGGAGCTCAGCACCTCCCGGGAGGCCGCAGAAGCCAGGAAGCCAGGGAGGGGCAGATGCCAGAGCAAGGGCGTGCATGGGGAGCGTGTGTCGGCGTGTGTATGTGCACGCACATGTGTGCTCGTGTGCATGAGGGAGGACACACACGTGCTGGCACATGTCCCCGAGCTGCCCCACCCCAGGCCATGCCAGCAGCCCAGAGCCCCTCACCTCCCGTAAACAGTCCTGCAGTTCCGAGAACTCGGGCAGCCTTGTGAGCACGGTGCCAACGATCTCCTCCAGGGTCTGCTCGGGGGCGGCCCAGCGGGTCTGCGTGAACCTTTTGAACAGCGGCTGGGCCAGGAGACGGGCAGGAGGTCTGGTCACGCCCTGGGCAGCGAGGGCCACCAGCCCCAGAGGCACAGACACCACCCCCTCGCCCGTGTGGGAGGCGCCGAGGGACTCAGGGACTCCAGGGAAAGCAAGCAGGCCGCAGGTCCTGTCCACAGACAGGAAGTGGAGGCGGGACCCTGTTCCTGTCTCCAAGGTCACCCAGCTGTGGCTCCGGAGTGAAGACAGCCCGTCTGCTGGCCCTGAGGCCTTTCCACTGCCTCCCTCTTAAATAAATAAATTCCTGCATAAACAAGGCCCTGTGCTTGGCTGCATCTGGGAGACTGGTGCCAAGTCATCCGGGGTCACCGCCGGGCCTTCAGCGCCCGCAGGCCTCCAGCCCTGCACACTGGGCAAGGAGCCCCTCCTCTTCCTTTCAAGGGACCTGTCTCGTCCTCTGGGCACTTCCAGGTCCCCAGCAGGTGCGACTGGGAGCTGGGAGTCAGGTATGGAGCCGGGGGTGGGCAGCAGGGCCTGGGGGAGTCGTGGAAAAGGGTGCAAATGTGGGGACCGGCCTGGCTCGAGATGGGGAAGCTTCCGGGTTCCAAGGGGTGGGGGAAGTCGGGGACGGGTCAGGCCAACGCCCAGGACAAGTGGTTGGCCAGGTCAGGGGCCCTCTGGTGCCCCATCACCAGGCACCCCCAGCCTCACAGAGCTTACCCCTCACCTTTGCTCCCGCCATGCCCCCTCCCTGCAGCCCCCCTTGTGCCCTCCCTCCGGCGCCAGGCTCGGGACGAGCCCCAGGGAGAGACCGCCCACCTTCAGGTCCGAGAACAGGCTCTGCAGCAGCGCGTCGAAGCCCTGGCTCTTGAGCTCACTCAGGGGGTCCAGCAGGCGGCTTGGGGGGTCCTGCAGTGTCTGCCACTTCTGTTCCACGGATGTCCTGGAAGGCGGAGGCGGGGCGGTCACCCAGGGAGTCGGACCTCAACAACCCTTCACCCTGAGCCCTCGATGGCTCCGAATCCCCCTTGGGGACCCCCACGCCATCTGTGTCCCCGGCACGCACCAACACCACACCCGCTCTAGCCGAGGGCAGGCTTCTCAGCCTCTCAATGCCTCACCTCGCCCACCTGCTTCACAGGCGCGACCACCATGGCCACTTCACAGCGTCCACAAGAGGCAAGAAGAGTTCTTGACCCCATCAGCGCGGTAAATGTGTGGGCTGCCCCCCCCGCACTGCCGACTCCCTTTGCTCAAGCAGTCCCTCCTCCCCTCCAGTGCCCCCTCCCCAACACCTTCTCCCCAGTACACAAGCCCCTCCCAGCACCCTCACCGGAAGGACGGGCAGTTGTTGATGTTGGCAATGACATTGGCCCTGTAATTTCTCAGCTGTCTGCCTCTCTCCAGAAATTCGGCAAAGCTGGCCTGGTAGCTGGTGGAGCAAGAAGGGTACGTTTGGGCCCGGCACACACAGGCTAGCACAACAGCAGCTGCCAAGCCAGACCGCGTCTCCCTGGGCAAGCAGAGGGCTTTTCCACTCCTGCCCACCACCGACAGCCCAGGAAGGGGCTACCACCCCGCGCCACGTCCGCGGCTGCACACGCTCAGGCCCCTCCAGGGCTGCCACCCCTCCTCTAGGTCTTGCAATCACTGGGAGGCCAGAAGGGGCTGTGATTGACACAGGTCTTCAGAGTGGGGAGGGAGGCAGCCAGGCAAGTCTGGGGTGGAGGTGAGGGGGAGGGGCCGTCGTGGGAAGGGGTGGCAGAGTCCTCAATTCCCCAGGGCTGTCTTCTAGGAATCCAGACGCTGTTTTGCTGCTGGAAGCTCCCACACTGATTCTGGTGGAGGGGGGACTACCTGAGGCTCTCATGCAGGGTGGGGGTCGGGCAGAGGGAAGGACAGACCCTGCCTGGGAGGGAGCTGATCAAGGCAAGGGAGGGGCGTGGCTCCGGGACAGCTGGCTGCGGGGACGGACGCCCACCTCCTCAGGAACTCGGCCAGCTCCACCAGCAGCACCTTCTGTGTCTGCAAGCCCAGGTCAGGAGTGATGGTCTCGGCCTTGGTCTGTCCCTGGGAGACGATCTGGGGGGTGGGGAGAGGGCGGGTGTGAGCTGAGCTGGGGCCCAGTGGGTGGGCTGCGGCCGGGGCAGGGAGGCCATCCTGCCAAGGAGCCAGGGGGGCATCTGGAGGGGGGATGTGCACGCAGGCGGGAGTGCTGAGCGCCTGCAGGCACTCGGGCTGTCCCCGGGCCAGGCTCTCGTACCTGCATGATGTCGATAGCCAGCTCACTGTGGCAGCGGCCGTCCAGCCTCTGGGGGGCCACATCCTGGGCCCAGCGCTGTGACTCCAGCTCCAGGGCACGGGACATCAGCTCCTTCACGTTGGCCTGCAGGGGAGAAGACGCGCAGGTGCCTGTAGCACTGACCAGCTCACTCAGCACACCGGAAGTCTCAGCCGAGCACCCTGCCCGGCTCTGAGCCTCCTGTCTGGCTCCTTGCAGCCCCTCCCGGACTCACCACCTCGTTGGACAGGAATGTGGCCTCCAACAGCCGGATCTGCGGGGCGGGCAGGAGGCTCCCGAGCCTGAGCCCCTGCAGCTCGCCTGCCAGTTTGGGGCTGTTCAGGATGTCGCTGTGGACAGGGCATGGCTGGCATGAGGGACGCTGCACCCGCCCAGCGCCGCCCGCCAGGCGAGAGCCCACCTCCTCACACCCTCCCGCCGCCAGTCCCCACCTCAGATGACTGGGCCTCATCTGGCCGCTCAGTCGGGTATCAGGGCGCCTCCCATACTCCCTCACCACCCATCCTCTCAGCTCCCCCACTTGCCCTGAAATCCATCGGCTTCAGCCACCCCAGTCCTCGGCAGGCCACCACCAGTTGTGGCAGGACCCCCACCTCTGCCGCCGCCATGGCCGCCTTCCCTGCCCGCCCCTCCCTAGCAATGGCTCCTCCCCTGCAGCCTCCTTTCAGATCCAATCTTCCCCAGCAAGGCTCCCCTCTCACACAGAGAACCCAACACCTGGGGAATCTCGCCAGACCTGCCCCCCGCCCCGCCCCTGCCAGCCCTGCTGTGCCCAGGGAGTGGGCCGGTCTGGACAGGAAGGGCTCCCCCGACCTGCTCCCCTCCAAGAGCTCCCGGGGAACCTGCCCAGTCCTGGCCCTTCCGGAGGAGCCTTTGTGTGTCTAAGGTTAAGAATGACCCTCTGCCCCTCGGCCGGTCTGGACAGCTGTGTCTCTGTTCCCCACACTTCTGGCCACTCAGGCCTAAACAATGTCTCCCTGGACTCCCCTCCCCCAGCTCAGAGCCCAGAATGACCTCAGTTTCTTGCTTTGCTGACCGCCCTGGGCCTGAGCTCACGATGGGCAGAGGTGCAAGTGCACTGGTGAGTCAGGACCAGCCAGCAAGAACTGGCCTGGGGCAAGGCTGTCTCCCGCACAAGCCCGGCCCTGGGAGCTGCTGGCCCCTCACTCACTGCCTGCATGGCCCCTTTGCGTGCCCTCCCGCACCAGCAGGACCTGCTGGCCGCCCAGGGGCCCAGGACCCTCAGACACTGCTCATTCTGTCTGCGTCTCCAAGCGTCCTTCCTGCAGACTTCACGCCAGGGCCTGGGGAAAGCAGGGCCGAGTCCTTCCAAGGGGAGTCCCTCCCTCCCCCGCCCTGCCCTGTGGCCTGCGCATGCACCCCTGCAGCTTGTGCGAGTGATGGGCCCACTGGGGAACAGGTGGAGTCTGGGCCAACCGGGCAGTGCTGGAGCCTGGAGCCAGCCAGCCAAACACCAGCTCCCACCTGGGGGCTCGAGGCCTTGGGGCCCATCCTGCCATGGGCTCACGGGTGACCCTGCACAACAGGCCTCTTTCCAACCCAGTGCCTGGTCCTAGCCTGACCCCAGAGCCCGCAGATACACACCAACACTGGGCAGGCCCTGCTCGGCTCCCAGGATGCCCCCTGGCACAGCCGCAGGCCCTGGGAGATGACACAGCTTTTGCAGGGAGCAGCAATGTCCCTTGCATCTTCTCTGCCTGCCAAGTCCCTCCCCTTGGCTGACTCCCCTGCACCCGATAGAAGGGGTACTGCTGCCCGGGCTTGGGGATGCGGGGCCCCGGCTCCTGCTCAGGGCCCCTCCTGGGCTGGGTGCTCACTGTCTGCTGCAGCCCCTCCCCAGGTGGCAAGTTCACAAATGAATGACCGAGTCCCAGCCGTGCTCTGTGCCTCAGTTTCCCCAACTGTAGACTGCGGCAGAGGCCCAGAAAACCAAGGGTTCCAGGAGCAAAGCAGCCCCAGCCCCCTGCAGCCTGTGCCCTGGAGCCCGCGCCCCCAGGCTCAGCAGCTGTGCCCCCTCGGGGAGCCCAGCGCCCCGCTCACTTGGGGTAGAAGTTCTGCACCCAGACCAGCAGCATGTAGACGTCCCGCTCGCACAGCTCGAACTGCACCAGGGCGCCCAGGTGAGCGGCGAAGTGCTCGTGGTAGCTCTCGGCGTAGGCAGCCACGACGCCAAACTCGGCGGGGAACACCGGCTTCAGCCGCTCGGCCACGGCCTCCAAGTCCTCCTTCATGGTGCGGCCCATGTGCAGGAACGCGCTCTCCGTCTCCGAGCGGCCGTCGGCGCCCGCGGCCGGCCGCCGGCTCAGGCGCTCGGCCGCCACCTCGGCCACGCCGCGACGCCACAGCCGCAGCCAGCCCCGCGGGCGCGTGGGCGCCAGGGCGGCCGCCCCCGGCGCGGGCTCCGTGGCCGCCTGGCTGTCCTCGCGCTCCTGCTCGGCCAGCACGGCCAGCGCCAGGCGCAGCCGCTCGGGCGCCGCCTCCAGCGGCCGCCGCAGGACGCCCAGCACCTGGTCCCGCAGCAGCACGTACAGCGCCTCCACCTTGCTCTGGCGCCGCACCAGCTCCTCGGCGCTCGTGCCGCCCGCGGCCGCCGCCGCCCGCAAGCCCCGCTCGAGCGCCAGCAGCGGCCGCGCTGCCTCCAGCCGTCCGTGCTCCAGCGCCGCCTTGAGCTCCTCCACTGCGGCCCAGAAAACCGTGTCGGCGCCAGCCACCCTCCGCACACACCCGCAGAGAGGGGCTGAGCCGCAGCAACGCCCTGCCCCGCCCCCCCAGCTCCCAGGGTGGGCACATGGGCGCCCTTGGAGCCCGCCTTGCTTGCCCCCTCCCGCCCCGTGGCCCCAGCCGTGACCCAGGACCCGGTGCTGCCGGAGACCCCAGCCTACCCGAGGGCAGGCGGCCTTCCAGCCCCGGCCTGGCCTGCGGCTCGGCCTCGGGCTCGGCCGAGCTGGGCTGGCCCTTCTTCTTCTTCCCTTTGGTAAAGACGCTGAACATGGTGGCCAGGCCTTTGGGCCTCTTCTTCTTGGCAGCCTGTTCTTCCTCCTTATCCGGGGCTGTCCCGGCGTCCGGGGGTGGCACCAGGTCCTCAGAGGAGGCCTCCAACATGGAGGCCTCTGACTCTGCCTCTGATGGGGAGCGCGGCTTTGGGGGGCTTCCGAGAAAGTCGAGGGTCCCTGGTACAGGCCGCTGGCCTGGAGGGCCCTGGAAGAAGGTCATCATCTTCAGCATCGCGGGCTCAGGCCTGCATGGGGGGCGGGGGCAGAGGCAGGGTCAGCAGCCATGGGGGGGGGCTGGCTGTGGGCTCAGCCGGGAGCACCGACCAGGCTCCATCTCTGCTCTTACATGGCCGCCAGCCCCCTCCCGGATGAGCGCTCACACTGCGCCTCCCTGCCGTGTCTCCTCCCCGCAGATCCTCTCAGACCCCCAGGCCCTCCAAGCTGCTTCTGAGGCAGGGGAGAGGCTGGGGACCACAAGCCTCCCAGACAGAGGCCAATGCAGTCCTCCCTGCAGGAGGGCTTCCATGCCCACCTGGACTGAACATGGCCGACACTTGTGCACTTTAAGTGCACAGAAGACGTGGGCAGGTTCTATGCACTTTGTACAAGAGGCTGCAGTATCCATGAAGTCGTGAAACCAATCTCACGTGGCCACCCGTGGACGAATGTACTTCCCGGGCAAACTACCCTCTGGGCAGAGAGAAGAGACCGCAGGAAGTCCCTCCCTGGATTCCGCGAGCCCCAGGGGAGAGGCTGGGTACGACCCCGGCCAAGCAAGGACAGAGGTGGGAAAGGTCAGGCCCCAGCTCACAGAATCAGAAGCCGAACGGACTCCTGCCCTGTCGCAGGCCCCTTCCCCACCTGGCCCAGTTCTCACTGCCGTGAGCTGAAACACAGCGGGCGCAGCGCCTCACCCCCTGTGCAGCCTCGAGACCAGGCCTACAGAAACCACGGGACCCCCAAACTTCGGGAAGGTGGGGGGGTAGGGAGAGCCTTCCACACATCAACAGCGGCCAGGAGCTCAGCGAGGCACGGAGCTTCCCGGGCCGAGCATCCGGGCTTCCTGACGGCCCCGCCCTGCTGCCAAGCGAGGACTCCATCGCCACAAAAGCTCCTCTCCCCGCCCTTCCTGGGTGCCCAGCCCGTCTCGTCCTCTCTATCCACGAAGGGCTCCAAAGGAGGCGGAACCCTTAGGTCAACACCGGGCCGCAGAGCCCAGCCCATCCCTCCCCATGTCCCCCGGCACCCTGCTTGTGGTCGGAGCCGGGCCGGAATCGCAGGAGCAGAGCGTGGCCAACACCCAGCGAGGGAGCAGGCAGGGCTGGGGGCCCTGGTAGCAGGGGTGACCCATAGCCGTGGTGCCGCCCGCCTGCCCCCCTCAGAATAAACACCTCAAGCTTCGTCTTGTCACTCGGAGCACCCTGCAGCGGCACTCCCGGGTCAGACGGGACACAGCCGGGAGGAGGGACTGTGGCTACACGTGGGAGAGGCAGCGCAGGCATGGGGACTGCGGGTAGTCCCTTCCCACAGCCCCCGTGACACCCGTCCTCCGAGGGGCTTGGCCAGAGCCACTTGGGGAGCAAGAATCCCGGCTCCCCCCACTCCCACTCCCAGCCCCTCCATTTGCTCGCACTCCTGGCCCACAGCTTGGTGCCAGCTGGGCTGAGAGTACCACACTAGCCAAGCAGGGAGGGTGCTGGCCGCCCCAAGCCACAGTCACCATGGGGGAGGCCACAAGCACGTCTGCCCCACCCAGCCAACACTGCCTGCTTCTCCTCCCAGGCCAGGCACCCGCAGGAGCTGGCCTGGGAGGGGGACTGTTCAGCCCCACCCTGGCACCCAGACCTCAACTCTGCTCGCCTGGCGGGGGGGGGGGGGGGCTGGCCAGCGGTGCTGCCTGCACAGTCCCGCATGACTCCCGCTTGTGCTGGCTGGGTGAGGGGCCGCTTCCTTCCCACCCCTGGGACACCAGCCCCTCAGCCTCAGGTCTGGCAGCAGCCCCTGGGCCTGGGACCAGGTCCTGGGCAGTGAGAAGAGAAACTGTTTTGGCCTCAGACGCAGGGCTCAGCAGAGCGCCACTGGACATCCCCTTTCGTCACAGCCTCCCTTCGCAGTCTGTGCAGTGGGACACCCCTACTCCCAGCGCTGCGGGCGGATGTGGCACGACCCTGGGCACCCAGCAGGGCCTCAGAGGGGGCGAGAGTCCTGTGTCCCTGCCTCTGCCCGCAGGCTCGCCCCCCTCCGCAGGAAGGGGTCTGCTCAGTCCCGCCGGGTGACGCCCCCGCAATGCTCCTGATTCCCTGAGAGCCACAGGAAGCGCCAGGGCCCCCGCTCCTTCTGCCCTGGGCACGGAAAGGGCGATGCGGGTGGCCAGGCGCAGGCAAGGAAGTGACCCGGCCCCGGGGCCCCGGCTGCCCAGCCCCCCCTCCCCTGCCTTGCCCGGGGCGCGAAGGCCTCAGTTTCCCCAGCAGTTGGGGCTGCGGGATCCTGGGGTCCCCTCCGACGCGCCAGGCCCCGCCCTGGGGAGCCGGCCGGCACCGCGGGGCACCGGGCCGGCGGCGGAGGTCACTTACTGCGTGCTGGCCCGGCCGCAGCTGGCCCCGCCGCGCGCCGCGCCGCCAGAAGTAGCGGCAGGCCCCGCCCCGCCCCGCCCCGCCCCTGCGACCGCGGAAAACCCGCGGGCGGAGGCCGGGCCGTGGCGCCCGTGGGGTTCCCGTCGGGGCGAGGCGCCGGCCGGGCTGCTGATTGGCTGCGGGGAAGGGGCCCGGCGCTCGCAGCCCCTTCCCGCGTCACAGAGCCGGCTCCCAGCTCGGGCGGTGGGCTCCCGGCGCGGGCCGATCGGCACTGACGCGCGCGGAGCACGGGGCTCCTGGCGGTGGCGCCTCAGTTTCCCCCACCGAAACCCTGGTTGCCGGGGTGTGCCTCGCGGGCGGTGAGATGCGGAGGAGGGCGGGGTGGGGCGGCCCTGCGCGGACTCCCTCCCTGTCCCCTTTCGCGTCCTAGGAATTCCTGCCCTTTGGAAAGGACCTTGTCAGCCAGGAATTTCCCGGCCGGGCACAGCTTCCCTTTCTGGCGGGAGCCTCTGCTCCTCCCCCTTTTGTTTGGCCCTTCTTCTCCCGCCCCCCCCCCCCCACCGGCCTGGGCACTCGGGTCTTCGAGGCTGGGGAGGAGCAGCTGCGGGGGTGCTTGGAGCGGGGCTGCCCCTTGGGATGGGGACTTCCTCTTCCTCCTGGGGACGTGGCCCAGTGCCCGGCTGGCTCGGGTCGCGCGACTCTGCCTCCCGTCCTGGGGGAGTTTGCTGGGGGCGGGGGCAGGAGGAGCCGTGCTGAGCGCTGAAAGCCAAAGCTGCCCTGATCGGAGCAGCGCCCAGCGGGTTGCCTGGGGTTCGGGCCAAGGGAGGGCTGAGGAGAAAAGGGGGCTGGATTTGGGCGCCCCCTGCCAGCTGGGTGCAGGGAGAAGTCTCAGGACCAGTGGTGCTCTGGGTGAATCCTGGTGTGTGATGCACTGGCTGTGGGGGTGGGGGGAGCTGCAGGTGTGTGTTCGTGTGTGTGTGTGTGTGTGAGAGAGAGAGAGACCCTGGGGGCAGGACACCAAGGCCAGAAAGCCCCTGGTGTGTGTGTGTGAGAGAGAGAGAGACAGAGAGAGTCTGTGAAGGTAGAAACCCGCAGGAGGAGCGGTGCCTGTGCTCCCACGCGGATGGCCCCCGGGGGCCGCCGCGGACCCCAGGAGCGAGAGACCCCTAGAAGCATTCCCCAAGGGGAGAGTCTGGGTGTGAGAGGTGACTGCGAACACCAGAGAAATGGGCCCCTAGAAGAGGGGCTCTGTCTGTTCTCCGAATAGCGGCTGCGGGGACTTGGGCTCTGAATACAGCTGGGGCTGAGCCTTCCAAACAGGTGAAGGCCATGCTTCATCCAGCGCGCTGCCGGGGAGGCCAGGGCAAGGGACAGGCCTTGCCAGCCCCACAGTGCAGGTCAGCCCGCTCTCTCTTTCTTCCTTTCAAGATTTATTTATTTATTTATTTGAAAGGCAGAGTTACAGAGAGGCAGAGGCAGAGGCAGAGAGAGAGAGAGGTTTTCCATCGGCTTGTTTACTCCCCAGATGGCCACAGTGGCTGGAGCTGTGCCGATCTGAAGCCAGGAGCCAGGAGCCAGGGGCCTGGAGCTTCCTCTGGGTCTCCCTCATGGGTGCAGGGGCCCAAGGACTTGGGCCATCTTCTGCTGCTTTCCCAGGCTATAGCAGAGAGCTGGATCAGAAGTGGAGCAGCCGGGACTTGAACTGGCACCCAGGTGGGATGCCGGCACTGTGGGCGGCGGCTTTACCTGCTGTGCCACAGCGCCGCCCCGACCGCCCTCTTCCTGAGGAAGCCCCACCTCTGGGGCAGCAGCTAAGACCCTGCACCCCACTTCAGAATGTCTGGCTCCAGTCCCTGCTCCTCTGTTCCTGGTCCCAGCGTCTTGGTGATGGCTCAGGTACTTAGGGCCCCGTCCCCACGTGGGAGACCCTGGCGGAGTTCCTGGCTCCTGGCTCTGGCCTGACTGTTGCCTGCATGTGGGGAGTGTAGCAGTGGATGTAAGATCTCTATCTTCCTTTCAAATAAAATGAAAATAAATGACTAAAAATTTAAAAACAGGAGGGAGAGGGCTGGCATTGTGGCACAGCCATTTAAGCAACTGCTTGTGACACCCGCATCCCATACTGGGGTGCAGGCTGGAGTCCGGTGCCCCCTCTGACCTGGTTCCCTGCTGACGTGCCTGGGAAAGCCGCGGATGATGGCCCAAAGTACCTGAGTCCCTGTCACCCGCGTGGGAGACCAGGATGGAACTGCAGGCTCCTGGCTCAGCCTGGTCCAGCCCTGGCTGTTGCAGCCCCCTGGGGGGTGAACGACAGGATGGAAGGTCTCCTCCTCTCCCTGTCTTTCCTTCTCTCTCTCTCTCACTCTCTACCTTTCAAATGAATATGTAAATCTTAAAAAAAGAGAAAAAAAAGACTTCTTCAGTTGAGCCCACAGAGCCACAGGGCCCCCGGGCTCCTCACCGCACAGATGGGAAGTCCAGGGCCAGGCCCAGCCAAGTCCATGCAAACAGGGACGATGGGAACGCGGTCGAGGGGGCCCTGGCTCCTGCCTCTGCGGCTGCCTGCTGGGGCCGCATTGCGCAATCGGCAGCCCACAGAAAGGACAGCCCCCAGCATGGGCAGGGCCCCGTCGCCTTCACTGCTCCACCTCTGAGCTCCCGTCTGGGGGTTTACAGTGACGTCCCTGAAATCCCCAGCGCCAGGGAACCCTTCTGAAGCCGCCTAAGAGGTGACAGCTCGGGCACCCCAGGGCAGGGGCTGCTGTCACACCCCTGACAGATGAGGAAGCAGCCCCAAGAGCCAGGCCCTTCCAGGGGAGACAAAGGCCAGCCAAGAATTCCTCCTCCAGCCGGAAACTGATGCTGGTTAGAAGTTCCCGACCAGCAAGCAGCCGGGCCATTCCCCAGCTCTGTGGGGGGTACGGGTGAGGCTGGGGGCAGTGGGCCAGCTGCACCCAGCGGGCAAGAGCAGCCTGGCTCTGACTCCCCAGACCCGCAGGAGGTCCCCTCCCTTCCCTCTGCTGGAGCACTCACAGCTGACTCTTGTTGTTGTCTAAGATTCTGTTTTTTTTTTTTTTTTTTAAGATTTATTTATTTATTTGAAAGTTAGAGTTACACAAAGAGTGGAAAGGCAGAGAGAGAGAGAGAGAGAGAGAGAGAGAGAGAGAGAGAGGTCTTCCATCCGCTGGTTCACTCCCCAGATGGCCGCAACAGCCAGAGCTGCACCGATCTGAAGCCAGGAGCCAGGCGCTCCCTCCAGGAATCCAGGTCTCCCCAGGGGCCCTGGGTTTGTCCACCCCCTCTGCCTTTCCCGGGAGCTGCTCAGAGGCGAGCAGCTGGGACGCTGGTGCTGCAGGCGGTGGCGTAACCCACACGCTAGATGCATCGTTCATCCCTGGACGGACGCGTGGCTGCCACGGCCAGTGATGCCGTGAACAGGGGCGCGCTAATGTTCGGTTCCTGCTGCCAGTTCTTTTGGGCGGACAGCTGACACCTGTTGACCTTCGCCGGTGCTCGACTCCGCTCTTGGCGCTTTGCATGTCAGGCACCTAATGAAGCAGTGCTGGTTAACTGTGCCCCTTTCACAGGTAAGGAAACCGAGGCACAGATGGGTTCAATCACGCGCCCTCAGCTGGAGAGGGAGTCCCTTCACTCAGCACCGTGCCATCTTGCTTCTTGTCCAGTGTTGCTCCGTGTCTAAAATGCAACTTGAAAAAAATAAAAATAAATAAAATGCAGCTTGACGTACTGAAGTCAGACACAGGGACTTCCAGGCCAGAGAACTCAAATGAAGACACGGAAACTTGGACCGTCGTTTGCACCTCTTCCATCTTTAACAATAAGAAGTTTCCAACCTTTTTCACTCAACTCCTTGTTCAGTCACTTAATTAGACTTCCGCGCCCACCCTGCGACCCAGCAGGAGGGGCTGGCCCAGCCCTGGCCGGAGACTGGTAGCAGGGCAGGGTGTGTTTGGTGCCCTTCTCTCTGCTCACCCCTGGGCTGGAGGGAAGCTCTCTGGAGAGAGGAAGTTGGCGGCAGAGGGAAGAGGCTTCCCGGGGCAGGGGTCAGCAGGTGCAAAGGCAGGGCACAGGGCTCTGCGATCACAGGGCCCCGGCGCAGGAAGCCTGGCCAGGAAGCAGGGCTGGTGCCTGGATCGCCCATGCGGGCGCAGTGCGGCCTGGGGTGGGCTCCCCAGGAGGCGGAACCAGTGCATTCCAGGAGCTCGGCCCCTCCCCCAGCACGGCCCACTTCCTTCTTCCCCATGACTTGCACTTCTTCCCACTCTGCCTTTGCCTGGGCTCAGGGGATGCAGGCGCCCACCGTGCTCCGCACTCGCGGGTCTCAGGCCAGGGCCAGTCCTGGGACGCCTCCTGAGGCCGCTGCGTCCTGGGGAGGCCCCGCTCACTGACTGCCCGCGCACAGGTACGCCCTGTTGACAGGTGAACAGAGTGAGCAGACCCGGAGGCTGGGGACACACAGCCTGCCCCAAGAGGGAAGTGACCGGTTCAGGATCGCTTGCAGCTGCACGTGGCCTTGGTCAGTCTGCTGACCCGCTGGGCATCACGGGACAGCCACGCAGCAGAGCAGGCGCCACCCTCACAGGGCCCCTTACACAAGTAGGGCCCCCAGGCACGCCGCAGGGGAAGCCGGTTACTTGTCAACAGCTCCTCCCCTTTCTCCCAGGAGGGCATGAGGCAGGCCAAGGGCTGCTGGTGTTTGAGGCCCGAGGACTTCTGCAGGCACCAAGAGCCAGGCCCACCTCCCTCCCTGAGATAAGGCCCTAGAACCAGTGTGGGAGGGCTCCCTGGAGGAGTGGGCCCTGCCAGAGTTCGGGGACGCAGGGGCTCGCTGGGGCAGTCACACGTGGGCGTCGCCGTCCCCGCACCCAGCTCTCTCCTAGCAGAGCCCAGCCCCTCACAGGGATGTCAGCTGTGACACAGCGCCTGACTCAGCACCCGCTCCTCCGTCCAGGGCTGCCCAGTCCCAGCAGCCCGCGGGGCCTTCATGGAAACGGCACAGTTTCCCGGAAGACAGCTGCCGGCTGCTGCTCCAGGCAGAGGCAGGAGCCCTGGGAATCCCCATACTCCCTGGGGCTCAGCCAGGGCCGGAGGGGAGGGAGGCTCCCCCAGACCACACAGAGGCCTCTCCGGGCTCCCCAGCCTCAGAGGGGGAGGCACAGTGAGGGCGGCTGGGGGCAGTGACATCTGGGCCCTGGGAAGCTCCCACAAACTCACATCCGTGTCTGTGCCTTGTGGGGCTGGGCGCAGGAGGAATGACAACCACCACACGCCTGCCCGCTCCTGCCTTGCCCCCTCCCATGGCAGGCAGGCAGAGCCCAGCAGCTAGACACGCAGGCACCCAGGGTGCCCGGATCCAGAAACCGATTCTGACCACTGCACTGAGCCCACGGGAAGCCAGAGCGCCGGCCTGCGGGTGCCCCGAAACCACGGCACTTCTCCTTCCCAGGCCAGGAGATTCCCATGCTTGGGGAGCCCACCCACAAGGCCTGTGCTCTGCTGGAGGGGGGCCGCGGGTAACACTGCTGCTGGTGACGTCCGCATCCCACGTCAGAGCACTGGTTCAAGTCCAGGCTGCCCTGCTTCGGGCCAGCGTCCCATGTGGAGTCCTGGCTCCTGGCTGCAGCCTGGCTCAGCCCTGTCTGTTGCTGCCATTTGGGGAGTGAACCAGTGGTTGCTCTCCCCCTCCCTCTGCCACACAGCCTTTATTTATTTATTTTTTTTTGACAGGCAGAGTTAGTGAGAGAGAGAGACAGAGAGAAAGGTCTTCCTTCCGCTGGTTCACTCCCCAGATGGCTGCTACGGCCCGCGCTGCACTGATCCGAAGCCAGGAGCCAGGTGCTTCTCCTGGTCTCCCATGGGGTGCAGGGCCCAAGCACTTGGGCCATCCTCCACTGCACTCCCGGGCCACAGCAGAGAGCTGGCCTGGAAGAGGAGCAACCGGGACAGAATCTGGCGCCCCAACCGGGACTAGAATCTGGGGTGCCGGTGCCGCAGGCAGAAGATTAGCCTAGTGAGCTGTGGCGTCGGCCCACACAGCCTTTCAAACAAATTCTTTTAAAAATATTTGAAATAGGGGCCGGCGCCATGTTGCAGCATGTTAATCTTCCACCTGTGGTGCCGACACCTCATACTGGCGCTGGTTCTAGTCCCGGCTGCTCCACTTCTGATCCAACTCTCTGCTATGGCCTGGGAGAGCAGTAGAAGATGGCCCAAGTCCTTGGGCCCCTGCACCCACATGGGAGACCTGGAAGAAGCTCCTGGCTCCTGGCTTCGGATCGGCTCAGCTCCAGCCATTGCAGCCATTTGGGGAGTGAACCAGGGGATGGAAGACCTCTCTCTGTCTCTCCCTCTCACTGTCTGTAACTCTACCTCTCAAATAAAATAAATAAAACCTTAAAAAGAATTTTGAAATAAAGGGTCTTGGGCTTATCAGTGCTTTCTCGCCAACAGGAGGGGCTGCTTGTCGCCCGCAGCCCAGCCCCTCTCCTGCATGGCTCCCAGGTCCACTCTTCCCGGTGTTCCTCGGGCGGGCCCCGTGTCCTGCAGGCGACTGTGGCTGCTACGTGGGAGGGAAAAGAGGAGACTCTGCCTTGTATCCTGCCTGGACCTTTTAAATTTTGTCCTGTGTGGTTGTATTACTACCCAAAACACGCAGTGAAATGGCCCGTAGTTGGGGGGTGGGGTCTGAGCCCAGACAGCTGGCAGGGCCCTGCCACAAGCAGTCCGGAAGCTGGGGTCCCAGAGGGCGTGGCCGAGGGGTGGTGTCACTTGCTGAGGTTTCAGTTCTCTGTGAGGATCTCCCAGGAGCAGGGCATCCGGGAGAGCAGACTGAGGCTGGCGGCCCTCCACCCCAGGACTCCCGCCTCCCGGCAGTCCCCCCCCACACACCACAGGCTCCAGTCCCCAGACCTGGGGTGCTGTGGCATCTGCCTGCAGCGGCCTTGTCTTCTCACAGTGGCCGGCACAGCCTCCCCGCTCAGGTTTCCGGATTGGCTGGGGACAGCCCAGGCCAGGGGACAGCCAGCAGGCTGACCGGGACCCTGCAGGCCAGCTGCAGTCTGCAGAGGAGCTAAGGAGGAAGCGAGCCTGGGACCCTGCAGCCTCAAGTTCCCACCTGTGGGGGGCCACCTCCTAGCCGCTGGGGGTGCTGCCCCTTGTGCGGGGGCCTGCTGAGGGCTGGGGCCAGGAAGGAAGGGGCTGGGGTCACCAGGCGAGGAAGGAAGCCCCCAGCTCCATCCCGAGTGAGCACTGCCTTCCGTGTTTCAAGGAGGCTGAGCAGCAGGGGAGGGACCCCCAGGCCCCAGCCCGGTGGGACACAGTTCTGTGGGACTCAGCCCCCCTGGTCTTTCCTGGGCCCAAGTCCTGGGGGGACACCAATGTCTCTTCCTCCTGCACAGACACACATGCACACACACACACACCTGAACACACGCATGTGCATACACACGCGCTTGCACGCAGGCCCTCAGGCACCTGCCCTCTGTGCCTTCTCTCACTGCTCTCTCAGCAGGGCCGAGGCTGGAGCCCCAGGCTCGGGGACAGAGGCAGCCCCCCGGACACAGGCAGGCTCTGGGGCCATCCTGTGGGGCAAGGGGGTGCACAGGCCCCTGGGACAGAGTGTCCTGTACACGCAGGCTGTCCTGAAGGACCCAGCTCTCCCCAGAGCTTGGGCGTCTCCCCCACACTAGCCTTCTGTATCCGTGAGTCTGTGGTTTTCACAGTCAAGTTGGAATCTTCCACCCAGAGCACAGGAGGGGGCTGAGCCCCTAAGGGGAATTGGGCTGTTTCTAGGGCGCCCCCATGCCAATCAACACACAGTATATGAACCCCTGTCCAATGGGCACCCCCATAGAATGGCCCAATGGAAGGACAGCAATGCCATTTTTTCACAGGCAGAGTGGACAGTGAGAGAGAGAGAAAGAGAGAAAGGTCTTCCTTTTGCTGTTGGTTCACCCTCCACTGGCTGCCACGGCCAGTGCACTGCGGCTGACGCATCGAGCTGATCCGAAGCCAGGAGCCAGGTGCTTCTCCTGGTCTCCCAAGTGGGTGCAGGGCCCAAGCACTTGGGCCATCCTCCACTGCACTCCTGGGCCACAGCAGAGAGCTGGCCTGGAAGAGGAGCAACCGGGACAGAATCCAGCACCCCGACCGGGACTAGAACCCGGGGTGCTGGCGCCGCAGGCAGAGGATTAGCCTAGTGAGCCGCAGCGCCGGCCGACAGCAATGCCTTAAACACCCTGCGTACTTCCTGAGAGCCAGTGTCCCACAGGGGGCAGTCCGCCTGGCCTCCTCTCGGACCAGACCCCTCACTCCGGCTTTGCAAACTGAAATAAAGCGATTGCTCCTTTCTGCAAATTGTTTCCAAGCTGCCTACTTCTAACTGAAGCTAAGGAAAAGAACCCAAGAAGGAGCTCGCTCCAGCACGCGGCCTCAGGGGGAGGGCGGAGAGCACCTCACAGGGCAGAGCCCGGGGCCAGGCACAGCTGACGGGGCCCAGATGTGAGCCTGAGAGGCCAGGAGGGTGGTCCTGACCCTGTGTGGAGCCAGGAGGCTGGGCAAGGGCCCTCCATCCCAGGGGTGCTGATGGGCACATCTCCCCCCAGCAGGGCACACACACACACTCTCACCAGCTGGGTGCCTGGTCAATGAGCCCAGAACCAGCTGGGAGCCACACCCCCAGACCCCTCCCCAGTGCGTGCCTGGACAAGATGGCCAAGACAACACCCTAGCCCCTTCACCAGGCCTCAAGGGACATGGCAGTGGGTAGAGGGGGTGGTGGGTCCTGAGTATAATTCCCACCCCTAGAGTCAAATGACCAGGGGCCAGAACCAGGGGCCTGACCCCGCACGCCTGGGTCCCAGCCCACCCTCCTTCCCAGCCTCCCTATGCCCTTGTGGGGGCTGCTGTTAGTCTCCCGCTCACCTGACGTGGTCTTGGGAAGCCAAGCCCAGCCCTGAGGCACTGCTGGGTGCACAGGTGCAGGTGCACACACACACACACAGAGGCACAGGTACCACAGGTGCACACACACACACAGAGGCACAGGTACCACAGGTGCACACACACACATACACACGCACACACAGAGGCACAGGTACCACAGGTGCAGGTGCACACACACACACAGAGGCACAGGTACCACAGGTGCACACACATACACACGCACACACAGAGGCACAGGTACCACAGGTGCAGATGCACACACATACACACGCACACACAGAGGCACAGGTACCACAGGTGCACACACACACATACACATGCACACACAGAGGCACAGGTACCACAGGTGCACACACACACATACACACGCACACACAGAGGCACAGGTACCACAGGTGCAGGCATACACACACAGAGGCACAGGTACCACAGGTGCAGGTGCACACACATACACACGCACACACACAGAGGCACAGGTACCACAGGTGCAGGTGCACACACACGCACACACAGAGGCACAGGTATCACATGTGCAGATGCACACATGCACACACACACACACAGAGGCACAGGTACCACAGGTGCACACACACAGAGGCACAGGTACCACAGGTGCACACACACACATACACACGCACACACAGAGGCACAGGTACCACAGGTGCACACACACACACAGAGGCACAGGTACCACAGGTGCACACACATACACACGCACACACAGAGGCACAGGTACCACAGGTGCAGGTGCACACACACGCACACACAGAGGCACAGGTACCACAGGTGCAGGTGCACACACATACACACGCACACACAGAGGCACAGGTACCACAGGTGCAGGTGCACACACACGCACACACAGAGGCACAGGTACCACAGGTGCAGGTGCACACACATACACACGCACACACAGAGGCACAGGTACCACAGGTGCACACACACACACACAGAGGCACAGGTACCACAGGTGCAGGTGCACACACACACACACGCACACACAGAGGCACAGGTACCACAGGTGCACACACACGCACACACAGAGGCACAGGTACCACAGGTGCACACACACACATACACACGCACACACAGAGGCACAGGTACCACAGGTGCAGGTGCACACACATACACACGCACACACAGAGGCACAGGTACCACAGGTGCACACACACACACAGAGGCACAGGTACCACAGGTGCACACACATACACACGCACACACAGAGGCACAGGTACCACAGGTGCAGGTGCACACACACGCACACACACAGAGGCACAGGTACCACAGGTGCAGATGCACACACGCACACACACACACACAGAGGCACGGGTACCACAGGTGCAGGTGCACACACACGCACACACAGAGGCACAGGTACCACAGGTGCAGGTGCACACACATACACACGCACACACAGAGGCACAGGTACCACAGGTGCACACACACACACACAGAGGCACAGGTACCACAGGTGCAGATGCACACACGCACACACACACACACAGAGGCACAGGTACCACAGGTGCACACACACACACACAGAGGCACAGGTATCACATGTGCAGATGCACACATGCACACACACACACACAGAGGCACAGGTACCACAGGTGCACACACACGCACACACAGAGGCACAGGTACCACAGGTGCAGGTGCACACACATACACACGCACACACAGAGGCACAGGTACCACAGGTGCAGGCATACACACACAGAGGCACAGGTACCACAGGTGCAGGTGCACACACACGCACACACAGAGGCACAGGTACCACAGGTGCAGATGCACACACGCACACACACAGAGGCACAGGTACCACAGGTGCAGATGCACACACGCACACACACACACAGAGGCACAGGTACCACAGGTGTGCCTGGAAAACCCTGGTTTCCTGTCTCGAGCCTGGAAACCCTCAGGAACACAGTCCTGCATGTCTAGGAGGGTCCGTGCCTAAGTCCCTCCCCGTGCTGGGAAGCTCTGCTCAGGCCAGGCTGCTCCCCTTGGGCACCTCCCCCACGCAGTGACCCGGACTTAGAGCCTCCCCTCTCCTCCCCAGGGCCAGGTCCCTGGGCAGGGGTCATGGGAAGGCCAGGGGCCTAGGCCTCCCAGCCCAGAAGGCGCTGACAGCACCCCCATTTGGCAGCTGGATAACGGAGGCATAGAGCGACCCAAGTACTTGCCTTACAGCTGGATGGCAGCAGAGCCAGGCAGACCCCTCCCCACACCCTCCCCTGACTCCCCAGGAGGGGCCAGGGGTTCAGGGAGGGGCCTGGGGCTCAAGGCAGGGGTTCCTGGCCAGGACCAGAGCAGGTCAAGGCTTCCCAGGTGCTCCACAGCTTGCCAGTCTTCCCACCCTGGCCACAGATGGCCTCTGGACATACAAGTGGGGTCAAGCAGGGGACAGTTTGGCCTGTTCACCACCTGCCCTCCCTCTGGCACAGCCTGAACCCCTGCTGGGAAGATGACACCCGTCAGCATCAGGTTCTCTGCTTATCAGCACCTGCACCCCCAGCCCCTCCACTTCCTCATTCCTGCCCCGCCCCCCTCACCCAGGAGGTCTGGATACTCCCCAGACCCCACAAGCTGGCCCTGCCCCTGGCATCGAGAGCCTGGCCTGCGGAGGGGCACTGAGCTGGCACCCCCTCCGGGAGGAGACGAAGGACCCTTGGGCCCCCTACCCACTTAGCCCAGGGCCCCAGCAGCCTCAGATTCAACTCTGCCCGGTCCTGGTGCAGGGCACAGGGAAGACCTGTGCAGACACCACCGCCTCCTGGGCTCTTGTCCCACCCGCAGGACACCTGGTTCTGTTCTTGGGACTTGGCCCACCTGCTGTCACCGCCTGCCGAGGCCAAGGCAGCTTCAGCTGCTGACAAGGTCACAGCAGAAGGCCTGTCTCAGCAGGCATGAGAAGGACAGCTGCGGTCCTCTTGGTGCTTTTAGGTCTGATGGGAACTACAAGCTGGAGCTTCCTGGTGGTCCTGCTAATGACTGCTGTATTCCGAGCACTTAGTCTCATAACCTCCAAAGTGTCCATTGCCTGGTAGAACTTTCATCAAGCAGAATGTTAGTGTAGAAGAAAGGGTTAATGCCTTATGCGAGGTTGAGCTGTTTGTAGAAAAGAATTAAAAGGCGACAGGCTCTCTGGTATATACTTCCCACTAGAGTAAAGACAGATGTTACTAAAGCTTTAATTCACTATATGCTACAAACACTACCATGGCTAGGATGTCAAGACTGCAAAATAAATCTAAGTAAACCTTTAAATAAGTGCAGTAAAGAAATTAAAGAGTTACAGAAAAAATTGCAAAGAGGGGATCCATTTAAAAAAGGTCTGCTTTGAACTTGGGGCTTCTAGTAAAGATTAGATTAGGAAGGTACCGTTCTAGCTTGTGTAGCAATTTCTGCAAAGTTCGCCGTGGCTTGTGTGGGCAGCCTGTTATCTTGCACCTGCCTGTGATTGTAACCCATGCTCTGAGCATGCCCTTGAAAATCAAAAACATGTAATTAGGAAAAATGGACAACAGGCTTTTCATTGTAAGAAGAAAAAATCATATAAAAATGAAATCTGGTGCCCAAAAGCCAGAGCCGTGCCGTCAGCTTTGCTGTGAGTGCCTCTCATTTCTTCGCGCCGACACCTCTCACACCTTGGGGCCCCTGAACCGGCTGGAGCTGGTCTCCGGCAACCGCCCACCCCCTTCTCTTCAGGTCAGGCCCAGACATGGTGAGGCCCGCTGTGCAGGGGTGTGGTGGGCATCCATCACCACCAGCCCCGCTTCTCCCTGGACATCTCCCGGCTCGGCTCCCAGCCTTCCTGGAAAGCCCGGGGCTGCCAAGGTAAATATGCAAATGATTCCCAGCAGCCTCGCCCTAAGACTGCAGCCAAACGGTGGCGCCAGGCTCCAGGAGAGGGGGGTGCACCCCAGGCGGTTTCCCTGCAGGGCCTGCCCCCTCCGCACACCTCGAGTGACATCCCCTACAGTACTGGGACAACTCTCTGCTGGGAAGCCCCGCCCACATCTGGCCCAGAAACCCCAAGCTTCAGAAGGGGCCTGGCCTCTCCTTGTTTCCTGCCCAGGAGGGGCCCAGGCTGTGCCCACCCTGATGGGGGAGCCCACCTGACACACAAGGCCGGTGGGCCCAGGGTTCCTCATGGTCAAGACCTAGTCTGGGGCTGGCGCTGTGGCGTAGCAGGTAAAACTGCTGCCCGCAGTGCCAACATCCTATATGGGTGCCGGTTCGAGTCCTGGCTGCTCCACTTCTGATCCAGCTCTCTGCTATGGCCTGGGAGAGCAGTAGAAGATGGCCCAAGCTCCAGGCTCCTGGTTTCGGATCAGCACAGCTCTGGCCGTTGCAGCCAGTTGGGGAGTGAACCAGCCTCTTTCTCTCTCAGTGTAACTCTGACTTTCAAATAAACAAATAAATCTTTTTTTAAAAAAAAAGACCTAGTCCGTTCTGCAGTCACAGGGCCTCGGTCCTCTCACCCACACAGCGGGCACAAAAGGGCCAGCCTGGCCCCACGTCTTCCTTAGGTAGACACCATTTTAATTCATTTATTTTAAAAATAAATACTCTGTCCCTCTCCATCTGGGGCTGGTGCTGGACAGTCCTGCCGCGTGGACGGCACCCCGCTGCCCCAAACACTCCCCCACACACGCCGGGGACGGCTTCCTCCCGGCGGGTCCCGCAGCTGTGCAGGGCTGAGAGCAACTGCCGGCTTCAGAGCTGGGAGGCCGGCCCAGAGCGAGCCTCGGCCCCGCCGGGGGCTCCGCGCGCGGCCTCCAGCCGCCGCAGGCCGGCCGCACTAGACACAGGTGAGGAGCACGTCCACGGAGGCGGGCACCTCGATCTCGTCGAAGAGCACGCGCGCGGGCGGCGCCGCGGGGCCCCGGGCCTGGGCCGCGGCTCTCAGCAGGGCCTGCGCGTGCCGCAGGAGGCTCTGGTTCCGCCGGCGGCCCAGGCGGCGCAGCGCCAGGACGGCCAGGACGTGGTCCCGCCTGCGAGGACACGCGCGCGGTCAGGGCGAGCTGGCCCGAGCAGCCGGCACGAGGCACGCCCCCAGCGCTCCGGGGGCTGGGCAGGGCGCACGGGAGCCGGGGGCAGGCCCGGGGCCGTGGGGGCTCCTTCCGCAGGGGCCGTGGCGGAGCGGGGCGAAGCGCGAGGCGAGAGCCCCCTCCCTGCGGGGTCCCGGCGCGGGGCTCGCCGGCCGACCCAGGGCGGGGTGGGGGGGGGCCCGGAGCGCCGCGCCAGGGGGGGCGGGCCATGGGAGGGAAGGCGGGGCGAGCGCCGGGGGCGGGGCTTCGGGCGGCCTCTGCGTCGTTCCGGATTCTCCAAGGTCACGGAGACTTGAACTGGGATTTCCACGGCCCCAGCACTCCCCGGACCTCCTGCCTCCAGGCAGGCTCGGGCTCCCCCGGGGTCGGGGTCGCGCCGCGGGGCCGATCCAGGAGCGTGAGGAATAATAGGTCATGGCAGAGGGGCGGTCGGGACCCCGGCCAGCGCCGGGCCGCGCCCCTCACCCTGGCTTCCTCACCCGCCCGCCCTGTGGGCCCCGGACTCCTTGGAAGGGGCTAGCGCCAGGACCCGTGGCCTCCCCCAGTGGGGAACAGGTGGCTACGAACCTGAAGTCGGGGTAGGTCTCTATGAGCGTCTGCAGATGCTTCCTGATGTCGTCTTTGTAGGTCTCGCCCAGGATCTCGGCCACGCACGGGATGGCCTGGTCCAGCCACGTGGCCTTAGAGCCCTGCGGAGACCGGGACAGGCGCACCTGTGTGCGGGCCAGGCCGTCCTGCCGCAGCCCCTGCGTCCCCGCCCGCAGCTGAGCGGTCCACAGCTCAGACAACGGATGGAGGGCGGCAGGGGCCCTGCCCCAAGGGCTCGGGGTCTGGGTTGGAGAGAGACCTTCCACAGGCCCCGCTGGGACCCTCACCCACCCCACCACAAGCTGTATGCAAATACGGGCAAAGTGCAGCCCACCTGGCCCCGCCCCCTCGCAGCCCAGCAGCAGTGGGGGCAGGGCAGTAAACACTGCTCTTACCAAGCCCTGGAAGGTGTTGCTAATGGCCTGGGCGTCCAGACTCATCTTCTGGGAGCCGTTCACCCGGTCCGTGCCCCGGAATCGCTCCTGTGGTCTCAGCACCTGCACCAGGTACTCACGGACCACGTAGCGGTGCACCTCCTGCAGAATCTCCTGGGCAGGTGGTGTCCAGGTCAGGGTCCAAGGCCCCAGCCCTGGGCACAGCCAACCAATGACACCCCCCCCCACACCGCCTACCTGCGCTTGTGGCGGGACCACGTGCTCCAGGTGGCGGGCGAAGGCCACCACCCTGTCCATGAGGGGCCCCAGCAGGTCCTCCGTGAGCCAGCCCTTGGTGCACACGGCCCTGAACAGTGGCTGGGGACAGAGGGCAGGGGCAGTCCTTCAAGCCCCCTCTCCCTGCCCCACCCAATTTCTGACCCCTTCTCTTCGGGGTTCACGGTGCTTCCTCGCCTTAGCCACAGGTTATGTCACTGGGTCTCTCCCACAACGCCTCTTCCAGGCCGGGCTCTGGTGCAGCATCCAGCCAGGCCCAGCTTCAGGGGTGCCCTGGGGGTCTTGAGGGGCCAGAGGAGAGGCCTCGGCCTGATCCAGCCTGTGAACACACTGACCCAGGCTTGGCTGTTGACCCCTACGAAGGGGAGCCTGGGAAGTCCTCTGTGTGCCTTCCTAGCCCTCACTCACACCCCTGTGGTAAATCAGCGCTGGGCCTGGCCCCTGGGCACCTGCTGGGCATGGCGAGTAGGGAGAGAAAGGCCTGCCCCATTCACTGGGGGAGAAAGGCCTGCCCGCTCACCTGCCCCGCTCACCGGGAGGGAAAGGCCTGCCCGCTCACCTGCCCGCTCACCTGCCCCGCTCACCGGGGGAGAAAGGCCTGCCCGCTCACCTGCACGTCCCTCTTCAAGCCCTGGAGCAGGTGCTTCTGGAAGTTTTGGGTGGCAGCCTCCAGGGGCTGCGTCAGCTCCTCCAGGGCTCCTGGGAACTTGGCCAGAAGATGAGTCCTGGGAAGTGGCCGGGACACATCACGGGGAGCAGCTGGGGCTGGGGGACAAGGCTTGGCGCACAGCCCCCAACCCCACCCATTTGGACTATACTGCGAGGGGCAGCGTCAGGTCAGGCCCCAGAGCCAGTCACGGAGCCGAGGTCGGCGGGCGGCACTGGCTGGGCTCCGTGGCCACTCCGGGATAAACCCTCTGTGCCCTGCAGTAATTGGCCAAGCAGCACAGCCAGGCCTGGCACACGCCCCCCACTGAGCCCCCGAGGGTGCTGGGAGCCCGAGGGCCGGGCTATGCCCAGGGAAACAGCAGAGCTGAAGTTCCTTCAGGAATCAGCCGGAGGCTGCCTCCAGAGGGGCCAAGACGGCCCCTGGGCTAAGCCCTCAGAGACCCCAGTGCCAAGGAGCCGCCTGGCAGAGACCCAGAAAAGCAGCGTGGCGGATACAGGCAGCCTGGCTGTGTGGCCATGGAGAACCAGTGTTTCCTGTCCGACTGCACGTGGGTGCCTTGCACTTGGGGAAGACCAACCAGCACAGGGCCTGGCGCGTCGCAAGCGCTTGCACTGGGCCAGAGGAAGGGTCCTCTAAGGCACCGTGTCCCCACAGCCCTAGGAAGCAGGTGCCCAGGTCCCATCTGACAGATGAGAAGACACAGAGGAAGGGACGTGCCCTGGGCACGTCGCAGCAGGTGGCAGCCCAGGACCCCATCCGAGACAGAGTGTCTTGCCCTGCCTCACTGACTGCCTTCTGCGCATGGTGCATCCGCTGTGGGGGACACTGGGCTCCATGCCCGTAGTCCTTGGGGCCCTGGGGTTGAGGACACAGAAGGCAGGCAGCACTGCCAGTCCCCAGGGTGGGCGGGCCTCTTCCTTCTGGGGACAGAGACCCCCAGACCACCCCAGCACAGCCCGGGGCAAGGAGTCAGGGAGGGCTTCCCAGAAGAGGAGGAGGAGGAGGAAGAATCCCGGCCTCTGCTTAGCCTGGAAACCCGGCCTTTGTCCCTTCCGGGGCCCAGCTTCCCTGGGCTCAGGGAGGACCTCACTGTGGGGCAGAGAAGGAACCGGTCCCTGGTGCCTCCGGGGAAGCTCGACTAGGTCCACACTCCAGGGCAGGGCCCAGCCTCTTGTCTCCCTCCCCACCAGCACCCCACACCGCAGGCGGCTCCTCCATGTTCCTGGAGCGCGCGCGCCCCCTGCTGGCCAGCGTGGACACGCCCTCTGGAGGAGCCGCAGGCGCCTACCTGATCTCGGCGCAGGCGTTAATGTAGGCGCCCAGGTGCGGCGCCCTCACCGCTGGCGACTCCAGCAAAGCCTTTTCAAACCTGCGGGCGGCGTTGCAGAGGCCCGTGTTGAGGCCCCACTGCCCACCTACAGAGCTGGGGCCGGAACGGCCCTCGCCCCGCCCCCACCCCGGCCCTGGGCAAACGGGACCCCGCCCGGCCAAGGATGTGCCCGCACCTGGGGACGAAGATGCTGAGCGCCTGCGCGCACATCCGCAGGATGGTGGCCTCCAGCTGCGCCGAGATGGCGCCGGCCGCCTTCACGTGCTGGGCCACCAGCTGCGAGCAAGACCACACGCTGACCCCGCCTGGGCACCCCGCGCCACCCCCGGGCCACCCCACTCCGCCAGTCTGGGATCCAGCTCCCTGCTAGCAGCCCAAGCTGAGGGTCCCTCTTCACACCCCTGCGCCCCGTCCTCCGCCTCCCCGGGCCCCGCCCCACCTCCCGGGGACCTCAGCGGCCCATCTAGCGGGAAAGGCGGTAAGCACTGGGTCTGGCAGCTCTGGCTGTCCCCCCGCCCAGCCCCGCCCAGCCCCGCCGGCCGCACCATGTGCACGTCGATGGACAGCTGCGAGTGGTAGAGGCCCTGCAGCACCTCGGGGCCGTCGGCAGTTGCCCAGTGGTTCCGCTCCAGCTGCAGGATGCTGTCCAAGCACCCGGCGATCTCCGTCTGGGCAGGGAGACGCGGGCACCATGGGACGCGCCCCCGAGAGGTCCTCCCGAACCCACTGCTGTGCCCCTGGGGCCAGGCCCACCCCTCCAGGCCCCTGCAGCCAGAGGGTGAGTGAGCCCCACCGGCAGCCCCGGGCACCGCCCCAGCCTCACCTCCAGCAGGCTGGTGTAGTTGCTCTCCAGTTGGGCCCACATGTGGGGTTCCAGGAGAGGGGGCAGTGGCTCAGCCGGCAGCGCCAGGTCCCGGGTGCTCAGGAAGTCAGGACTGGAAGGCAGGGCAGGGGGCTGAGGGCCAAGGCAGGGCTGTGACGTGGCAGGCTGGCCCGCTCCCCTCTGCAGAGCCGGGACCTGGGCTTCCGATCGCACGCCTTCCCCAGACGCTTGCAAGCAACAGCCGGCTCTCCTGGCATTCTGGCAACCGGCTGTGCCTGCACAGACCGCTGAAGACAGCTGTGCCCATGGGCTGTGGCCAGCCTGCCTCCGGGTGACCTCGCCCCTCTACCCTCACGGTGGCTCGGGGTACAACCAAGACTGGGCTCCAAAGACCCCACAGCTAAGGGACCGGCCAGTGGCCAACCCACACCAGGGAGGCCCGGAGAGGGGCGGGCACACCTGGGGCCACACGGCCACTGAGGGAGAGCTGGGGGCTTTGGGCATCGACTCCCGCTTGTGGGACTGGAGCCCCTCGCAGTGAGGCAGAGGGAGGTGGAAGCCCCCAGCAGGCTTGCCCCCTGCCCCTAGATGCCAGTCCAAAGGGGAAATGAGGGTGGACCCCACCAAGCACTGCCCCCTGGGGTGCTTGCCCTGGAGAGGTGGCCGTCGCCTGTCCGCCCACGGCACTCTGTGGGCTAGCACGGGGAGCGCCCTGCTCCCAACAGGGAAGCTTCCAGCGTTGGGAAGGCAGGCTTGGAAGGCCCCCCAGGGCAATCTGGGGCAGCTGGCGCACCTGGCCCGACACAGCAGAAAGAATGTCAAAGGTCACCCGCCCTCGCCGGAGGGGCTTGGACAAGAAAGGCTCCCGTCCCCTCCCCACCAGTCCTGAGGTCCCCAGTGCCCGGTGAGCAGGGTCACCCGGCCCTCGCGGCACCCAGCTGAGGCCTCACCTGCCGTACACGTTGGCGGCCCAGTCCAGCAGCAGGTAGAACTGCTCACAGCCGCGGGCGTCGCGGGCGAGCTCCTGCAGGCGCTGGGCCACCGCACTGTGGAAGGCTCCAACGTAGGCCTCCCACGCCGGAAGGCCGGCGGCCGCGCACGCGGGCTGCACTTCCTGCAGCACCTTCTGCAGGTCCTGGCGAACCAAGTCCCTCAGCTCCACCAGAAGCTGCGCCAGGCCCGCCGCGCCCTGCGGGGCCGTGGCCCGCACGCGCTCCCGGACGCTGCGCTGCACCGCCTCCTCCCAGTGGCGGCGCCAGTGGCGGGGCGTGCGCAGGAAGTCGCCGTCGGCGGGGGGCGCCGGGTGGGCTCGCTCCTCGGCGCGCACCACGTGCGCCAGCTCGCCCAGCGCGGCCGCGTCCACCCCTTGGGGCCCCAGGGTCTCCTGCACGATGGCGCTGATCTCGGCCGCCAGGCCGTCGTAGTGCAGGCACAGGTCCATGGCGCGCCGCGCGAAGGCCGTGGGGTCCTGCTTGAAGGCGCCCGAGGCCTTTTCGTTCTCCAGCTGCGTCTCCAGGCGCTGCAGCCGCTCGAAGGCAGCCCGCAGTTCCCTCTCAGTAATGAGGTCGGCCAGGGACTTGCCTTCTGCGAGAGCAGGTAGGAAGAGGGGCTGTGAGGGGGGCCATTCCAGGACCCTGGGCCCAAGCTAAGGCGGGCAGACCCCGAAGCCCCACGGGAGGCACCCGCCCCCTGGGGCAAAGAGAAGCCCCCATCAGCCCTCACCTTCCTTGCTCCCTGCCCCTGCTGGCCTTGTGGGCGGGCCTGAGAGCAAGTGTAACCGGGTCGGAGCTCTGGCTGGTCATGCCCTGTGCCATCCAGGGACCTGCCCGGGGAGCCAACTCCAGTATTTCTAAGCTGCTTCCTGCTCTCTGCGAGCCCCTACCACCGAGGAGCCTGGCACCATTCCCCGCCCCCCAACTCAGGGCTCTGCTCCACTGTGTTCTCCTCTGAGCTGCCCTCCTGACCCCCCACCCAGGCAGCCGCGGCTCCCCTGCACCCTCTGTGACCCTGTGCCGGGACAGAGCCATGGTCTCCCCCGTGGCTCTAGTTTGGCCAGGAGCCAAGCCATGGGAGGCAGTGGAGAGGTTAGGGTTCTGGAGCCACGCGGATCGGGCGTCAAATCCCGAGCCTCACTTTTCTTATTGGCTGGGGGGGGCTCCCTTTGCTGTGCTGCTGTAAGAATTTAAGGTGCAGCTGTGCCGGGGCAAGGCCTGGGGGGTCTGGATCCCAGGAAGCCTTGGCTCCATGCTCTGCTCCTGCCCGGTGAGGTGGTCACCTGTGGGGGATCCCAGCTCCTCCGACCCCGCCCTGGTGGATGCCCGCCGGCTAGCGTCCTCCGTGGCCCTCCACGGCTCCTCTGGCACAGCGGTGACCTGGGACTGTCCGGTGCCTGGGCTCTCATCCGGGCCACGCCGCGAAGGCCAGAACAGGGAGTGGGAGCTTCTGCGCCGGCCTGAGTTTTCCTTGGAGGCCGCCTGGCTTGTCCTTGAGAAGGCCCGCCTCAGGGTGCTCAGCGCTGGCCTTGTGCTGTCCTCGTGGTGGGCGCCCAGCTCCTGCTGGCTGCCCTGAGCTGCACTCTGGGGCTCCCCAGGCTCCTTGGGGCTTCCCGGCTCCTGCCCAGTGAGGTTGTCACCTGTGGGGGATCCCAGCTCCTCCGGCTCCACCCTGGTGGACGCCCGCCGGCTAGCATCCTCCGTGGCCCTCCACGGCTCCTCTGGCACAGCGGTGACCTGGGACTGTCCGGTGCCCGGGCTCTCATCCGGGCCACGCCGTGAAGGCCAGAACAGGGAGTGGGAGCTTCTGCGCCGGCCTGAGTTTTCCTTGGAGGCCGCCTGGCTTGTCCTTGAGAAGGCCCGCCTCAGGGTGCTCAGCGCTGGCCTCGTGCTGTCCTCGTGGTGGGCGCCCGGCTCCTGCTGGCCGCCCTGAGCTGCACTCTGGGGCTCCCCAGGCTCCTTGGGGCTTCCCGGCTCCTGCCCGGGGGTTACCGTCCGTGGTGATGGCATCTTGGCAGCAGGAGAGCTGGGGGGCACACAGGGGGCTCAGGAGGCCTGACGGGTGCCCAGGCCCAGGGGGCAGACAGAACCCTGAGCAAGCCAGGTGGGGCCTGGCCGGACCCCAGGGGCTCTGTCGGGGAGGCTTCCAGGAGGCAAGCCCCTGGCTGTCTGAGGAGCGCCTCCCACCCTGGGCACGTCCCGCCCTGGGCAGCCTTCACTGGGCTGCCAGGCGGACCCTCCCACCAGAACGGGAGGTGCTGAATGCGCAGGTCCACGGGCCCAGCTCCCAACACCAGCAGGCAGGGACAGGACCCACGCCAGGACTTCCTGCACGTCAGGTGCCAAGGCCTGAGGACCCCCACCCCACTGCCCTCAGGAGCACCCTCCACTCACCCCCTCAGCCCCAAAGGTCTGGCAGCTGCCGCTCAAAGCGGAGAGCGGGGTGCCTTCGGAGCCCACCCCCTCTTCTAGGCGTTGCTGAGCCGGAGGCAGGCGCTGTGGGGTTGAGGGCTCTGGTCGGGGCCACTTATCACGGCCTCACAGCCTGCAGGGGAGGAGCCATGGGTCTATATTTAACTGGAGGACTTGGGGGGTTCCTATCTCCCCTCTCTCCGTCCCCCCATCCCCACCACAGCGTGCTCCGGCTCCTCCCGCACAGGGTGCGTGGAGGGGTCCCAAGGGCATGAGGGGGCCGGAGCTGTCTCCCATGTTTGCTTTCCTGGCTGCAGGCTTGGCTGGGGGCGCCAGAGAGGAGGGAATTTCCACCCACCCCCTTGAGCAAACTGGGCCATGGGTCGGGGGGAGGGTATCACTGAAGCCAGTGGGCTTGTTTTACCCTGGAGAAACAGCATTGCAGACTAACCAGAGGCAGAGCCCCGAGCTGGGCTCCAGGTGGCCACAAGGCCCAGGCTGGGGCCAGCCCCTGACCCTTGGACGACTTCAGGCAGGAACTGTCCCTCCCCAGGCCTGGGCTTGCCTGGGTGGAATGACTGCCCTGGGCAGGGCCCGGCCCCTCCCCCAGCCCATGCTCTCCAGCCAGGTATCAGTACAGGGGTCACCTGAGGCCCCCTCTCGCTAGGAGGCCCTGGGAAAGGCAGGACAAACTGCAATGATTGACCCGGAACTTGTCAGTCCCACCCTGGCCACAGGTCATTGTCGTGGACACTGGGTTCAGGGACCCTGCCTGATTCAGGTCCTTCCCTGCTTCCCCACTCCTCTCTCTGGGGCAGCAGGGTGGGAGTGGGAGGAAGAGAAGGCCCCAGCCCTGCTGTGCTCTTGCTGCCAGCTCTGGACTGTGTCATGGAGGGGCCCAGGGCAAGAATGAGGCGGGCGAGCCTTGGCAGGGGGCTCACACTGAGAGCCCAGCACCCGACACAGATCAGATCCCTGGGAGGACAAGGCCTCATCCTCCCAGGCCACAGAAGGAACCAGGGCTCAGGGACAGCCTGGGGACGGGGAGCAAGGGCTGCACTGGCCTGGATCTCCAAGCACCAGGCAGGCAGGGCTGCTCCCCTGAACTCCTTGGTCCCAGAGAGGCCCCCAGGCAGGGGTGGGTCACAGTGGGGATGGAGTCAGTGCTTCCCTCCCTGGGAGCCCAAATCAGACTCTGGGGCGAGGAAGGGCTGCTGGACGGGTGGGTCTCTTGGGGGCCTGCACACACACGAGCCCCAGACCAGAGCGGCAAGGCCCCCCAGAGCCCCCAGAGCCCCGAGAGCCCCCCCAGAGTCCCCAGAGCCCCCCAGAGCCCCCAGAGCCCCCCAGCCTCCAGCCCATGCCACCTGGGACCATGAAGCTCCCAGCAGCTTCCCAAGACATTTTTTTTTCTTTTGGACAGAAAGAGAGAGAAAGAGAGTTACAGAGAGAGAGAGAGAGAGTTACAACTTGAGAGAGACAGAGAGAAAGGGCTTCCTCCACTGGTTCACCCCCCAAATGGCCGCTACGGCCGGCGCTGCGCCGATCTGAAGCCAGGAGCCAGGTGCCTCTCCTGGTCTCCAATGCGGGTGCAGGGCCCAAGGACCTGGGCCATCCTCCACTGCCCTCCCGGGCCACAGCAGAGAGCTGGACTGGAAGAGGGGCAACCGGGACAGAATCCGGCGCCCATATGGGCTGCCGGCCCCGCAGGCAGAGGATTAACCGAGTGAGCCCCGGCGCCGGCCCCTTCCCAAGACTCTTGACCCTCCCCAGTGCAAATGGGTCACTCCCCTGCGTTCCTCCCATGCTCGCTGCCAGGCAAAGCCCTCCCTTCCTGCACTGGCCTTGCTTCAGCTGCACCTCTGGGGTGCGAGGATGGTGCACCCGGCTCTGCAGCCCTCCAGCTCCCCTCAGGCTGCTCCCCGAATCTGCCTTGGGTTTCAGGAGATCCCACTGCACTGCCTACTCTCACCGCCTGTCTGCCCCGTGGGCACTTGGGACCGTCCTGGGGGTGACGTGGGCTTCCTGCACTTGCACTGGCCTGGCAGCCTGTGCGCCTCTCCCGCTTGTGTACGGGGTGCCCCTCTTCCTGGGCTGAGAGCCGCAGGTCCCTCTCACCCCACACCCCACACCTGCCTCCCTCATCCGTGGGCCTCTGGCTCCCTGCCTGTCCAGGGAGGCCCAGGCTCCTGTGCTGCCACTCTGCTGCGTGTCACGCTGGCTGAGCCCCACAGCCCTGGAGACCCAGGCCCAGTCTCAACAGTGGGCCCAGCCCGTGCTCGGGGTCAGGTGCACACCACGGCAGGGCCGGGAGTGCCACCAGAAGACATGGTTCCTGGAACTCCCACCCTGGGCTTCCCCCACCGGCCTCCTGAGCCTCTCTTCTGCCCCTCTTTTCCTAGATGCCCGCTTGGCAGCAGCTCCTCCTCTGCAGTTGTCCCTGGTGCCCGGCCCCGCCTCCCTACCTACCCTGGGGCTGGGCCACCACCCCTCCAAAGGCAGCCACTGCACCCTGGCAGTGACCCAGCGGGCCTGCGTCCCGCCTCTTGCCTGGCCAGCTGCTACCTACCAACACCTGTCGGTGCCTCCTAACTGCCCTGCCAGGACGGCAGTAAAGCAAGGTCAGCAAGAGCTGTCAATAGGGGGGTGACAGGTAGAACTCACTACTCAAAGGTGATGTGATTCAGCCTGAGACTGAAATGAACTGAAGCTGACGAAAGAATTGGTACGTTCGTTCTTGGTTAGGCAGACACGATCAGTCGCTTTCCTGTAGCCCAGAAAGAGACCCTCACGGGCTGGGTGGCGCCCGCGCTGTGGCCTCAGCGGCCTCGCTTCCTGCCAGCTCCCTGCCGACGCACTGGGAAGGCAGCAGCAGGTGGCTCAGGCACCTGGGCCTCTGCCACCCATGTGGGAGACCTGGAAGAAGCTCCTGGCTTGGGTCTGGCCCAGCCCTGGCCGTCAAGGCCATTTGGGGAATGAACCAGCGGGTGGAAGATCTCTCTCTCTCTCTGTAACTCTGTGTTTCAAATAATCTTTAAAAAAAAAAACCGACACATTTAGAGACTCCCCTCTCCAGCAGCGCACACGGCACCTGCAGGGCTGCCGCGACCAGGCAAAGCGCAGCCTCCTGACATTCAAGGCCCCTCCTCGCCAGCCCGACCCTCGCCACTCAGCCGCGGAAGCTCTCTCCTCTCCCCAGCACCTTCGCACAGGCTGTCCCCTCTGCCCCAGTGACCTCAGCCCCAGCCCCTGCCAGCCCAGCACACGTGGCTCCTCCGAGATGCTGGCCCGGTCACAGTCCCTCTGCTGGGGGCCGTTACAGCATCCGGAGTGTCTCTGCCCTTTGGCAGGAGCCCCCAGGGCAGGGCAGGGCAGGGCAGGGAGGGGGCGGGAGCCGACAGACGCCAGGTATCAGGGGAAGAGTGCGGGCCCCCGGGTGGGGGGTCTTTGGCTTGGCACCTGTGTCTCCCTGTATGTACGACTGCTGTGGCCTGTGTGTGCCCCAGAGAGTGTGCCCGCGAGTGTGTGGCTGTGCCTGCACCCGTTCCATCATGTCTTGTGAGTATGTGTGTTTACAGGTGTGTGTGTGGTGTCGGTGTGTGCACTGCGACGGAGCTGGTGCTCTGTAGTCCGCCTGGCCCTGAGTTGGAGCCCAGGCCTCTCTCCAGTCCCCGCCCGTTAGCACCCGGTGCCCCGCCTGCCACCAGCCCACCTGCCCGGAACGTACCTGCGGAGTGAGCAGACGCTGGGCCCTTGCAGGAGCCCCGGGAGACTCAGAGCAAACCCTCAGCGCTGGACCCAGGCCCTGGGGCCTCCGGAGCAGCCGGCGTGAGTGACCGGCAGCTGGGACTTCCCAGCCGTGATCAGCGCTGCTGGGCCCACCCGGCCCCACCCCCGGCCCCACCCCCAGCCCTGATCCCCTGCTTTCACTTTCAGAAAGTTCCCACCCCTTCTCATTCCAGAGGTTATAGATCCGCGGACCTTTAGTCGCAGGCAGCCTGCACTCAGGGAACGAGGAAGGAGAGGGACAGGCGAGACAGCAAGGGGGGCTCTGGGCAGCAGGGGGTGGGTGTGCCCAGGGACTACGACGGCCCCCCTCAGAGGCCAGGGGCTGCAGGCATTGGCCTGGGGAACGTCCACCTCCCGCCAGGCCAGGGGCTCTATCGAATGCATCCCAAGACCACAAGAGGCTGAGCCAAGAGGGTGGGACTGGGCCTTGGTGGCAGGGGTGGGGGCACTCAGGGTGACTGCCGTTTGTCCTTGCCCCAGAGCACGGGGAGCTGGAAGGATGGAGCGGGCACACCCAGGAGTGAGGGGTCGCTGTCCACACAGGAGCCAGCCCAAGAACAAAGGAGCAGGTAGGGCCTGAGCCTGGAGAGCTGAGCATGGCCCTCCCCCGCCCCCGACGCCAAGCCTGTCAGGGTTGACGCATAGCGGGAAGTGGGGCTCCCTTCATGGGGGATTCCGTTGCCCACGTCCTAGGAAAGAAATGCAGGGAAAATCCAGGGAGACCGGATCCAGGCCCGTCCCGAGCTAGCAGTGCCTGCTTGGCGGGTGGGGAGGGCAGGGGGCATGCTGAGGGCCCTGCGGAGGAGACATGAAGCTGTGCCCAGTGTCCCCTGTCCTCTGTGACAGTGTCACCTGCTCTGACTGTCCCCAGACCCCTGTGACAGTGTGGCTGCTCTGAATGCCCCAAGGCCCCTGTGACAGTGTGGCTGCTCCAAATGTCCCCAGGCCCCTGTGACAGTGTCACCTGCTCTGACTGTCCCCAGGCCCCTGTGACAGTGTGGCTGCTCCAAATGTCCCCAGGCCCCTGTGACAGTGTGGCTGCTCCGACTGTCCCCTGTCCTCTGTGACAGTGTGGTGCTCCGACTGTCCCCAGACCCCTGTGACAGTGTGGTGCTCCGACTGTCCCCAGACCCCTGTGACAGTGTGGCTGCTCCAAATGTCCCCAGGCCCCTGTGACAGTGTCACCTGCTCTGACTGTCCCCTGTCCTCTGTGACAGTGTGGTGCTTGGTGCTCTGACTGTCCCCTGTCCTCTGTGACAGTGTTGCTGTCCTGACTGTCCCCAGGCCCCTGTGACGGTGTGGCTGCTCCAACTGTCCCCTGTCCTCTGTGACAGTGTGGCTGTCCTGACTGTCCCCTGTCCTCTGTGACAGTGTTGCTGTCCTGACTGTCCCCTGTCCTCTGTGACAGTGTGGCTGCTCCAGCTGTCCCCTGTCCTCTGTGACAGTGTGGCTGCTCCAGCTGTCCCCTGTCCTCTGTGACAGTGTGGTGCTTGGTGCTCTGACTGTCCCCAGACCACTGTGACAGTGTTGCTGTCCTGACTGTCCCCAGGCCCCTGTGACGGTGTGGCTGCTCCAACTGTCCCCTGTCCTCTGTGACAGTGTGGTGCTCTGACTGTCCCCAGGGCCCTGTGACAGTGTGGCTGCTCCAGCTGTCCCCTGTCCTCTGTGACAGTGTGGCTGCTCCAGCTGTCCCCAGGCCCCTGTGACATGATTCTGGAGCCTCTGGGAGAGGGGCCATTTATCCTCCCCGAGACCCAGGTGGCAGTTGGGCCCAGGCTGGGCTGCCTGTGCGGCTTCTCTCTGGACTCTGCATGGCCTCCCTGTGTGTCTGTGTCTGATTTCCTCATTGTGGGTTAAGGTTCACTGTGGCCCTGGCTTTTCCTTACTCTTTACAAGTCACATTCTGAAGTATGGGGGGATAGGACTTCAGCCCACGAATACTGAGGGCAGAAAATCCAGCCCACGTCACACTGGAAGCCACCTGAAATACGCTGTCCTCCACTGCCGTCCGCGGCTGAGCCAAGTTGGACCCAGAGCCACCAGCACCTCCTCCAGGAAGCCCTCCAGTCAACCTCCTGGGTCATCAGCTGCGGTGGCATGAGAAGGCCACCGTAAGCAATGGGTCCCTCTGGGAAGGGGAGCAACACAAGCTCCGCTCAGCGGCCGAGTTGTGTCACGGTAGATTAAGCTGCCACCTACGATGACCGCAACCCATATCAGAGCACCGGCCAGTGTTGGGGGATCCACTTCTGAGCCTGCTCCCTGCTGATGTGCCTGGAAAAGCAGAGGATGGCCTACTGCTCGGGCCCCTGGTACCCACATGGAAGACCCAGATGGAGTTCTGGGCTCCTGGCTGTGAGCTGGCCCCCCTGGTCATTGTAGCCTTTGGGGAGTGAATCAGCAGGCAGATCTTTCTCTGCCTCTCTCTCTGTCACTCTGACTTTCAAATAAACAAATCTTCAAGTAAATGCAAGTCCAGTTTAAACCCGGGGGCGCCCAGCTTGCCAGTGTGCCTTTCCTGCCACTCAGGCTGGCCTCCTAGCTCATGTCCCCGACAGTTAGACACAAGGGGACACGAGTGACCACCAGGGCTCAGCCACCTGCTCTGGGCCACACAGCTGGTGAGAGAGAGGTCAGGGCCACGTCCATGCCTCTGACTCTGTCTTCCTATGGGGCCAGAACTTGGAGGACCCCGGGGGGCTTCTCAATCTGACCCCTCGCCCCCATTCACTGGTCACATGAGGGCCGTGGGCCCCAAATCACAGGCACCAGTGACCTAGAAGCTGGTGGTGCCCAGGGCCTGGAGGCTGCTCCTGGGTGCCCCCAAACTCTGCTGCACCCCAAGAAGCCTGCCCAAGCCTGTGCCCACTTTTCACCACACCAACGTGATGTTTTGCTTAGTCCATGTCCAAGTTGTTTGCCCCAGCTTTCCCAGTAAAATCCATGCAGAAAAGTCCCAGCCTGCCTCAGAGGAGCCTGGGGCCAGGGCCAGCCTGGCTGGGTCCAGAGAAGGGGATGACCATCGGGAGACCCAGCACAGGACAGCCCAGCTCCCCTTGACCCTGGGAGAAGCACTCCCGGCTCTCCGCCTCAGGCCACGCCTCCAGGAAGTGGGGCTGTGGTTGGGGTCGGGGGGTTCATCATGGCCGGGTATGTGGTCCTCTGCAGGTGGGGAAGGGTGGACAGAGGCCCCCTGCCTGCCCGTGCCGGGCTGTCACACGGGAATGTGGATGCCAGAGGCGGCAAATCCTACCCGCCCGGCTCCTAGCCAGGGAGGGGCCCGCGTTCCATCCTCCGCTCTGGGGCCCGGAACCCGGCAGGGCGCCCCGCGGCCCCACCACGCTCGCCGCTCCCGGCAGTGACCCCAACGGGCGCCAGGGGGCGCCGCGGACCGATCCCGTGGGAGTGGCTCCAGGTCGCGCGTGTGGACCGGGTGGGGCTGGGGCAGGGCTGTGCGAGCTCACGGAGAAGGACCGCAAGGAAGCTGCGGGACAGGGTCCTGCGGTCCTGCCGGCGGATTCCACGCTCTGGCCGCCCGCACGGGGCCTCCTCCCTCGGGCAGACCCCAGCTCCAGCTGGAAGCCAAGGCCTGGACCAACTCGGCGCCCAGATGCACGGTGAGATCGGCAGGGGAGGCCGTGCCGATCTCAGGGGAGGCCACGGCCGTGTTAGCGATGCGCTTTCGAGGCGCACCCCGCTTGGCCCATCCCCGGCCTGGCCGGTCAGCTCCCTCTGGGCTCCCAGCCCGGCTCCCGGGCCGACAGGAGGGGCCGGGAAGATCTTGCCCAGGTCTGTGCGGGCAAAGTTGCAGCAAAGCTCCCGCGCTGCCAGGGGCACCCTCGCCCCTCTGGCTGCCCTCTCTGGCGTTTGGGGGGTGGAGCACGTTCGTTCATCCTGGACCTTAGCAGGCTCCAGGAGAGACCAGGGGGGCCGGTCTCCTGCCTCCTGTCTCTTCACGGTAGGCCCTGCCTGCAGCCTGGCTCAGGCTGGCCAAGGGCAGGGGACCAGGCAGGACAGCAGCTGCACAGCGAGGGAGTGGGCCCTGGGCTACCTGCAGGACCCTGCCCTCCCCATACCATCCCTGCCCAGGCAGCATGGCTCCCTTCCTGCCCCTACCATGTCGATGGACCCTATGGGGGGACAGGACCCTCCCATGTGGGCCCTGTGGCCAGCTTGGCCATGCCCAGCCTCAGGGATCCCTTCAAAGCCCTGGCCACCGCTCGTCCCAGGCCCTCACTTCTCACCTGTTTCCTCCCCTGCAAGATGTGATGAGCTCCATCCTGGAGGGGGACCCCCACTCCGGCATCACCCTGGGCTGACACCATCCCTGCTGCCGTGGGGGGTTACAGGAGGGGCTCCTGCGGGGGGAGGGGTAGTGGGGACAAACCCGGGGGAGGCGGGTCTTGCCCAGGGCAGCCTGGGCTGGGCTGGGCAGGGCAGAAAGAGTGTCTGACTTCTTCAGTGCCAGCCCTAGGGTCTTCGCAGAGCCCGCCCTGCTGCACACCAAGTGGCCCCCACCTGGCTCCCAGCCCTTGCCCGGAAGGCCACCATCAGAACCAAAATCCTCAGTCCCTTGAATCCTCAACAAGTACACACCCGTCGGCCACTGAGAGGTGCTTTTATTTCTGCTCCAAACCGCGGGACGAGGAGGGTGTGGTGAGACCGGAGCAGCGGCAGCAGGGGCAGAGCTGCAGCTGGGCCACGCAGCCGAGACAGGAAGCTGCAGCGCAGCCCGCCTGCGGGGGTCTGTGCAGCAGCCGGGCCACCCTGGTGGGGCTCTCAACGGGCAGAGAGCGAGCCAGGCTGTGTCCTCACCCCGTCACTGGTCCCCGGTGCTGGCAGCGTCATCTGAAGTCATCCCTGGGGCACCCGGGGAACTTGGCGAGGGGGCTGTGGAGACACGAAGGCCTCCGTGTTAGTGGAGGGCTGCAACCCGGGGTAGCCCAGGGGTCTCTGGCAGGCAGCTGTTGGGGGAGAGGAAGGGCAGGCCAGGGTGTCCCCAAGGGAGGGAAGATGAGGCAGGCCCAGGAGCACCAGGCCCAGTGGATGACAGAGTGAAGGGTCCAGGGCAGACCCCGGGGCATTCCCAGGTTCACATCCCCATGGATGCCCGAGGGCAGTCCCTGATGCTGTCCCCAGCCCGGGGCAGAAACTGACAGAGCCAGGGGTGCTGACCAGCAGAGGGCGAGGTCCAGGGACAGCGAGAGGCAGGCAGGGCTGGAGGGGCCCCAGCTGGCTGAGTTCATTTCCTCTCCAGGGGACTTCAGGGGACCACACCTTCAGGGCCCGGCTCCTGGGGGCCTTGGGGGCCCTCCACAGAGGCCCCCGCTGCCCAGCCCGTCTGCTCTGCGCCTCGGTCCTGGCCCTGGCCGGCCCCCTCCTTCAGGGGCGTCGGCTGCTCATCAGGGCTCCTGCAGCCGCTGGGCCAGCTGTCTCGTCACAGCTGCACCTGTCCCTTCCCAGGCCCTGGTGGGCACTTGGTTTGAAGGTGACCAAGCGAGGGTGCACAGGGAGGGGGGCAGAATGGGGCAACGACGCGCAGTCATTCAGCACGTGCTGACCGTGCCCTCCCGGTTGCCAGGCCTGGGGCCGCTGGATGAGGGGAGCTCTCATGCAGGTGGGAGAGAGGTCAAGGCCAGGTCACCGTAGGCCTCCAAGCTCCCCTCACAGGCCGCCCCCACTCACCGGTCTGGCTCTGAGGGGCTCCCCTCTGGGCACCCTCTGGGGGCCAGCGTAGCTCCCCACTCTCCACTGCACCGGCCTCACTGGGCTCCACCATGATCGAGGGCAGCCGCTGGCCCAGCCGAGGGCCCTTCTCCCGGGCACCCACTACAGCCTGCAGGGCGGGTGGGCAGGGGTCAAGGCTGCGCCAGGCCCTGGGCTCCAGCTCCCTCCCGCTCTTGTCCAGCACCTGTCCCACTGGGAGGTTCAGAGGCCTCTTTGTCCAGGCCCAAGGTAGATATGACCATGTGCGCACGCACAGACATGTGTGCGTGCCTATGGGAATGCACACGCAGGCTTCCCCAAGACGAGTCCCAGCCCCCCTCACCCCACCACTAGGGATCGCGGCTCTCCCTGGGGACTTCCTAGGCCCCCACCTGGGCTCAGCCCCCACGTGCAGCCTACAGCTGGAGGGGCCAAGTCCACACCAGGCGTGATCCCTGGGCTGCTGTGCACACGGCCACCCTGTGCCTCCTGTACCTGGAATCCTGCACAGCCCCTCCCCGGGGTCTTCCCTGCTGGGCCCCTGGCCACCTCCCTCGGCTCAGAGGCGCTGGGAATCTGTTGCCATGGCAACCCGCGCTGCTGCCAGGCTGCTCCTCCTCATTGTTCAGAGTCCAGGAGAGCGCGGGGGCGGGGCGGGGCGCCTCCCGGCTTCTCCACCTCCCATTCAAAGCCTTTGCAGGTGGAGGCCACTGCACTCCCTCGTCCCTTGGCACCCCGTGGCCCGGACCTGCCTGCCCGCCCCACCTCAGTGGCCTCAGGACCCCAATCACATACCTTCCCTGCCACACTGCCAGCCCCCTCAGTGGGATGGAGCTCTGGCACCGCGGGCTGGGGGGTACCCATGTTGTGGCCACCGCTGCCACCTGCAAAGACGGGGGCAGAAGGCAGGTGTCACCAGGGCTGGGGCCAGATCCCACCTGCCAGGGTGCTGTGTCTGCGACCCCAGGCTCCAGGCTGGGCCCTGAGACTCTGGGCTGCTCACTCTGTCTGGGTCCCCTCCCCAGAGGCCTTGCAACGGTCAGCCAGCCCCACCTCACCCCATACTCGGCTGAACTCCTTCATGTACAGTTCTGTATCCAAGGCTGCGGGGGAGAGGACCCAAGAACGCTTCCTGGAAGAAAGCAAGCCGGCTCGAGGCCTGAGGGGTGAGCAGGAGGCAGCTGGACTGGGTGGGAGCCGAGGTTTGTTCTGAGTCAGGGAGCAGCGAAGGATGGGCACAGAGCGCCTGGGGGACCCAGATGAGCCGGAGGCTGGGAGGAGCGGGAGCCGGGTACAAGGTGCCCATACCCCCGCCACAAGCCCTCCATGCACACCAGGGCAGGTGCTGAAACCCATCGTGGAAGGAGACTGACACCCTGCCCGCACCGGCCGAGCACTCACTCTGGAAGGTCACGGCCAGCCTTGCCCCCACCTGCATGCTTGACGACACACCAGGAGGGAGGGGAAAACAGGGGTAGGTGCGGTAGGTGGGACCCAGTTTTGGCAGGTGGCAAGGTCACAGGCAAGGTCCAGGAAGGATGGGGCAGGGGGCGCCCGTGATGCCCTGCTGGGTGTGGGGAGGGGGCGCTGTGGGCATTCAGCTGGGGAACGGCTGCTCTTGTGGGAAATGGGATTTTGTCACCAAACTCCCAGCCCAGGTCAGCTCAGGTCCCATAGAGGCCCAGGGAAGGCTGGGAGAGGGGCACACCCTGCAGGGGCAGTGGGCAGCCAGGCCACACACCCTGCGCCTCCATCCAATCCCAGTGCTCACACTCGCTGCTCCTGGGGCTGCCCCTCCATAAAGCCCCTCCTGGGGTCGCATCTCAGGACCCTGAAGCCCAGGGCAGCCAGGACAGAGGCCTGTGTGGACTCAAGCACCAAACAGTTGGGGGAAAGAGGCGGGAAAACCACTGGCCACAGAGAAGGGGAGGAGCACAGGGGAGGGGCCAGGGTGGGGAACCTGGAGAGAACACACAGGGTACCCGATAGGAGTGACGGGAGGGCCAGGTGACGGGGCTGTCACCCTGAGCCAACCAAGGGGCCAGCAGAGAGCAAGTCTCCACCAGTGCCAGGGGCCAATGCCAGCATGGGCAGCAGGCACTGCAGCCTCCCCCAGGCAGGTGTGGAGGGGCAGGTGCACCCAGCACAGCCCCCCGCCCCCCAGCCATTGCTGTGGCCCAGAGCCTGGGTCCTGGGGAACCCATGTCCTCCCTCTCCCCCAGAGAGCTCCGACTCAGAACTCCTCAACCCCCTGTTCCTGCTCCCCCACACCTGGTCGTCAGGGTGCATGAGGTGGGGGGCACTCACAGGGCGGGGTGGGGGCATCATTCACACTCACCCGCCCGTGCTGGAAGCAGGCACCGGGGCCTCCACGCTCGGCTTGTGCTGCGCCTGCCGGCTGGCCTTCCCTCCAGCCCTCCCTCCCCGGTGCCTCCCGCCCACTCCCTGCTCCTTGCCTGCCTGGCCTCTCATTCACACTCTGGCCAGCCCTCGGCGCTGCCACCCTCCCGGCTCCGGCTCCCAGGCAGGACCTCAGCCTCCTGCTGAGCCCATCCCCTGAGTCTGTGCCCTGAGAATCTGACCCCAGCCACTTAAGATGCTGGGCTCCAAGGTTTAGGGTTCAGGAATTTGGAGTGCGGAGTTCAATAGGACCAAACACATAGCCAGAGGACACCTGGGACAGCAGAATGAGGAGTGGAAAAGAAGAGGACGACCTCAAAATGGAATGAGTATCGAGGAGCAGGGAGTCACCCCACAGCTCCCCTCTCTTCTCCGTCCCAGTCCCGTCTCCCAAAAGGACAGACGATAGGTGTCAGTCCAGTTCAGAGACCTGGCACACTCTCTCAGCCACATACTTTCCCATCTTTCACCATCTAATGTCCACCATCAATTAGCTAACATCCAGCTGCCATCCAACATTTACAAACCAGCAACTACTCACCCGGCCAGCTCTCATCTGCTGTCTGCCACTCAACCACCATTCAGCCACCATTCAGCATCAACCACCAGCCAGCCATCATCAACATCCTCCCTGTCCGAAATCCGCCATCACCTTCCCCTGTCCAACTACCGTCCATCTGTTCACCAGCCACCGCTCAATCACCATCCAATGGCCAAGGCTCATCCACTATCTACCAGCCACAAACCATTATGTGACCTCCCATCACCATTCACTGTCCAGCCACCATTCATCCACCGTGCCTTCATTTGCTGACTACCCATGCCCACCATTCACACCGTGAGAATAGCCAGCAGTCCACCATTCCTTCACCACCCACCCACCTCTATGCATCCGTCATGCACCATGCAACAGCTTTCCACAGACATTTAACAGCTATCTGTCCATCCACCCTTCGTGTATCCATTACCACATATCCAATTGCCAATCACCAGTCTACCCATCTACTTACTATCCCTGTATCCTGATGTATCCATCCAACCAACCATAATTCGTCCATCAGCCATTCACCATGCATCACCCGGCCACGTTTCCATGAACAACAGTCCACCATCATCCAACCACCAATTCTCTACCACCTACCATCTCTCATCTCCATGTCTGTCTGTTCAATGTCAGTCTCAGCATTTCCTCTACCTATGTAGCCAAAATCACTAGCATCCCAAATCGACCTCAGTACTGTGTCGTCCATCCCTCTAAGTGCCACGTGTGAACCTCGGCACTGGGCACTACCCAGAGAAGAGAGAGCAGAGGGCATGCGTCCACCAGCACGATCCGCAGTCACTGCCTGTGATCACCCCACCCAGCACTCGCTATCGCTCAACAGCTGTTCTCGTTCATCATCCATTTTACATCTATCCATCTCTTCATGTAACACCCACCTACCATGCACCTTGCAGCCACACGTGACCTGTTTACCGTCCCTCATCCATGTTCACCTTCCATTAATCCGTTTTCTACTATTTGTTTTTTTTTTTTTTTTTTTTTTTTTTTTTTTTTTTTGGACAGGCAGAGTGGACAGTGAGAGAGAGAGACAGAGAGAAAGGTCTTCCTTTGCCGTTGGTTCACCCTCCAATGGCCGCCGCGGCCGGCGCACTGCGGCCGGCGCACCGCGCTGATCCGATGGCAGGAGCCAGGAGCCAGGTGCTTTTCCTGGTCTCCCATGGGGTGCAGGGCCCAAGCACCTGGGCCATCCTCCACTGCACTCCCTGGCCACAGCAGAGGGCTGGCCTGGAAGAGGGGCAACCGGGACAGAATCCGGCGCCCCGACCGGGACTAGAACCCGGTGTGCCGGTGCCGCTAGGCGGAGGATTAGCCTAGTGAGCCGCGGCGCCGGCCCACAATCATCCATTTTCAATTTATCTAGCACCCACCATCCATCCACCCATACTTCCATGATTCATCCACAAACCAAGCGTCCACTATCCACCCACTATAACCTGCAGTTCACCCACTATCTATGGATTCACTCCATGTCCACCGACTCTTCAGTTCAGCATCCACAGCCATCCACCCCATCTTTCAATATATCTGTCTGCTCACATCACCTGACCAACCACCACTACCTAGATGCTCCCACTGTGTTCCGTCCATCCACCACGAAGCACCACCACCTACCACATGCAATCAGCCTGTGTCCAGCCGTCATCCACACACTCACTCTCACCGCCTCCGTGATTCACCCATTGATTCAGACCCACCTCGTCATTCACGCCCCCATCAGCCATTCAGCCATCTAACTCAGCCACCCGTCATTCTCCTTGTATTCATCTACTACCTTACACTATATTCTTACATCATCTGCAAATAAATAATAAAATGTAAACATTAGTCAACTGTTCTGACGTCTGTCTCTCCACCACTCATCTTCCTCACCATTCGTTTACCATTAATTTATAAAGTAAACATCCATTTATTAACAGAAATGCTGGAATGTCGCAGCCTCCAAGGCCAGGACGTGGGCTGGCCACAGCTCTCTGCAGGAGTCTCCAGGGTCCCACGGGTCCCACGCACAGCAGGGTCAGCCGCTGGGCACTGTGGCTGCGGCGTGGCAGAAGTGGTGATGTGAGTGGAAAGAGAGGGTGGCAGAGATCCTGTGAGGCCGGGGAAATGGCCCAGGGACTTGGCCTGAGTGGAGAGGCCAGGAGCTCATGGTGGGGTGGGGGTGCGGGTTCCCGGCCGGCAAGTCCCAGGAGTCCCACGTGGACCTGACACCTGGGACCCGGCCAACGTGCCCGTGCCTGCACCATCTCATCACCCCAGTACCTTCGTGCTCCCCTTCCACTGGCTGCCCCCAGAAGGCCACCCCTGCCTCCGGGCACTGGACGGGAAGTGCTCTCCTTGTGTGTCAGTGCCGAGCTGGCCCTCCCTAAGGGGCTGCTGTGGCCTGGGTGTTACCTGCCAGGCCCCTTGAGGCCGACGCTGCGTGGCTGGGGACAGGCAGCACCTGCAGAGTGGGCCTGGACCCCACACCAGAGGCTGCAGAGGCCTCCTCGGGGTCAGATTCTGCTCCTGCCCCTCTCCTGCCCTCGCGGGACCTGCTCCAAAGCGACAGGCTTCGCTGCCGGCAGCTCTGCGTCCTGGCCACACCGTCTTTGCGGTGTAACCTGGGGACCCTGGCCCTCTCGGGGCCTCCCTGTGGAGTAAAGGAAGGGGAAGGCCGCGGCTGCAGGGGCCCCCTCCCCAGCCCAAGGCCTGAGCGTCCTCTTGCGGCCATCCTGAGGCACAGCACGCGGCCCGCGGGCGGGGACCTGCGGTTTGGAGAGCGCCGTGGGCGTGTATTTGTCCCCGCTTCTGCCTGTCCGCGAGAAAGCACACAGGGCGCGGTGGAGGGGACCGGTAGTGGGCGGCGGGGGCCTCACTGCCCGCCCCCACACTCGATCCTCAGCCCGCGAATGCTGTGGCTGCACGACGTTCCCGCCCGAAAACCGTCAGCTTTAACGGAGGAGGAAGGGGCTGCCGGAGCGAGACTCCCGGGGGTCACGGCTGGGCGGGGACGGCGAGCGCGAGGGTCTCTCCGCGCCCCCTCACGGCCCGGCAGACCAACGCCCGCCCCGGCCGGCCCGGCGCCGCGAGCCCCGGGGCGTCCACTGCCCGCGCCCGGGGTTCCGGGAGCGTTAGGCCTCGGGGTTCGCTCCCGTGCACCTGGGGCTCGGGTCGTCCCGGGCAGGGAGGGGAGCCCGGGTGACCCCCGTGGCTCTCGGCGCCCCCCTGAGAAGCTGAGGCTCGGCGCGGACGGCGGACCCGGGAGCGCGCGCCCGCGCCGTGCTGACCCCTGCTCTCGGCGGGGGCCCGTCTCCCGTCGCGCGGACTGGGAAGTCGGGGGACTCGGGACTGGGGCCTGGAGCTGCTTGATTTCCGGTTACAGGGCAGGCCACCTGGGGTGGAAGCGAGGGGGCAGCGCGGGGCGCGTGGAGCGCGCGGCGAGGGCCTGAAAGCGGTGGGCTTTGGGCCCAGCCCACGTCGCGGCGCTGACCAGAGCCTGGCAGGCCCGCCCCTCCAAGTCGCCCTGCGCGTGGTAGTCTCCAGGGACTTCCGAGGGCCACTGCCACCACCACTGCCAGCCCCGAGACACCCCAGGCCCATCCCACGGAGGGGCAGCTCCGGTTACACCGGCAGGGACGGACCCTTGCCCCGGACGTGTGGGTAAATGGGCAGTGGCTGAGGCCGGAGCTTCCTTTGGGTGAGAAGCGCGAAGTTTCAAATACTTGCGCCTGCGTGCAAACGGGTTCGTACGGCACAGACACGTCCGGATACACAATCCCTGCGTTCGGCCGTTGAGCCCGGGCGGGGGCGGAGGGCCGGTATCGTTCCACCAGCGGAGCGCGGGGAGGCCGAGACGCCACCCGTGGTCACTCGGCCACACCTCGCTGCCTGGGACCCCGGCCCCACAGCGGCACTGCGGGCGGGGGCTTACATCTTCCCAGGACGGCCGCAGGCACTGGGGCTCCTCCGTGCGGGGGCGCCAGGGCGCGCCGGTCTCCGACAGACCCCACGGTACAGCCTTGCTCCGCCCTGGAGGGGTCCAGGCCGGTCCCGGCCGGCCGCAGTACGCGGGAGCCTCGCCGCGCCCGCCCCGGCCCTCCCCAGCTCAGCAGCAGGTGCCTCGGCGGCGCGGTTCCCGGGTTCCCCAGCGCGGGGCGACTTCTCGCCGGCGAACCTGGGGAGTGGGCGCGTAGAACCCCCGAGCGCTGCGCTCCCCGGGTGCTGGGGTGGAGGTGCAGGAGGCCAGGAGTCCGGTGGGAGCGGCGGCCGTGGAGTTCCCGCTCCAGGAGTCGGGAGCGGGGGACGCGGGGAGGCGCGGAGGCGCCGAGGGCCAATGCGACACCCCTGCTCAGGGTGCTGCACACGTGGCCGCGGGCTGCCCACGAGCCCGCGCAGCCCTCGGGTGACAGCCCCCCGACTCCCTCCGTTCTCGCTCAGCACGGGCAGGGCCGGGGAAGGCCAGTGCTGCCATCGGGAGGGAGTCTGATGGGGGAACATCCCCTGAGGCTTTGTCCCCAGGCCTTTGCAAGGCCATCGGGCTGGGTTGGCGCCTTGACTCCGGAGCCCTCCCTTTTGTGTGTGGGCCGCCTAGGACTTGAGCCTCAAGACTGAGCTAAGATGATTGTACTGTGAGTTTTCTTGGATTTTGTTTTGTTGACCAAAAGCTGACTAAAACAGTGACCACCCCCACCCCTGGCCTGGAGATGGGGCCCTGGAGTGAAGCAGCACAGGGGTAGGCGAGGGGCCCGGCCGTCCTGGATCTCGGTGGGCAGTGGCCACGTCTGGGGGCTGGCGGAGAGGGTCTGCTTGCATTTCTCCGAGCTCCCAGGTGCTCGGATGCTGGCCCTGTCCGGAGGCACAGAGCATCCTCAGTCTGCCCCTCGGGCCTGCTCTGCGGACACCTGTGCTCAGGGGCTGATGCCCGGGCATCCGTGGAGCCCTGGCTCCTCCCTCGGTTTGCTGTGGGCCCCTGGACAGGTCTGTGGCAACCCCTGAGACTCAGTTTCCAAGTCTGCAGAGTCAGGGGGAGGCAGAGTGGGCAGCCAGAGGCCATGGGGGGGGGAGGGGGCTTGTTCTTTCTTTCCAAGGAAGAGCAGCAGCCACGCTTGGAGGGAGACATCCGGTGCTCTGGGGAAAGGCAGGGTTGTGGCTCAAGACTGGGCCCTGCCACCGGCCAGCAGGGACTCCACCTCTGCAAGCCTCAGTTTGCCCTTCTGTGCAATGGGGACTGTTCCGGTCCCTGCCTTCCCAGGTTCCCACTGCCAGTGGAAGTGCAGTCTGCAACGAGCGGAGCAAAGTGCACTTCAGTGTCTGCAGCATTGCCGGGAACCCCCGCCCCACCGCCCCCCGCCCCCGCTCCGCCTCCTCCCTGAACTCCTGTTCCTGCCCACCCCTCCCGGGTACAAGCAGTGCCCTCTGCAGATCAGGGGCGCCTGGGTCCCAGCCTGGGGGCTGCCTTTATGGCTGAGGCATCTGAAGCCCCCGGCCCCAGGTTTCAGGAGGGCGGACAGGCGGGGGGCCCGGGCCGCAGGCGCACTGCACCTCCGGCCTGTTATCGTCTGCTGCCTGTGATGACAGCTAACTCCGTGCAGGTGCCGTGCCCAGCGCGGCTGCCTGCTGCCTGTGACCTCCGTGAGCCACACAGGCGCTGGGGCGGGCCCTTCTCGTTTCAGACGGGGAGCTGGGGTGCTGGCTCCCGGCCGTCCGAGGGGCACTGCTGGCTGCTGCCGGACTTTGCGCTGCTGGGTGCAGGGCACGTTGCCGGCTATGACGGTGCACTCCCCTCAAGGACACGTGGGAGGGGTTAGGAAGGCGGGGTGCGCTGGGGCCTGTCTGTGCAGGCTGGGCAGAGCTGCCGGCCCTGGGCTGGGGCAGCAGGCCAAGGCCACCCTCAGCTGGAACCCAGAAGGGAGACTCACCGGAGCTCGACCTTCGATCGGACACGCCGGGGGCCTGGCGGGGAGGCACGCCCCACTCTGTCTCCTTCCCCCCTTCCGCCACTGTTATCGGAGCCTCCGTGCAGAGTCGCTGGGCTCGCACACAGCTCTGCCAACACAGAGCAGGTAGCAGAGTAGGGGAGCCCCAAGGGGCCTCGGAAGCCATGGGGCACAGGTGCAGCGGCTGTGCCAGCCCCCTCCCCCAGCCTCCTGCTCTGTCACTGGGCTTTACGAATAGAACCTCTCAGAGTAAGCCTAATCTGAGGGAGCAAGCTGCTTCCTGCTGGGCCCCTGACTGATTAGATGCGGTTTTATTTAGTTATTCGTGCACGTTCATGCACGCTTTCATCTGCTGGCTTGCTGGTTTACTCCCCGAGTGCCTGCAGGAGCAGAGGCTGGGCCACATTGCAGCCGGGAACCAGGAACGCGTCAGGGGCTGCTGTGGGGTTGGCTGGGCTTCAGCACTTCAGCCAACACTGCTGGCTCCCAGGCACAATAGCAGGAAACTGGACAGGAAGCAGGGCGGAGGCAGAGCTGCGCCCGGGCACTTCAGTGTGCCACGCAGGCGACCTGCCACAACACGCGCCCCAGGCTGTCCCAACCCCGGCACCAGATGCCTGCCCCCGCGCCTGGGCCTTAAATCCACATGCAGGCTCTCTGGCCTTTGTCCGGCTCTGCTCCTGGGGGCTGGGGGGTCTGCAGGATGGCTTGGCCCTGGCCACTTGGGCCTCTGTGACCATGGCTGCCCAATTCCATCGTCCCCTCCTGCACAGCCAGAGTTGAACAAAGAGCAGGAGAGAAGCCCCTGCCCCTCGGCCTGAAGCAAAAGCCCTGTGACAGATGGGGTCCCTCTCCTGCCTCCTGCCTCCGCTCAGGGGTTATGCGGGGGTGTCTGTGTGCCTCCTCCTGGCAGGGTCTTGGCCCGTGCCCCTGACCTCCAGCGTCCTCGCTGTGGTCGGCCTGGGTGTCGAGGTCGAGGAGGAGCAACGCCCTGAAGGAAGCGCTGCGACCCAGAGACTCAGGCGGCCGGAAACCTCAGAAACCACGGCCGGGGTCACGGCGGTCACGGCCGCCGCAGGAGCTCCCGCAGGCCCGGGCCCACCCTGCAGCTCCGGCCTTGGCCCCTGGCCCTGCTCCCCTCTGCCATCGCTCACTGGCTGCCTTCTGCTCACAGGACAGCCCCCCTGCCACCTCCTGGGAGTCCATCCACAGGGAGCCCCCCCCCCCGTGTCACCAGTTACCCGGTGCATTTTCCTCATGGCTTCCCACGCCCTGAATTCTTTTTTCATTCCTCGGTGCCCGGCTCTGTGGCCTGTCCCCTGTGACTAGAAGACGCTCGGCTGTCCTGAGACAGCACCGTGCAGCGTGGGCGCTCGGAGCTGCTAGTGCTTTGGAAGAATCGCTCGGTCTACACCCGTTTTTCAGGAAATAATTTATTTGAAAGGCAGAGCAACACAGAGGGAAAGAGAGAGAGAGAGAAGGGGGGGGGAGAGCGAGCGAGCCCTCTCATCTGCTGGTTCATGCCCCAAATGCCCACACTACCGGGTGTGGCCCACACTGAAGCCAGCAGCTTGGAACTTCACACGGGTCTCCCACGTGGGTTCAGGGGCCCAAGCACTTGGGCCATCTTCCGTGCCTTCCCAGAGACATTAGCGGGGAGCTGGCTTGGGAGTGGAGCAGCCCAGACTTGAACCAGGACCCTAATGTGGGATGCTGGCATCAGGAGGCGGCCTGCCGGCCACGACTGACCCTCCCAGCCAGGACAGAGGTCCCTTCTCTGCCTGAGGAGCCAGCACACTGGGAGTGGGGGAGGGCAGCCTGGCCTGTGCTTCCTGCTGGGAGCATTCCTTTCCTGGACACTAGCCCAAGGTCACGGGCAGGGAAGCAGAACTCCTGCAGCAGGTTCTTTAGTGAGAGTGGGTGGGCTCCTGGCCCCATGCACTTGAGCTACTGGGGCAGACGCCACACCACGTTAATGGTGGGTAGACCTCATAGGGTTTCTGCAATCCACCCCCACCATTCTCTCAAGCCAGCCACTTCCGGGCAGTGGGACACTGGGTAAGTCCAGGAATTTCACCGGCACGAGCTCTCTGCCATACTTCCTCACCATAAACCGAATCCTGCAGTCCAAGGCCGTGTGTTGGAGTTGCCATGGTGATAGATAAACAGAGTCTGCAAATGGTGGTGCTGGCAGCAGTGACGTGGCTGGTGTGTATGAGAGCGAATCGCGATGGAGGGGCCCAGTGTCACCTCCCTGGTCCCCCTGCACCCAGCCACATGGAGGCCAAGTCAGCCCTGGCAGGGGAAGCCATGCTGACTCTGTCCCTGCCCCCCTGGTCACGTGTGCAAGGGTCCTTGGAGCAAGCACTGGGGTGGGGGAGGAAGCAGACCGCAGGAAATGCTGTGGTGAGCCTCCAGCCGTGGGCACGGCCAAGCCCACCCACTCGCCTTTCCCCCAGGCCACCTGGGAAACTTCACCCTTTTACCTCTGATTGGACTCAGCCCTGAGCCACTGTCTGTGCCTCACCACAAAAGTCTTGCCTTCTGGTGGGGCTCTTGCACACTGCAGCTTTTACCCAGGGGCCGTGCACCTCTGGCTGCAGCCAGCACCTCATGCAGAGCCCTCCTTTTTTTTTTTTTTAAGATTCATTTATTCATTTATTTATTTTAAAGTCAAAGCTACAGCAACTCAGAGGAAAGAGATATCCCATCCATTGGTTCTTTTTTTTTTTTTTTTTTTTTTTTTTGGACAGGCAGAGTTAGACAGTGAGAGAGAGAGACAAGAGAGAGAGGTCTTACTTCCGCTGGTTCACTCCCCAAATGGCTGCTACGGCCCGCGCTGTGCCGATCCGAAACCAGGAGCCAGGTGCTTCTTCCTGGTCTCCCATGCGGGTGCGGGGCCCAAGCACTTGGGCCATCCTCCACTGCCCTCCTGGGCCACAGCAGAGAGCTGGACTGGAAGAGGAGCAGCCAGGACTAGAACCCGGCGCCCAGGTGCTGGCGTCGCAGGCGGACGATTAACCAAGTGAGCCATGGCACCAGCCCCTTGCTTTTTTTTTTTTTTTTTTAAGATTTATTTATTTATTTGAAAGAGTTACTGTTACACAGAGAGGAGAGAGAGAGAGAGAGAGAGAGAGAGAGAGAGAGAGAGAGAGAGGTCTTCCATCCACTGGTTCACTCCCCAATTGGCTTCAACAGTTGGAGCTGTGCCGATCCAAAGCCAGGAGCCAGGGGCTTCATCCAGGTCTCCCATGTGGGTGCAGGGGCCCAAGGACTTGGGCCATCTTCCGCTGCTTTCTCATGAGCATTAGCAAGGAGCTGGATCAGAAGTGGAGCAGCTGCGACTTGAACTGATGCCCATATAGGTTGCCAGAGCCACAGGTGGCAGCCTGCTACGCCATAGCGCCGACCCAATGCAGACCCCTCTATAGCAAGTGTATGCTTTTTCACCCTCTGTTGGTGGTTCACAGAGACCCTCCTGCGAGGGCACAGCTGCAGGTGGAGAAGTAAGCAAGGCAGCTGGAGCAAAGAGTGTGGTGGAGGCTACACCCCCTCTCACGCTGACACTCACCCCGTCCAGTACGTGTGTGTATGTGCACCTGGTCTCGTTTTACATATCTGGTTTTACAGCTTAGTGGGGACAACACCTATTTTTTTTTTTTTTTTGACAGGCAGAGTGGACAGTGAGAGAGAGACAGAGAGAAAGGTCTTCTTTTGCCGTTGGTTCACCCTCCAATGGCTGCCGCGGCCGGCCTGCCGCGCTGATCCGAAGCCAAGAGCCAGGAGCTTCCTCCTGGTCTCCCATGCGGGTGCAGGACCCAAGCACTTGGGCCATCCTCCACTGCCCTCCCGGGCCACAGCAGAGAGCTGGACTGGAAGAGGGGCAACCAGGACAGAATCCAGCGCCCCGACTGGGACTAGAACCCCAACACCTATTTCTTAAAACTTATTCTATGGTGGGGGGGAGAAACTCCCACCCACTGGTTAATTTCCCAAATGCCCACAAAAGCCTGGACTGGGCCAGGTTGAAGCCAGGAGCCTGGAACTCAATCTGGGTCTCCCGCATGAGTGGCAGGGGCCCAGATACTTGAGCCGTCACCTGGCACCCCCCAGGATGCATTAGTAGGAAGCTGGATCAGAAGCATAGTAGGAGCCTGGTGCTGTGCGATGCTGGCATCCCATAGGAGCAGGTGTTCAGGTCCCAGCTGCTCCACTTCCTGTCCAGCTCTCTGGAAGAGGCCTGGATAGAGGTCCAGCCTTCTGCCTTTGACCTGGCTGTTGTGGCCATTTGAGAAGTGAACCAGCAGACAGAAGATGCCCGTCTTTCTCTCTCTGCCTTTCTGTAACTCCCTTTTGAACCCAGGCACTCCCATATAAAATGCAGGTGTCTTGACACTAGGCCAAAGGACCTCCCTGTAGTTCCCTGGCGTTCAGCCTAGGACCTAGTAGCCGCCTCGGAAGCAGGGGGCGTTGCAGGCAGAGGGTGGCACGGCCAGCTCCAAAGCCCTGGCACTGCACGGAGCAGCTGTGCCGCCCCTCCCACTTCGCATGCCATGTAGCTTGTCAAGGCAAGCGCTTGGGAACCTGACCTGCACCTGCGAGGGCGAGAGGATGGGGCGCTCCTTCCTTTGCCTTCAGCCTGGTGAGAGGGGTTCCAGGACATTCCTCTAGAGCCCAAGCTGTGGCCCTCCACTTGGGGGGCACCGTGGCTGCGGCGCTGACTCCCAAACAGGACCTGCGCACGTGCTGCTTTGGAAGCAGAGCCAGGAACACGTCGGGTTGGGAGCTGCCTGCTCCCTACCATTTGCTGGGGGCAAGGGGTGCATGAAGCGTCCTGTGGACACATGTGAACAAGCAAGGGGCTAACAGGCCTGGCAGTCCCCCTGGGAGGACGGAGGGCCCCACCCAGACAGATGATATCTGCTTGGGTTAAGGGGGCAGAGGAGTGAGCAGCAGGGACCCAGCATGGGGTACGTGGCTGTCCCCACTGGGCCAGCTTCACTTCCTGCCAGCACAGAGACGGTACCCCGCCCTTGCAGCCCCTCTCCCTTCCTTCCTCCCTGGGCACAGCCCCAGAGGGGCAGAAGGGGACACTTGCAATGTTCTGTCAATTCAGGCCCTAAAGGGCCAATCTGGGTGCAAGGAGACAGAGCCAAACTTCAGAGGTGTAACAGCCAGATGTTGTGTCCACTGTGGGCTGATCAGACATCCACCGAGTCAGCCCAAGTGAGGAGTTTAGGGTCAGGATACAGTGGAACCTCTCGGGTGCACTGGGTCTCTCTGGCCTGGGGGCTAAGAGCCAGCCGGTCACACAGTCCTTGGGTTCTGAAACAGTGCCTAGAGCACAGGACCAGTGTTGTGGCATCCCCTATCAGAGCGCCAGTTCAAGTCCTGGTTGCTTGGCTTCTGATCCAGCTCCCTGCCAATGCGCCCGGGAGGCAGCAGATGACGGGTCTGGTACTTGGGCCTCTGCCACCCATGTGGGAGACCCTGATGGAGACCAGGCTCCCATGGGTTCAACCTGGCCCAGCCCTGGCCATCGCAGTGAACCAGCAGATGGAAGATCTCTCTCTCTCTCTGTTTCTCCTCCTCTCCCTGTCACTCAGCCTTTCAGATAAATGTCTTAAAAAACGCCACTGGCGTGCGGGCACTCAGGCCCAGTATGGACTGATCCAAGGGTGTTAACCCACTCAGTTGTCTCAAACTCAGTGGAATGCAGAGGTAGGTCCAGTTATTCTCTTTACTACGCCCGCACTCGTTGAGGGACAGGAAGATGTGTGGTTCCAGACTACGGGCAGGTCTCACAGGCACCCACGGTGCCAGGTGCTGGGCGGGACAGGGGGGCCTGGTCTTGCCCAGGACGCCGGCCAAGGCTGCGCTGCAGGAGCAGCACGGCCAGCAGCGGCAGGGCCGGCGGATCGAAGGTCCAGCGAGAGGACAGTGAGACTGAAAAGGGGGTGTGGCTGGGCAGGCGGCAGAACACGCTGTCCACAGGGACACTCGTGGGAGCAGAGGTCACTACCCGGGGACAAAGGTGAAAACCGGGGGGTTGGGGGCCTGGCCAGACTCCGAGTCTGCTCACCCTCCCCAGGGGCCACGGCAGAGTCTGGGCTCTATCCTAAAGCGCGAGTTTCGACTAGGGATTATTATTTTAATTGAGACTTGATACACACACGGTACAGCGAACAAATATTTAGGGTACAGTGCGTGACCTGTGTACGAACAGCTCCACCTAACTGGACGGGCCAGACCTAGCCGGGGCACGCTGCGAGCCCCTCCAGCCTCGCGCCCCCAAAGGTGGCCGAGCCCGAACGTTTCAGATGCCGGGGACTCGCACTGCCGGCAGCGTACGGCTTGAGAGCGGTGCACTTACGCCCCTGGGTACCCCGCACCCAGACCGAGCTCCAGGACCTGGCCTGCAGCCCGCACTGCCCTGGGACCCCCTCCGGAGGCGGCCGTCCTCCGACTCCCATCTCCAGGGCCGGCTCTGCCCCCGGCCGCCCGCCCCCCGCCGCGACCTCCCACTCCCAAAACGCCCGGAGCCCTAGTCTCCCGACGCCAAAGGTCTGCGGCGGTGCGGCTGGGGTCTCCGCCAGCCGCCTTCCCCGGCCACCCGGACACACCCGCAACCTCAGCGAGCGCGGGGCCTCGGCCCGCCTCCCGCCAGCTCTGCGGGCAGGGCAGGCTGCGCGGTGGGCAGGGGCATCCCGCGCTCCCGACGCGCGGGCGGCACGCCCCGGCCGGGCCGGAGCCTCCCGAGGCCGCTCTCCCGGGCAGCGCGCGCGGGCAGCCCTCGTGCCCGCCGCGCCCTCGACCCCGCCTCGCCCAGCGCCGCCGCCCCGCAGGCCGGCCGCTCTGCGCACGCGCCGGCCGCAATCTCGGCGGCCCACCCGCCCCGCCGGCGTCCGGTCTGGCTACGGCGAGCGGCGAGGCCCGAGCCCGCAGCAGCCAGCCGCGAGCGCGGGGCGGGGCGGGGCGGCGCGCTGAGGTCAGCGCGGCGAGGGCCGGCCCCGCCGCGGTTGGCTGCGCCGCGCTGGCCGCGCCCTGGTTGGCTGCGGGCCGCGGGGCTGGGCCGCCGGGTCGGGGCTGGGGTCGGGCTCGGGCGCCGGCCGGGCTTGCGCAGCGCTCGGCTCCGCGTCGCCCGGCGTCGGCCGTGTGAGGGCGCGGCCGCCGGCGGGGCTGAGGCCCGGGCGGGCGGGAGGCGGTGGCCGAGGGGCGGAGGCCGGCCCATGGACCCGCGGGGCCCGGCGCCTCAGACTCTGCGCCGCGGGGACGGAGCCCAAGATGTCGGCCTAGGCCGGGGCGCGGCGACGCGGACGGGGCGGCGGCCGGGCGCTGAGGGGACTCGCGGCCGCCGGGCCCCCCGGGGCTCGCGCTGACGGGCTGGCCGAGCGGGCGGCGCGTGGCCGGTGCGGGGAGAGCGGGCGGCGCGGCACCATGTCGGCCAAGGTGCGGCTGAAGAAGCTGGAGCAGCTGCTCCTGGACGGGCCGTGGCGCAACGAGAGCGCCCTGAGCGTGGAGACGCTGCTCGACGTGCTCGTGTGCCTGTACACCGAGTGCAGCCACTCGGCCCTGCGGCGCGACAAGTACGTGGCCGAGTTCCTCGAGTGGGGTAAGTGCCGCGCCCGCGCGCGCCCCCGCATCCTGTCCCCGCGCGCCGCATCCCGGCTCCCATCCCCTCCCCCGCCCGGCCGTCGCCTGGCGGCTTCCGAGACCCACCCTCCGGGTCCGGATATCGTTTCCTGCAGCTCCCTGGGACATCCGCCCGCATCCTCGCCCCGCACTCGCCTCTGGGGTCCGCGGGCGGCGCGGAGCTCCCGGGAGCGGTGCGCATCTCCTGGGCGGGGGTCCGGCTCGACCGCCCCTTGCAGGTGACGTCCTGGCTGCGTCCCCTTGCTGTCCAGGGCCCTGGACGCCCGCTCTGCCGTAGCCCTTCTGAGAGCGTGTCAAGGCTGAAGGCTTTATTTCGGCTGCGCCATGCTCGAGCCGGTTGGTTTCCCCCTATTGTACTTGTGCCAGACCCCTGTGCCCTGGCGGTAGCCGGAAGTGTGGCTTCTGCTCCTCGCACGCGGAGGCACCTGTACGGCCGCGGTCGGCGCCAGGCTCACCCGGGATGCTGGTGGGCAGGTTGGTTAGGGCTTTACGGGGTAGTTAGAATCCCGAAGGCTGGTGGGAGTGTAAGGTGAGACCGGAGAGACCCAGGACGGAGGAGGAGGAAGCAGTGCCTCCGTTCCGGCCGAACCTCGGGAAGGCGTCTCCCTGGGCCACGTTTGGTGCTGGGTGCCGACCATGCAGCCAGCACCGCGAGTTCTCGTCTCTGGGCCCACGCAGCTGATATTTCTGCGAAGAGACAGTGAGTGGGGTCCGCACTGCGGCCCCTCTGCCCCGCGGTGCTCGAGCTGGAGTTGCTGTGGGCGCTTCGGTGTGGGATGGATGTGGTGGAGCAGCCCTGCTGTTTCAGGGCCACCGATCCAGGTTCCGGGGTTCCTTATCCACGCCCTGATGTCCAGCCGAACAGTGGACGGCTCTGGTTGCTTTGCGGGTGGGGCCTCTGGGACGCGGACGGCCGGGCCTCTCAGCGGTTGGGCTGGTGCAGAGGAAGGGCTGGGCTAGCTGGTGCGGTGTGCGGGACGCCGGGGCAGGGCGTCCAGGCGTGTGCCGGCAGTCCCTGTGCGAGGCTGCGCAGAGGCAGAGCTGTGTGCTGAGGGTCTGGCTCTCTGGAGATCCCGGTTACGAGTGACTTGCATGACTGCAGGGACTCTCCAGGTGGTGCTTGGCTGCCGTTAATACATCGCAGCGGCTGGGCGCCGGCACCCGCGTGGGAGACCAGAAGGACGCTCCTGGCTCGATGGAAGGAAGCACTTTCTCTCTGTTTCTACCTCTCACTGTCTGTAACTCTACCTCTCAGATGAATAAATAAAATCTTAGAAAAAAATATTGTAGCAGCATGAAAATCTCGAGGCAGTGCATGCCGCCGCCGTGACTCACGGCGTGATTCGAGCCAGGGCCTTCGCTGGCCGTGTGCAGTAGCACGGCCTGGTGACTTCCGCTGGAGGATGAGGGCTGTTCTTCAGACCCGACTGTGGGGCGTGATCAGGCACCCAGCTTCCGGGGTGGGGGTCACGGGTGCTCGCAGGGCACCGGGTCTGTGTGCAGGGGAGCGAGGGACTGGCCGCCCTGGGGAGTGGGGAGCCGGCCGGCCTCTCTCCACCTCCCACGTCTGTGCCAGGTAGCCAGGGACAGTTACATAGGATTCTTGACATGTAAGAAGGGAAAGCAGTTGACTCCATTTAGATTTTGAGACTTCCTGGGAAGGCTTCGAGGGAATTTGGAAAGTGTAGGTTATCATGTTCTGAAGTTTCAAAGGGAGTTTGTTTCTGGCCCTTAAATTTCTAACTGACATCAGAGTCCTGCACACACTTGCGGTGTGGCGTTGATGCACGTGCACAGCGTGACTTCCCGCTGCACCCGCGTGCCGGACAAAAGTCAGCTCAGCTCTCTGGACTTTTGTTTAATTTTCCTTTGATTATGTTTATAATTTGATTGGCTTCCTCTGAAATCCTGGGCCTCAATTAAAAGTTGGAAATGCTCTGTTTTGCATGTGTATTTCTTTAAACAAATTTTTTTAAAATGTAAATTTGATGCCATTTGAAGCAGAGCGAATGAAACACTTTAAAATTTCCTCAAGTAAATACAACCAAATGTAAAAATACTTTTTTCATGTGTTCGGTGGTTTTTTTCACAGCTTAAATGCGACAGCTAGCGTCTCATTTGGACGGAGCTGATGCTTGCAGCCCCAGCCTGTTGGTGATGGACAGCCTGGGGCCCTCCGCTCTGGTCCCTGGAGAGACCGCGGGGCAGGAGCGAGGCAGACCTGCTGTCCGTCCCTGCCCAGGGCCTCGTCTCAGCAGGCGCTCCCTTTGCCTTTCTAGACTTTCTGTTAATTCCCTCTTGTCGTGCACGGGACAGAACCTTCTCCGATTCTCCTTCTTGGGTGTGAGTGTCCATAGCTGTGTGGGCGCCCAGCCCTCGGTGCCTACACTGATGGTGGTGAACGTCTCAGAGTACCTTTCAGGAGGCAGGAGTTTGGCCCCGCAGTTACGATGCCTCTTGGGTTGCCTGTGTCCCATGTCAGAGTCCTGGGGTTTCAGTCCTGGCTCTGCTTCTGTTCCAGCTTTCTGGTGTGTGCACCCCAGGGGGACAGCAGGTGATGTACTTCCACCCCTGTGGGGGACCTGGAGTGGGTTTCCGACTCCTGGCTTTGGTCTGGCCCAGCCCCAACTGTTGTTGGCATTTGGGAATTGAAACTGGATGGGAAATCTGTCTGTCTCTGTCTCTCTGCTTCCAAATAAATAAAAAGAAATTAATTTTTAAAAGATTTATTTTATTTATTTGAAAGACAGAGTTACAGAAAGAGGTAGAGCTAGAGAGAGAGAGAGAGGTCTTCCATCTGCTGACTTACTCCCCAAATGGCCGCAATGGTCAGAGCTAAGCTGAGCTGAAGCCAGGAGCCAAGAGCTTGGTCTGGGTCTGGGTCTCCCATGTGGGTGCAGCCTCTGCTGCTTTCCCAGGCACATTAACAGGGACCTACATTGGAAGTGGAGCAGCCAGGACTTGAACCGGCACCCGTATAGGATGCTGGTGTTGTAGGCCAGGGCTATAACCTGATGTGCCACAGCACCGGACCCAAGAAAATAATTTTTTTTTTTTTTTTTTTGACAGGCAGAGTGGAGAGAGAGACAGAGAGAAAGGTCTTCCTTTACCGTTGGTTCACCCTCCAATGGCCGCCGCGGCCGGCGCACCATGCTGATCGGAAGCCAGGTGCCTCTCCTGGTCTCCCATGGGGTGCAGGGCCCAAGCACTTGGGCCATCCTCCACTGCACTCCCGGGCCACAGCAGAGAGCTGGCCTGGAAGAGAGGCAACTGGGACAGAATCCGGTGCCCCGACCGGGACTAGAACCCGGGGTGCCAGTGCCGTAGGTGGAGGATTAGCCTAGTGAGCGATGGCGCCGGCCAAGAAAATAATTTTTTAAAGTACATTATACATGGGGCCGGTGCCGCGGCTCACTAGGCTAATCCTCCGCCTAGCGGCACCGGCACACCGGGTTCTAGTCCCGGTCGGGGCGCCGGATTCTGTCCCGGTTGCCCCTCTTCCAGGCCAGCCCTCTGCTGTGGCCAGGGAGGGTAGTGGAGGATGGCCCAGGTGCTTGGGCCCTGCACCCCATGGGAGACCAGGAAAAGCACCTGGCTCCTGCCATCGGATCAGCGCGGTGCGCCGGCCGCAGCGCGCCGGCCGCGGCGGCCATTGGAGGGTGAACCAACGGCAAAGGAAGACCTTTCTCTCTGTCTCTCTCTCTCACTGTCCACTCTGCCTGTCAAAAAAAAAAAAAAAGTACATTATACATGGCCGGCGCCGCGGCTCAGTAGGCTAATCCTCCGCCTTGGGGCACCGGCACCCTGGGTTCTAGTCCCGGTTGCCCCTCTTCCAGACCAGCTCTCTGCTGTGGCCAGGGAGTGCAGTGGAGGATGACCCAAGTGCTTGGGCCCTGCACCCCATGGGAGACCAGGAAAAGCACCTGGCTCCTGCCTTCGGATAGGCGGGGTGCGCCGGCCGCAGCGCGCCAGCCGCGACGGCCATTGGAGGGTGATCCAACGGCAAAGGAAGACCTTTCTCTCTGTCTCTCTCTCTCACTGTCCACTCTGCCTGTCAAAAAAAAAAAAAAAAAAAAAAAGTACATTATACAGGGCCGGTGCTGTGGCATAGTGGGTAAAGCTGCCGCCTACAGTGCTGGCATCCCATATGGGCACCAGTTTGGGTCCTGGCTGCTCTACTTCTGATCCAGCTCTCTGCTGTGGCCTGGGAAAGCAGTAGAAGATGACCCAAGTGCTTGGGCCCCCGTACCTGCGTGGGAGATCTGGAAGAAGCCCCTGGCTCCTGGCTTTGGATCGGCACCGTTTCTGCCAATTGGGGAGTGAACCATCTGATGAAAGACCTATCTCTCTCTCTGTCTCTCCTTCTCTCTCTGTGTAATTCTGATGTTCAAATAAATAAATAAATCTTTTTAAAAAAAATACATTATAACCTTTATGTTTTCTCTGGGTGGAGTGTGTAACATGGGCATGCTTTTTTTTTTTTTTAATAACAGATTTAGGAAATCTTTTGAATAAAATCTAAATTGTAGGGTGACGTCAGGATTGCATGATAAAAATTAGGTTGGTATGGCTTGGATTTTCTGAGCAGCTGTTTGAAACGCGGGCTGGTGTTGACCACAGGACACGAGGGGGGGCTGCAGCCAGGAAGAACGGGCCTGTCTGCTGGAGACCTTGAGGGACGCTTGAGCTTCACGGTGCACGGCGGTGCCAGTGTTGGATCTGGACTTGGGTCAGTAGGATTGGAGTTGAAGAAAGGGGTCTCACTTAGATACTTGGGTCAGTAGGATTGGAGTTGAAGAAAGGGTTCTCACTTAGATACTGCTGCTTGAGCTGCCTGGAGAAGTGTATGATGGGCAGGGACAGCCCAACACTCAAGTGTGAGTTAAAGTACCCACAGTGGAGGGTTGACAGGCAGCGCCTCTCACAGAGCCAGGGCCCCCAGGAGTCTCCTGTTTGTGCTGACACTGGGCGGGTGGGGCTGTTAATTCCCAGCTCTGTTAAGTTCAGGGAAACCAGTGAATGTTTTCTGACGTAGAGGCAAGAAGTATTTTTTGAGCCTGAGTCGAAGGATCCTGCTGGAAGAGAACAAATAATGGATTTTTTTTACTTTCTTTACACAAAAGGGGGCTTAAATAAGCTTTGCAGAAAACCTTGCATGGCCGTGGCCGTGTGGTCACCGTACCCGTGTCACAGCCCCTTTGGGTCCTTGTCCTGTGTTTAGTCCTGGAATGTTTGGGGTGACAGATGTTAAGGGTACTTTTAAAGTGTGTGAGGAAGGCTGGCCCCGCGGCTCACTAGGCTAATCCTCCGCCTGTGGCGCCGGCACCCCAGGTTCTAGTCCTGGTCAGGGTGCTGGGTTCTGTCCCGATTGCTCCTCTTCTAGTCCAGCTCTCTGCTGTGGCTCGGGAGTGCAGTGGAGGATGGCCCAAGTGCTTGGGCCCTGTACCTGCGTGGGAGACCAGGAGAAGCACCTGGCTCCTGGCTTCAGATCAGCACAGCGCGCCGGCCATAACAGTCGTTGGGGGGTGAACCAACGGAAGGAAGAAAAGTGTGTGACGAGCTCCCGCAGGCTGCTCTCACGGAAGAAGATGGGGAGAGGAAAACACATGTCCCGGGTGTTGGACAGGGTGAGCTCCGTGTGGCCGTCTCGTGGAAATTCTTCACTTGGAGTTAAAATTACCAAATAATCCCCCAAATAAAATAGATATTACCTATGAAGTAAAGGTCACACACACCTTGTAGGTTGATTTTAAGCAATCAGGGTTTTGGTCAGCTTTATTGATTGGTAGCTAACTGTGGCAGCAAAATTGTTTTTAAATTAAAACTTTCCAAAAAGGATCGATTACATATTAGGGAACTTTGGACTTTTGTTATGCTTAAGAAAGAATTAGAAATTCAAAGAGAAATTTGAATTGGTCATTCACTTTCTGTCCTGGGGTTGGTGCCTGTTTGGCGGGTGGGGACGCTGTTGGGAATTTGAGAGCTTGCTGCCATCAGTCGCGGGTGGGGACGCTGTTGGGACGGTCCTCAGCCCCACTCCCCCTTGCATGAGCAGGCAGTGCTCTGGCCAGGGCAGCATCGCGCTCTTGACCTCCTCACTGGTGCCTGCTCTGAAATACCTCAGTTTTTATTTATTTATTTGAAAGAGTTACAGAGAGGGAGAGAGAGCTCTTCAACTGCTGGCTCACTCCCTAGCGGCCAGGGCTGGGCCAGTTCGAATCCAGGATCCAGGAGTCTCATCAGGGTCTCCCACTTGGGCAGCAGGGGCCTAGACTCTTGGGCCATCCTCTGCTGCTTTCCCCAGGCCGTCAGCAGAGCGCTGGGTCAGGAATGAAGCGGCCAAGACACAAGCCGGTGCTCGTGCCAGCTTTGCAGGCGGTGGCATTACTCGCTACATCACTGCTGGCCTCGTGCGTTTTCCTTCCAGTCCTGTTGTGAGTGGCCTACCTGAAGTTTCCAGGCCCTCAGACCTACGTGAATGCTTTTCCCACTTGAAGTTTTAGTTTTTAAAGTTTTCCTACTTGAAGTTTTTAGTTAGATTTGTTTATTTGGAAGGCAGAGAGAGAGAGAGAATCTATCTTCCATCCAGTGGTTCTCTTTCCAAATGGCTGGGACTGGGCCAGGCTGAAGCCAGGAGCCTGGAGCTCTACCCAGGTTTCCCACATGGGTGGCAGGGACCCAAGTACTTGAGCTGTCTTCCGCTGCCTCCCCAGGGGGATTAGCAGGGAGCTGGTTGGAAGCAGAGCAGCTGGGACTGGACCCAGCACCTGTATGGGATGCGCGTGTCACAAGCCATGGCTTAATCTGCTGTTCCACAACGCTAATTTAAAAAAAAAATTTACTTGAAAGGCAGAGAGCGGGAGAGACAGCGAGATCTTCCACTTACTAATTCACTCCCCACGTGCCTGCAGCAGCTGGGGCTGAGCCGGGATGAAGCCAGGAGACTGGAGTTCCGTCCAGGTCTCCCACACGGGTGGCAGGCCGCAAGTTTGTGAGCTGTCCTGCACCTCCTAGCTGCATTCGCAGGAGGCTGGGTGGCTCCACAGTGGCCAGGACTGCGTCCCAGGCAACTGTGTGACAGGGAGCAGGATCCCAGCGGCAGCGTGACTTGCTGCATCGGGCCCCCCCCCCCCCACATAAACCTCTGTCAGATCAGTCCTAGGCACTTCCCTTCATTTCATGACTCCCTTGTTCAAATGCTTCTACAGTGGCTTCATATTCTGTTGCCTTCAAACAAAAACAAAACCAAATCAGGTCTGAAATCCACAGTCCAGTGTTGGCATTTAAAATAGACCTGGAAAGATCATCTGACCTTAGTTTTGGAAGTTGAGGGTAATGGCCCTTCCGACTTAGCTACCTGGTGGGGTGATTTTCCCTAAATATAATTTGGCCTTATTAACATGACACATTTCCTTGGTTTATTATTATTTATTTCTTTAAAACGATATTTATTTATTTATTTATTTGAAAGGCAGAGTTACAGAAAGGCAGGGCCAGAGAGAGTTCCTCCATCCACTGGTTCACTCTCCCAAGTGGCCGTAATGGCCAGAGCTGGGTCGATCCGAAGCCAGGAGCCAGGAGCTTCCTCCAGGTCTCCCATGTGGGTACAAGGGCCCAAGTACCTGGCCATCTTCTGTTGCTTTCCCAGGCCTTAGCAGAGAGCTGGATTGGGAGTGGAACAGCCGGGTCTCAAACCAGAGCCCATGTAGGATGCTGGCGCTGCAGGCAGCAGCTTTACCTGCTATGCCACATCACCGGCCCCAAGTTTTATTTTTATTTCTTGAGGTTTATTTTAAAGCCAGAGTGACAGAGAGGGAGAAACGGACTTTGCATCTGCCGGTCCACTACCGAGATGCCCACAACAGCTGGGGTTGGGCCAGGCCCAAGCCAGGAGCCCAGCGCTGTCTGGTCTCCCATAGCAGGAAGCTGTCGTCTGCTGCCTCCCAGGTGAAAAGCAGGAAGCTGCATCGGAAGTGGAGGTGGACTGTCCATCCACAGCTCTGATACAGGATGTGGGTGTCTGGGGTAGCATCTTAGTTCACTGGCCACCATGCCTACCCCTCTTGGTGGTTTCAGAAGCCGAGTGATGCTACAGAGTTGAGTGCTGAACACAGGCCTCCCGGTCCCCGCCCCCGCCACCCTGGGGCTGCAGCTTCCCCTAGGCAACCGCTTTCCCTCCTGATTCTAATTAGGACCACACTCAGCTTCCAGTACTGGAGAACCAAGTAACGATTTCTGCCTTGTGTTAAATCGAGTGTCAGCAGTGGGAGGCTGGTAGGACAGCCTCTGGGAGGCTGGGTCTCTCCTGCCCTGCACCCCAGCATCAGCAGGGGCCACCCTCCCAGGGATGGAGGTGTTGTGTTACTGTGGAAGAATCTGGAGCGTCGGTGGTTAATGATCTTGCAGTTCGTGCCTCGGGTTCCCTGTTTCTGGTTTTTCCATTTTGGATGTCGTCTGTGACTTCCTGGCGTGGAAGAGCTGCGGCGGCTCCCATGGGACCATCCCTTCTCCCCCACTGCCCCACACAGACCACCCTTCCTCTCTCCCCTGTCCCAGTACAGGATACCAGTTTGTTGAGTTTGACATTCAGCACACAGGACACAGTTAAGTCCTGGGCTTGGCGTGGTTTTCAGTGCACTCGGGAATTCAGTTCCAGCGCCGGCAGCCACCTCGGGCGGTCTGGCGCTTTCATCCCTTCCGGAGTCTTCCATGCATTGTTTCTGTTTGGGCCTGTGCCGTAGGCCTGCCGCTAAGCAGCACCGTGATTTCCTCCCCTTCCTACTGGGAGTGCTGTGTCTGGAGCCAGCCTGGCACCTTCTGGTGGAGGGCTTCTTCCAGGCCTTCCTGCGCAGGACTCAGAGGCATGGTTTTCGAGGCCTGGCCTAAGAATTTAGCCTTTCTTCCCCTCACGTGAGAGAGAGTTTGCCTGGGTATGGAATTTTAGGTCACAGAGATTGAGGGGAGCAGTCTGGGGCCGTTGTGGTTCCCAGGCCTTGATTGCTGCTGTTCGATCTGGAAGGTTCCAGGTGGTTCTATTTAGTCCTGGTGTTCCTCTGTGGATCTTTTTTTTTTTTTTTTTTTTTTTTTTTTTTTTTTTTGACAGGCAGAGTGGACAGTGAGAGAGAGAGAGACAGAAAGGTCTTCCTTTGCCGTTGGTTCACCCTCCAATGGCCGCCCTGGCCGGCGCTCTGCAGCCGGCGCACTGCGTTGATCCAAAGCCAGGAGCCAGGTGCTTCTCCCGGTCTCCCATGGGGTGCAGGGCCCAAGCACTTGGGCCATCCTCCACTGCCCTCCCTGGCCACAGCAGAGAGCTGGCCTGGAAGAGGGGCAACCGGGACAGAATCTGGCGCCCCGACCGGGACTAGAACCCGGTGTGCCGGCGCCGCAAGGTGGAGGATTAGCCTAGTGAGCCGCGGCGCCGGCCCCTCTGGATCTTTTTAGTCGGAGTCCCGCGTCCTCAGCCCTGGGAAGCATTTCTGTTCTGACTCTCAGACGTCTCGTGTTGTTCAGACGTGGGGCGTCCTGAACTCCAGTTTTCCGTTTTTATTTCATTGTCTTTTTATTTTGAGGGGGCGAGTCCATAACTTTATCTTCTCTTGTTATTTTAAAAGGAGAAACATTTAAAAAATTTATTCATTTTTTTTTGTTTTATGTGAAAGGCAGACATACACACAGATCTTCCATTTGCTGATTCACTCCCCAGATGTCTGCAGCAAACAGTCAGGGCTGGGCCAGGCCAAAGCCAGGACCCAGAACTCCCGTATGGGAGGCAGGGACCTGAATACCTGGGCCATCCGCTGCTTCCCAGGATGCACATGAGCAGGAAGGCGGATTGGAAGCGGAGGGGCAGGGAGGGAACCAGGCACTCTGGTGTGGGGGTAGGATTCCCAGGCAGCAACGGAACCGCTGTGCCAGATGCCCAGCCCAGCTTCTAGTCTTTACATTGAACTTCTGTTGCTGCTGTCATATCTTTCATTTCTTTTTTTTTTTTTTTCTCCTAATTTTTTACTTGAGAGGCTGGAGCTGGGTCTCCCACATGGGTGCAGGGGCCCAAGGACTTGGGCCATCCTTCACTGCTTTTCTAGGCCATAGCAGAGAGCTGGATCAGATGTGGAGTAACCGGGACTCGAACCAGCTCCCATACGGGTGCCAGCGCTGCAGGCAGATGCTTAACCTACTGCGCCATAGTACCAGCCCCTTTCCTCTTAATTTTATTTATTTATTTATTTGAAAGGCAGAAGGACAAAGATCACTCATCTACTGGTTCACTCCCCAAATGCCTGTAACTGCCAGGAGTCAGGAACTCAAATCTGAGGTTGAGTAACAGGGACTCAGGTACTTGGGCCATCAGCAGCTGCCTCTCGGGGTTCATGGAAGGCGGGAATGAGACGGAGCTCATGCACCCAGGAACTCCAGTATGGGGTGTGGGGTCTCAGCACCAAGAGCCTGTCCATGCCTTTCCTTCCCTTGCCCCTTATTTATTTACTTACTTATTTATTTACTTGGAATTCAGTGTTACAGAGAGAGTCAGACATACATACACACACACCGGGGTGGGGGGTGTCTTCTGTCCACCGGTTCACTCCCCAAAAGGCCGCAACAGCTGGAGCTGTGCTGATCCCAAGCCAGGAGCTTCTGCTAGCTCTCCCACGCAGGCGCAGGGGCCCAAGGACTTGGCCCACCTCTACTGCTTCCCAGGCCACAGAGAGAGCTGGATCGGAAGAGCAGCAGTGAGACTACAGTTGGTGCCCTTATGGGATGCAGGTACCCCAGGTGGAGGTTTAGACTACTGTGCCACAGCTCCGGCCTTCCTATTTTTATTTTTAAAAAATATTTGTTTATTTACTTATTTGACAGGCAGAGTTGGTGGGGGGTGGGGAGATCTTTCTGCTGGATCACTCCCCAAATGGCTGCAAAAGCCAGGGCTGGGACCGGCCAAAGCCAGGACCCCAGAACTCCATCTGGGTTGTCTTCCTCATGAGTGGCAGGGGCCCAAGCACTTGCGCCATCTTCCGCTGCCTCCCTCAGCGAGGTATCAGAAAGCTGGATCAGACGCGGAGCAGCCAGGATTTGGGTCAGCACTCCAATGTGGGATGCGGGTGTTGCATGCGGTGGCCTAACCCACTGCACCACCATACCAGCCCCTTAACTTTACTTTGATTTGAAATGCTGTTTGTGTTGATTTGTCACTATGAGAAAGATGTTGTTTTGTGATTAATGGTATGCAGCAATCCTTGAAAATTAATTTTGCAGCTGTGTCAGAAATGAATGTTTTAAAAAGTCTTAATTGTTTATTTGAAAGGCAGAGCAGAGAGAGTGATCTTCATGTGCTAGTTCACTCCCCAGGTGGCCATGATGACTGGGGCTGGTCCAGGCCCAAGCCAGGCGACTGGAGCTCCATCCAGGTGTCACTTGTGGGTGCTAGTTGCCCGAGTACCTGGCCCACCACTGCCTCCCGAGGAGCTGGATTGGAGGTGGAACACCTGAGACTTGAGCTGGCGCTTCCATATGGGGTGCCGGGGTTGCAGGGGGCAGCCTAGCTCACTGTGCAGCTCCAGCCCCTGGGTGTTTTTTAACCCGAAGGACTTGAAACCAGATTGCTGGGGGTTATATTGACAAAACAACTTTCTTGATGTACCTTTAAAGTGAATTTGGGAAGATACTGATGAATTCTGCCTTCAGATGTGTAGAAGCTACCGTGGGGCTAGCAGCAAATAAGGAAGTTGTTGGGATGTGGATTTCCAGTTTCACCGGATGGTGAATGTCAGGGGTGGTGTTTGCACATGGACTGTGTCAGGATAGATGCGTTTCCCAAAACAGCAGGCATTTTCATGGTTTTATGTAACTAAAGTGATAAGCCTGGATGTATTTCCTTCTGCAAATATTTAGTTATTTTTTTAGGAAGCAAGCTTAGTGTTTATGAAGTTTAAATAATCCTTGTGAGATAGGATGTTCAGAGCGTTATTGAACAAAAGCCGGATGTCTCCCAGCAGTGTGACAGAAATCTAAATTGAATTACACGGCTAACAGATGAAGCGAACTTCCTCTGCGACTCCAGGGGTTTCTCTCTTCCCTCTCGATAACGACTTTATTGAGATACAGTTGGTGTATGCTTCAGTGGTTTTTAGTGTGTTCTAGAGTCAGGGAACCTCCGCAGCGTCTAAATCCAGAACATTTTCTAACCCTAACCCTAACCCTAACCCTAACCTAACCCTAACCCTAACCCTAACCCTAACCTAACCCTAACCCTAACCCTAACCTAACCTAACCCAACCCTAACCCTAACCCAACCTTAACCCTAACCCTAACTCTAACCCAACCTTAACCCTAACCCTAACCCTAACCCTAACCCTAACCCAACCTTAACCCTCACCCTCACCCTCACCCTCACCCTAGCCTTCTCCCCTGCACCGCTACCCTGAGTGACCACTGATCACTTTCATTATAAACTTGCGAATTCTGGACATGTCTTATAAATCATACAAGATGTGACCTTTGTGGCTGACTTATTTTCACCTAGCCCAAGAGTTAAGATTTAAGTTTTTTTTTTTTTAATTATTATTTGTATTTTATTGAAAGAGAGAGAGACAGACAGATCTTCCATTTGCTGGTTCACTCTAGATGCCCACAACAGCCATGGCTGGGCCAGACTGAAGCCAGGAGCCCAGAACGCCATGCAGTCTCCTACATGGGTGGCAGGGACACAGTACTCCAGCCGTCACCTACTGCTTACCAGGACGTCCATTATCAGGAAGCGGGAATGGAGAACGGAGCCACGACTGGAGCCCAGGCACTCCGATATGGGATGTGGGCATCCCAATTGGTGTCTTTTTTTTTTTTTTTAAGATTTTTATTTATTTACTTGAGAGGTAGAGTTACAGAGAGAAGGGGAGACAGAGAGAGAAGTCCTCCATCTGCTGGTTTACTCCTAAAATGGCTGCAGTGGCCGGAGCTGAGTTGATCCAAAGCCAGGAGCTTGGAGCATTTTCGGGTTTTCCCACGCAGGTGCAGGGGCCCAAGCACTTGGGCCATTTTCTGCTGTTTTCCCAGGCCATAGCAGAGAGCTGGATCAGAAGTGGAGCAGCTGGGACTTGAACCAGCGCCCCATGGGATGTCGGCTCCACAGGCAAGGGCTTAGCCCACTATGTCAGAGCGCTGGTCCCCCAAGTGGTGTCTTTTTTTTTTTTTTAAAGATTTATTTATTTATTTGAAAGTCAGAGTTACACAGAGAGAAGAGAGGCAGAGAGAGAGAGAGGTCTTCCATCCGCTGGTTCGCTCCCCAAGTGGTCCCATGCCAGCCCCTTTACTTTACTTTGATTTGAAATGCTGTTTGTGTTGATTTGTCACTATGAGAAAGATGTTGTTTTGTGATTAATGGTATGCAGCAATCCTTGAAAATTAGTTTTGCAGCTGCGTCAGAAATGAATGTTTTAAAAAGTCTTGATTGTTTATTTGAAAGGCAGAGCAGAGAGAGTGATCTTCATGTGGAGCTGCGCGGATCTGGGAGCCAGGAGCCAGGAGCTGCTTCCAGGCCTTCCACGTGGTGCAGGGGCCAAGCACTTGGGCCATCTGCTGCCGCTTTCCCAGGCCACAGCAGAGCGTTGGATTGGAAGTGGAGCAGCCAGGTCTCGAACTGGCGCCCATATGGGATGCTGGCGCTTCAGGCCAGGGTGTTAACCTGCTGCACCATAGTGCTGCCCCCCTCCCCCAAGTGGTGTCTTTTTTTTTTTTTTTTACAGGCAGAGGGAACAGTGAGAGAGAGAGAGAGAGAGAAAGGTCTTCTTTTGCCGTTGGTTCACCCTCCAATGGCCGCCGCGGCCGGCGCGCTGCGGCCGGCGCACTGTGCTGATCCGAAGGCAGGAGCCAGGTACTCATCCTGGTCTCCCATGGGGTGCAGGGCCCAAGCACTTGGGCCATCCTCCACTGCGCTCCCTGGCCACAGCAGAGAGCTAGCCTGGAAGAGGGGCAACCAGGACAGAATCTGGTGCCCCGACCGGGACTAGAACCCGGTGTGCCGGTGCCGCTAGGTGGAGGATTAGCCTAGTGAGCCGCGGCGCCGGCCCAAGTGGTGTCTTAACCACTGTGCCAAACACCTGCTCTTCTGTGCCCATTTTTTTTTTATAAGGCAGAATTACAGAGCAGGGGGAGGGGAGAGAGATATCTTCTACTTGTTCACTTCCCAAATGCCTGCGATGTCCAGGGCTGGGCCAGGCTGAAGCCAGGATCCTGGAGCTCCATCTGGGTCTCCCATGTGGACGGCAAGGGCCAAGCACTTGGGCCATCTTCTGCTGCTTTCCCATGCATATTGGTAGGGAGCTGGGTCGGAAGCAGAGCATCCGAGACTGGGACAAGCCCTCACATAAGATAGAGGCCTAGCAGGTGACAGCTTAACCTGCTGTGCCACAACTCCAGGCCTATATTTGTCTTTTTGTTGGTGAATTTTATATATATATATATATTTTTTTTCTCGGTACGAGTTTGATATCTGACATGATTTGAAAATATTTTCTCCCAATCTTTGGATTCTCATTTCACTTTAAAAAAAAATGTTATTTATTTTCACCTACCTTGGGGTCCAGCACTGTGGCTGCCACCTGCAGCACTGGCATCCCACATGGGCACCGGTTGAGTCCTGGCTGCTCCCTTTCTGATCCAGCTCCCTGCTAATGGCCTGGGAAGGCAGCAGAGGACGACCGACCTGCTTGGGCCCCTGCACTCACATGGGAGACCTGGAAGAGGCTCTGGCTCCCGGCATTGGTCTGGCTCAGCCCCGGCTGTTGTGGCCATTTGGGGAATGAACCAGTGGATGGAGGAACCCTGTCCTCCCCCTTTATGGCTTCCTCTTTCTCTGTCACTCTGCATTTCAAACAAACAAAATAAATCTTAAAAATTTTTTTCACCTACTTGAAAGGCAGAGTGACAGAGAGAGACGTAGAGACAGAGATGTCATTCCTCTGCTGGTTTATTCCCCAAATGCCAGGTCTGGGCCAGGTCTGGGCCAGGCTGAAGGCGGGATCCTGCTCTTCATATGGGTCTCCATGTGGGTGGCAGGAACCCAAGCACTTAAGCCATTGTCTGTTTCCCAGGATGCATCAGTAAGAAGCTGTGTTGGAAGTGGAGTAGCTGGGACTGAAACTTGCACTCCAGTCTGGGATTTGGGTGCCACGAGTGGCAGCTTACCCCGCTGTGCTGCAGTGCCCACCCCTCACTTTCTTAATAGTAGACTTTGAAGCACAAAAGTTAATTTTGATGAAGTACAATTTAACTTTCATTGTTGCTTTTGGTGTTACATTTAAGAATTCATTGTTGAATCCAAGGTCACAAAGTTTTTCATAGGCAGAAGCAGAGGCAGAGACGGGGGTGGGGGTGGGGGGTCTTTATCCACTGGTTCACTCCCCAAATGGCTGTAATGGTTGGAGCTGGGCCGATCTGAATCCAGGATCCAGGAGCTGCTTCCAGGTTTCCCACGTGAGGGGCAAGGGCCCAATCACTTGGGCCATATTCCTCTGCTTTCCCAGGCCATCAGCAGGGAGTTGGATCAGAAGTGGAGCAGCTGGGACACAAACTGACGCCCACATGGGATGCCGGTGTTGCAGAAAAGAAAAGAAAATTGAATGGTGACATTTTCGAGTACTGCTAGGTCCTCAGTTGATCAGATTTTATAGTTTCCTTTTGCAGTAGCATTCTTGGTAACTATTAAATTTTTTAAGATATATTTATTTATTTGAAAGAGTCACACAGAGAGAGAAGGAGAGGCAGAGAGAGAGAGATCTTCCATGCACTGGCTCACTCTCCAAATGCCCACAACAGCTGGGGTTGGGTCAGGCTGAAGCCTGGAGTCAGTAACTCCGTCTGGGTCTCCCAAGCACTCGGGCCACCTGCTGCTGCTTTCCCAGGTGCATTATCACTGGATCAAAAGTGGAGCAGCTGGGATTTGAACAGGCACTCATATGGGATGCTGGTGTTGTAGGCAGTGGCTTCACTCTCTGTGCCACAGTACCAGCCCCAGGGAGAAAAACTAAAAATTCATGCTGCCCTAAACTTAATACACACTTTGTAGTTCCACACAGCACCTTTTTCTGATGGCTTAGTTTTTCCTGCCATAGACTTCTGGTTGTTGATTGAAACTAATCTAATGGTGCTTAAAATACTACATTTGCAATATCAGAGAACTGTTTTCAGTAAATTCTTAAGTAAAATGAAGTTTCAGTGTTCTAAAAAATACAGTTTATGTGGAGAATGTTACTGTTTCTCACTTTTCCTTGTGGCCCGTGTGGTGGGTGTGTCAAGGGGCCTCCGTGTGTGGCAGCCTGTGCGGGAGGCTGCAGCGGGTCCTGCCGGGTCAGCAGGTACGGTGTGCTCTGCTAGCGCCGAGATCAGGAGCCACGCCAGCTTTGAGGGTTTGCACAGGAGTTTCACCAGCTCATAAAACTGGTTATGGCCAGAAGGATGCCAGCGGTAAAACAGATGAGCTCAGGATGAGCACGCTGGGCGTGAGCTGGCTTTCCTGTGATGCGCTTCCAGGAGGAAGCTGCCACGTGTGGGACAAGAGCTTGTAGACTGGGTTCAGTCCTCCTGCTTTGAGTATTTGCAAAAGGAAACTTGTTCTCAAGTTTCTGGTGCAGTACCCCATGTTGTGCCCTCAGCTTTCTTGCAGTAGAGCCACGTTAACAGAATAGTAGGAGTGGGTGTTGCACAGCTGTGAAGCCGCAGCTTGGAACGCCCACATCTCGTTTAGGGGTGTCTGGGCAGGTCCCAGCCACGTCCACTTCCAGTCCAGCTCCCTCCTAATGCGCCTGGGAAGCAGCAGACGATAGCTCGAGTGCTTGGGGCCCCGCCAGCCACGGAGGAGACCCGGATGGAGTTCTGGCTCCTGGCTGTGGCCTGGGGCAGCCCTGGCTGTTGCAGACATTGAGGAAGTGATCCAGCAGATGGAAGAGCTCTGTGTATCTCTCTCTCTGTTGTTGTGCTTTTCAAATAATAAATAAGGCCGGCGCTGTGGCACAGCAGCTTAACACCCTGGCCTGAAGCGCCGGCATCCCATATGGACGCCGGTTCGAGTCCTGGCTGCTCCACTTCCCATCTGGCTCTCTGCTGTGGCCTGGGAAAGCAGTAGAGGATGGTCCAAGTCCTTGGGCCCCTGCACCCGTGTGGGAGACATGGAAGAAGCTCCTGACTCCTGGCTTCAGATCGGCACAGCTCCTGCCATTGCAGCCAATTGGGGAGTGAACCAGCGGATGGAAGACCTCTCTCTCTCTCTCTCTGCCTCTCTTCTCTCTGTGTGACTCTGACTTTCAAATAAATAAATAAATCTTTTTAAAAAAGTAAAAACCCAAATAATAAAAAAAAATTTAAAAATATTATAAAGGAGTAGATGGTGCCGTGCATGAAAATGTCATTTTTCTTGAAGTGCATTGCATTTTTCATGTCTGCTGACCCCTGGGATTCTTGAGGGCTGGAATCTTGGTGGCAGGTGAAGCCAAGGCGTGCTGGAGAGCTGCTGGAGAGGCCAGGGTCTTGGGCTGTGATGGGAGGTGCAGCATGTCCTGCGCAGCCCCCTCAGCTGCAGCCTGCTGTCTCAGGGTTGGCCAGGCGTCCACCTCCCTGGAGCATTCCTGTCTCGCTGGGGGTCGGCGCCAGCCATAGACCCTTTGGCAGGGCCAGTGTTCAGTGTCCTCTTGGGAGCGCGCTGCAGCTCTTGAGGTGGGTGTGTGGCTGTTGGGGCTGGGAGGGGTCTGTGGGGCCAGGTCACACTTGGGGTGACTCAGTCTCAGTCCTGTTCTGGGTCCTCCCAGGGCAAGGAGCCCACAGTGTGAGTGGGGCAGCAGTGCCCACGCTCCTGGAGGACGCCAGGTGCCCTGGTGACCAGTGCTGTGAACACCAGTGTGCCTGTTCATCAGGAAAGCGCTGGGCGTGCGGCCTTTGGTTTGCAGAAACGGAGAGGCAGGTCCGAGGAGCTGATGATATGGAGACTGCTCTGCAAGTTGTGTGTGAAGCTTCTTGTTTCCTTACTGAGCTTAAGAAGAATGAGCCAACGCTGTGTCTGCGACCTGCAGGGTCACTGCGTTCAGCTCTTTAATTTGTTTCCGCGGTGCAGCTCTTGCCTGCACACGAGGCCGAGCCACGCCTGTGCCTCAGATGTCAGGGGCTGAGTGTGGGTGTGGGTCGGCGTGGGGCTCCCTGGCAGTCAGGACGCTTTTTTACCATGAAATTCATGAAATGCTCATGCTGTGACACTCCCGTTTCACGGCCTGTGTCAGGGGGAGGGCCGTGGCTCCCCGCCCGTCCAGCTGTAGATGGGTGCAGTCACAGGCTGGTCTTCCTTTTAAAATGTCAGAACGTTTGCCAGGCTTTAGTGAAATCCTGGTAATGATTTGGAAGGCTCTGTGTCCCCTTGCAGGCCCTGGTGGGCAGGGCAGCTCTGGGGCGCCCGGTGCCTCTGTGGACTCGGCCTGTGGAAGCGCAGCCTCCTCTCCTTCCTGTGAATCCGGTTGTTTTGGGGATGGTGAGCTGAAGACGGGAGATGCAGCTTTTTCTCTGCTTGGTGGCTGGATTGTTCGCTTTTGTGTTTCATTTCCTTATGCTGACATTTTTATATTAATGAGAAAATACCAAGCACAGGTTGGTTTGTTTATTTTAAAAAAGTGTCTCAGAGATGCGTAGCTCAGTGGAATACCATTCAGTGTGGATGATGGGACACAGTCTGGGCACAATTTTTTTTTTTTAAACTTATTTGAAAGGTAGAGCTATAGAGGTGGCAGGAGAGAGAGAGATATACCATCCACTCATATACTCCCCAAATGGCTAAACAGCGTTATATGCCTCTTTTAATAGGCTAGATACTTTGATGGGCTCTTTAAAAAAGATTTATTTATTTTATTTGATATAGTTCCACAGAGAAGTCTTCCATCCACTGGTTTGCCCCCCCCCCCCCCCAATGACTGTGACAGCCAGAGCTGAGCCAGACCAAAGCCAGGAGCCAGGAGCTTCTTCCAAGTCTCCCACATGGGTGTAGGGGCCCAAGGACTTGGGCCATCTTCTTCTGCTTTCCCAAGCGCATTAGTAGGGAGCCGAATCAGAAGTGGAGCAGCTGTGACCACAGCCGCCGCCCATGTGAGATGCTGGTGTCGCAGGCAGCGGCTTTACCTTGCTACACCGCAGTGGCAGCCTCCTCAATGGTTTTGTTGTTGTTTTAATGGTTGCACAGCATTTCTTTATAACATAGACTTACTGTCTTTTAACTAACTGGCATTGAGATTTTCTGACATCTCATAATTAATATTTTTTGAATACTCTTAAACATAATTTGTTACCCTTGTCTGATTATTTTCTAAAATAATAATAATTATTTTTAAAAAGATTTATTTATTTATTTGAAAGAGTTACACAGAGAGAGGAAAGGCAGAGAGAGAGAGGTCTTCCATCTGCTGGTTCACTCCCCAACCAACCGCAACTGCCGGAGCTGCACCGATCCGAAGCCAGGAGCCAGGAGCTTCTTCCCATGTGGGTGCAGGGGCCCACGGACTTGGGCCATCTTCTACTGCTTTTTCAGGCCACAGCCGAGAGCTGGATTGGAAATGGAGCAGCCGGGTCATGAATTGGCGCCCATATGGGATGCCAGCACTGCAGGTGGCTTTACCTGCTATACCACAGCACCTGCCCCTAGCATGTGCACATTTTAAAAGTTTTTGTTCTTTACTGACAAACACCTTCAAAATGCTTATATCAGCGAGTCCAGCTACTTTTGTTGGAGGAATGCTGTTCCTACATACAGTTGATTATTTTTGTGGATCCAACATGGAAGAATGGCATATTGTTTTGTTTGATTTAATTACTAAGACGTTTGGCACTTTTTTTTAATTGTGCTGTCTCCCGTTGTACTATTTATCGATGAATCGCTTGCCTGTGTCTCATGTCCATTTTACTCTGATGCTGGTTTTCAGCTGGTTGGTAAAAGCAGCTCGAGTGTAAATGTGGTGTGTGTTAGTCACACAAGCTGTGCCTTCTTTTCCTGTGAGACTTTAGAGATACTGACGAGCAAAGTCAGGAGGGAAGCAGGTGGAATTCAGCAGCAGTGCCCCTGCCGTAGCCCCTGCCGTAGCCCCCCTGCCGTAGCCCCTGCCGTAGCCCCACTGCCGTAGCCCCTGCCGTAGCCTCTGCCGTAGCCCCAGCCGTAGCCCCTGCCATAGCCCCTGCTGTAGCCCCACTGCCGTAGCCCCTGCCGTAGCCTCTGCCGTAGCCCCCCTGCCGTAGCCCCTGCCGTATCCCCTGCCGTAGCCCCACTGCCGTAGCCCCACTGCCGTAGCCCCACTGCCGTAGCCACTGCCGTAGCCCCACTGCCGTAGCCCCTGCCGTAGCCCCACTGCCGTAGCCCCTGCCGTAGCCCCACTGCCGTAGCCCCTGCCGTAGCCCCACTGCCGTAGCCCCTGCCGTAGCCCCACTGCCGTAGCCCCACTGCCGTAGCCCCTGCCGTAGCCCCACTGCCGTAGCCCCACTGCCGTAGCCCCACTGCCGTAGCCCCTGCCGTAGCCCCTGCCGTAGCCCCCCTGCCGTAGCCCCACTGCCGTAGCCCCTGCCGTAGCCCCTGCCGTACACATCCTCCAGCAGTTTGTCAACGCGACAGTAGCGCAGGTAGCTGTTTTCCTCGATTCGCTAGGTTCCTGAGCGTTTTGAAAAGGCGCCGGTACCCCAGACTCAGCAGCGAGGCCCTGGGTCTGTGGTGCCCGGAGTGCGGTCTCGTGGTTGAACACCCGCGGCAGCTCCTCGCCAGGGCAGCCTCCTGCCTGCTGGCTGCACGTTGTCTTTGCGTCTTGGGGAGAGGGGAGTGCTTCTGTCTGAGCAGCTCGCTCTTGCCCTGTTCCAGAAGCCCCTGCCTGGGGGTCTCTGGGATCCTGGAGCTGCTGGACAGGCTGCGGGGCTGCCCTGAGGCTCTCATTTCTACCTCCTGCCCTGGCCTCAGTCTGGTGTCTCCTTCTCGCCCTGGGTGTCTGTCTGGTCGTGGATCGGGCTCTGGAACATTCACACAATTTTGTTAGAAACATTTTCCCCCTCCAGAGACACTTACTCCTTGTGCAGAAAGTACGGGGTTAGTCGCCAGCCACAGTAGAGACTTGAAGGATCCTTGTCCGTGAGCCCTTCCTGCCTGCCGGTGTGGGCTGTGTAGTTCCAAAGACTGGCACTCAAGACTGGGATAATTGAGCATTTGGCTCGGAGCAGTTTTAAGATCATTGATGAATGGTTTGTAGGCAGACGAGTTAGCAGCTTAGGTAGAGTCTACTGATTTCAGGATTATGCTAGAATTATAAAAAAACTCCTGGTGTTTCTTGTTAGTAGTGTTTTCCATTTCAGTGAGCTTAAAAATGAGGAACAGATCTGCTAAGTTAGAATCCCATGCACTGTATTCAGATAAAAGCCTGCTCCGAAGCGTAGGCGTGAGCAGGGGGCACGGGGAGGGGCAGGTGGCGTCTCTGAGAAAGGCCTCTGGGTCAGGCCGGGGGCTCTCGCTGGCTGAGCATCCTTGGGGTCTGGTGTGGAGTGGGCCTTCCAGAAGTGCTGTGAAGAGAGTGCAGAGATGGCCAGAGGACCGGCGGCCTGCACGCGGGGGAGGTTGGGCAGGGACCAAGGGGCCGGTGCTGTTGCTTTGGGTACAGAGGTGTGTCCCTGGGAGCCACTGCCACCTTGTTTTGTGGGAACAGGGAAAGCACCGGGAGGGTTCCTGTGGTGTTGCTGATGCCGCCTCACTGTCTGTCCAGGAGGGAACCGAATACTTGTGGCACAGTGGGGTTGCTGGATCGAAGCTCAGGTGCCTGTGTGCGGCCACCGTGTCCCTCGCTTCCTGGCACTTGACAGTGAGTGAGTGGTGCATTGTGCAGCCCTGCTGGGTAACCTCAGCCCCTGGTAGTCCGTGTTCCGGATGCGTAGTGCCTGGCGCTGTTTCTGTTCAGGTAGGCAGTCCAGTGGTTGTTGGCGCATTGGCACCTTTGGCTCATCTAGATCATGTCATCACCTCGGTGGAAGGTGCCCAGCGGCCATGACTTCCAGCCCCAGCCCCCAGGCCCCAGGCCCCAGCCCCCAGCCCCTGGCAGCCGCTGCTCTCTCTTTGTCTCTCTGGATTTGCCTGTTGAGGACATTTCATGTAAATACAATGTGTACCTTCTGTGCGTGGCTTTTTTTTTCTTCTTAAAAACTTTTGCTTATTTTCACTTATTTGAAAGACAGAAGTCTTCCATCTGCTGATTCATCTCTCCGAATGCCTGCAGTAGCCAGGGCTGAGGCAGGCTCCAGCTCCCATGTGGGTGACAAAGCCCAGGTGGTTGAGCCTTCAGCCTTGCAGGGTGCTCCTCAGTAGGAAATCTGAGCAGGAGCCGAGGGGGCCTGAGCCCAGGTGGCCTGACACCGACATGCACGCTCCAGGGGCGTCTCAACCTCGTGCCTGTGCCTGCTTTCTTTCAATTCAGGGTTCCCCCACGCTGCATGTTCACCAGTACGGCTGCCCTCCTGCGGTGGGGTGCTGCAGGCAGTGGCCGTATGGGCCCCACCAAAATTTTTTAGTTTACTGATGACCGAAATTAAATTACCTTCATTTGAATTTTATTACTTTGTTGATGCTTCTCAGATTATCCTATTCTTTCCCCACTCCCTCAATCGCAGCTAAGAAAAGATTCCATTTTACCAGTGCACTTTGCCGGGAGTCTTGTGAGTTCTAGGAGTGTATCAGCAAGTCTCAGGGCCTGGGAGAGGGGACTCTGAGGGCAGAGCTCGGGTGCTCCCTGAGGTCCTCCCTGGAGGAAGAGGTGTAGACAGGTCCCTTCCTGTTTCCTGCCCCTGCAGGGCAGTTGCCAAGCTGGTTTCGCAGGCTCCTGTGCTGGTCAGCAGAGCCCTGCCCTGCTGGTCTGGCAGTTGATCCATCCCACAGGGTGCCCAGCACTGCGTGCTGCTTTTTATCTTCACGGTAACTGGTTGGAATGCTAAGGAGAAAATCAGCCGGTTACGATACCTGGATATCTCGGTAGTGGGACAAGACGTGGAGTTACACAGTCCTCTCTAGAGCAAGCTCTTGTCGTACATGAGCTTGGAGGCCTCTCTCTGGTGTGTATCATCAGAATGTGTGCACATATTCCTGGTAGTTGATTTTAATAAAACTATGAATGTATTTCACCAGAATTCAGTAAAGAAAGATCAAGAAAAACCCAGTAAGTGAAATCATTAATTTCCACCAAAGGAAAAAAATTAACTACATCTGTGTGATTGCTGCTGTACTTGGGTGTGGCAGGTAACAGCCCATTGAACAGTAGCACAGCTAGGATGGGCGCAGTGGGCCTCGGTGAGCGGCTGCCCCAGGTGGGCGCATGGTCACCGCTGGAGCGACTGCTGGCCACGTTCATTAAGGAAGTGCTGTATTCTGTTGGTTGCTTGTTGAAGCTTGGGATGTTTATTTTGTAATTCTAGAATTTTGTGAAGTATTGTTAGTCTGTAAGCCAGAAAAAAATGAAGATTTTTAAAAAGATTTATTTGAAAGCAGAGAGAGAGAAAGAAAGAAATACATCTTCCATTTGCTGGATAACTCTCCAAATGCCCGCAACAGCCAGGGCCAGGCCACGCTAAAGACAGGAGCACCATCTGGGTCTCCCACATGGGTGCAGGGACCTGTGGACTTGGGCTATCATCTGCTGCCACTAAGTGCATTAGCAAGGAGCTGGATCGGAAGTGGAGCAGCCAGGACTTGAACTGGTGCCCATATGGGGTGCCAGCATTGCAGGTGGTGGCCTAACCTGCTACACCACTGTGCTGGCCCCTGAATTAATTAATTAATTAATTTTTTTTTTTAGAATGTTTGATGAGAATGATTTCAGGCATCCAGCCTGTGGTATTTTTTGTTGTTGTTGTTAACAGTAAGACTAAAGAGTTGTCAGTCCTTGCTAATCCCACCTCCTACCTTCCAACTCGCAAACACAATCTATTCAGACTTTTTTTTTTTTTTAAAGATTTATTTATTTATTTGAAAGTCAGAGTTACAGAGAGAGAAAAAGAGAGAGGAGAGACAGAGAGAGGTCTTCCATCTTCTGGTTTACTCCTCAAATAGCTGCAGTGGCCAAAGCTAGGAGCCAGAGCTTCCTCTGGGTCTCCCACATGGTGCAGGGGCCCAAGGACCTGGGCCATCCTCTGCTGCCTTCCCAGGCGCATTAGCAGGGAGCTGGATCGGAAGTGGGGCGCCCATACAGGATGACAGCGCTGCAGACAGCAACTTAACTCGCGAGCCACAGTGCTGGCCTCTCTTCAGACTTTCGTCCCCTGTCTCTTCTTGCTGCCACTTTGGTCAAGGGCACTTATGGTCTCCATGTGGCAAAGTCTTAATCCTCTGTGCTCCCTGCCTTCCCAGTGGAGGTCCTGGATTCTCTGCACCTGTGGGTGTGTCCCTTCTCCCAGCCTCCTCATGTAGCCCCGCCCCCACTTGCGTGGGCGATACTCTCCAGGCTGGAAACTTAATCCCAGCTGTACACTGAGTGCCCACACACGCTCATCCTACTGCCTCCCTCTGTCTACACCACCACAGCGCACCCCTGCCTTCATCCCTCCCTTCCTGGCTGTGGCCAGCTCAGCCTGCTACTCAGGCTGTGGCACTGGCTGGTTCCTTTGGGCACAGCCAGTCCAGCAGCTCACCTGCTCTGTACAGACCACTGCCCGCCTTGTGTCATGAACTGTATTCGTTCATATTCTGTGTATAAGAAATACCTTGGGGGGGACACCGCGAATAAATACCTGTATAACTTTTTTAATAACAAAATAGTGTTTGCTACCCAAAACAAAGTCCTTGGAGCAGTTCCAATCCATTTTATAAAGAAGGGGTTTATTTAGCTCACAGTTTTAGAAGCTGGGAGGAAGAGCTCACATCTGCAAACAGAAGACCGGAGAGAGGCTGGGGCTCAGGCCCAGGTCTTCAGAACACCTGCCTCCCAGGAGAACCAACTCAGTGCTGCCTCCGGGGGAGGCCCTGCGCCCAGCACGCCCAGCAGCTCCCACTGCCTCCCTGGGGACCTGGGCTTCCCACAGGGAACCTTCAGGAGACACTGTCCACACCACAGCCCCTGCTCCCAGCCCGTCCTGCTGGCCGGATTTCTCAGCTTACTGCTTCTGTGTGTTCACTGTTCCTCGTGGTTTCTGTTTCCTTTTTGTCTTACTCTGTTGATGTAAGCTCCAGAGAGGTTCTGTTCACAGAGCTGTCTGCTGCCTGGAGCAGTTCTTACCAAGTAGCAGCTGTTTAGTAGTAATTATTCAGTGGATTCTGGTATATTTTAGAATCCTTAAATGTATTTTCTAATTTTTTAAAATGACTTATTTTTATTTATTTTAAAAGCAGAGTAAAGAGAAAGCTCTTCCCTCTGCTGGTTCACTCCCCAAATAGCCACGAGGGTCAGGGCTGGGCCTGGCCTAAGTCAGGAGTCGGCAGCTCCACCCAGGTCTCCCATGTGGGTGCAGGGCCCCAGCACTTGGTCCGTCTTCTGCTTCCCAGGTGCATTAGCAGGCAGCTGGATTGGGAGCAGAGAGCACTCACGAACGGGATGCAGGCATCGGGAGCAGCAGCCCAAGCCAGTGCCCCACACACCAGCCAGGTTGGGTTTCTGGGTCTCAGGTGGAGAGCAGGCTCAGGACGCTGTTACGACTTGGACAAAGTGGCCTGGAAGTGGGTGAGGAGCTGCTGTGAGCGGGCAGGGCGGGGACGTGCGTGCTGCGCCCTGTGGCTCTTTTTTTTTTTTTTTTTTTTGACAGCCAGAGTGGACAGTGAGAGAGAGACAGAGAGAAAGGTCTTCCTTTTCTGTTGGTTCACCCCCTGCTGCGGCCGGCGCACCGCGCTGATCCGAAGCCAGGAGCCAGGTGCTTCTCCTGGTCTCCCATGGGGTGCAGGGCCCAAGCACCTGGGCCATCCTCCACTGCACTCCCTGGCCACAGCAGAGAGCTGGCCTGGAAGAGGGGCAACCAGGACAGAATCCGGTGTCCCGACGGGGACTAGAACCCGGTGTGCCGGCGCCGCAGGTGGAGGATTAGCCTATTGAGCCGCGGCACCGGCCTGCCCTGTGGCTCTTGTCCTTCCGCACGTCGGACTTGTGTTTCTGTCCTACAGCAGGCAGCCAGCTGTTGTGAGGTCATCGCACAGGCCCTTGGCGTTGCCACAGGAATTGTGCTGTGGGGCTCGGGGTCTGGTGGGACGAGCCGTTCTGAGCAGGACAGACGCTTCAGCGGACTGAGTCATGAGGAGTCCAGCTAGACGAAAGTGAGCTGAGGAAAGAAACCTGTGAAATACCGAGTTTTGGCAAAGCTACAGGGACGTGTGGCCCAGTGCTTCGGCACCAGCACCACGCGGGGTCTGAGCGAGGCGGTGCCGGCCACCCTGCTGTGACAGCAGGCGGCAGGCACGAGCCCAGGTCTCAGCTGACTCAGCCGCTCAGCATCTCACTGACTCAGCTGTGTCTTCCTGAATCACTGTTATTAGAGGGCTTCCTTCTGAATCCTCCAAAACCGTAAATTACAGTGGATTGAATTTTAATGCTCTTTTAACACATGGTTCCTGATCACCAGCCTGCGTGGACGAATTCATGCTTAGAGCTTTGTTCGGGCGTCTGTGGGGCTTCTGGGAAGGTTCATGAAGAGGATTCATGGCCGACACTCTCTGAGAAGACGTTCCATCACTTTATAAGGATCTTAGTTGTCGAAGCAGACAGAATGTACTTATGCAGTTGGAACACTTTTTTTTTTTTTTTTTTTTTTGGACAGGCAGAGTGGACAGTGAGAGAGAGACAGAGAGAAAGGTCTTCCTTTTCCGTTGGTTCTCCCTCCAATGGCCGCTGTGGCCAGCACACTGCGCTGATCCGAAGCCGGGAGTCAGGTGCTTCCTCCCGGTCTCCCATGCGGGTGCAGGGCCCAAGCACTTGGGCCATCCTCCACTGCCCTCCCGGGCCACAGCAGAGAGCTGGTCTGGAAGAGGGGCAACCGGGACTAGAACCCAGGGTGCCGGTGCCCCAAGGCGGAGGATTAGCCTACTGAGCCGCGGCGCCGGCCATGTATAATGTACTTTTTTTTTTTTTTTGACAGGCAGAGTGGACAGTGAGAGAGAGAGACAGAGAGAAAGGTCTTCCTTTGCCGTTGGTTCACCCTCCAATGGCCGCCGCGGCCGGCGCGCTGCGGCCGGCGCACCGCGCTGATCCGATGGCAGGAGCCAGGTGCTTTTCCTGGTCTCCCATGGGGTGCAGGGCCCAAGCACCTGGGCCATCCTCCACTACCCTCCCTGGCCACAGCAGAGGGCTGGCCTGGAAGAGGGGCAACCGGGACAGAATCCGGCGCCCCGACCGGGACTAGAACCCGGTGTGCCGGTGCCGCTAGGCGGAGGATTAGCCTAGTGAGCCGCGGCGCCGGCCTGAACACACTTTTCAAAACCTTTGTGATTAGAGGTGGAGTCTGATGTAGCAGCAGCCTGAGCTGTCCAAGTTGCAGGTGGTTTTGGGACTTTGGACTCACCGTTAGATGTGGCATGCCGCTTGTCACATGCCAGAGACGATCGTGACCCTCGGCTCTGGCCGCACGCCCTCTTGGGGCTTACCTGTTCCCTGTCCACATTGTTTTGCCACTGGGTTGCTGCTCTGGCCTCCCCACTCTGGAGGCTGGCACGCTGGGGCCTGGCTGCCAGCCTGGGCCTCACCTGTGGGCCTCGCAGAGCCTCCGTAGGTGCCTCCCTCTGGCCACCCGCTGCTCAGCCGGCTGTGCAGTGGCTACCTGGGCGATACTGGTTTTGTTGTCCCTTGAAGGGGCCAGAACTCAGTGGCAGACACAGGGGGAGCGAGCCCATGGCAGGGGTGACTGACCTCTGTCCCTCGTGAACTCTGCGTGTCAGCTGGCCCTTGGGGCCCTGTTTCTCCACTGGTGCATGGCTCGTCTCTGCGGGACAGTATGTAAGCGTGTTTCCAGGTCCTGTGTACTGACTGAGCACAGGTGGCTGAGGCCACAGCAGTGGGGAGACTGCGTGACGGGGTTGAGTGGGGCTCCAGCTGGAGGGGGCTGCGGACTTCCTGCCTGCCATCCTGTGGGCTGCTGCCCTGCGCTGTGACCCTCAGTCCTGAGACCCCGCCTTCTGGGGCGCTCCTCCCACCCGGCCTGATAAGATTTCTTATAAAAAATTGGGGGGGGGGATGGGTGCTGTGGTGCAGTGGGTTAACACCCTGGCCTGAGGCACCAGCATCCCATGTGGGCACTGGTTTGAGTCCTGGCTGCTCCACTTCCAATCCAGCTCTCTGCTGTGGCCTGGGAAAGCAGTGGAAGATGGCCCAAGTCCTTGGGCCTCTGCACCCATGTGGGAGACCCGAAAGAAGCGCCTGGCTCCTGGCTTTGTATCGGTGCAGCTCTGGCCGGCCATTGCAGCCATTTGGAGAGTGAACCATCGGATGGAGTGCCTGCCCCTCCCTCCCCTCCCCTCCCCTCCCCTCCCCTCCCCTCCCCTCTCCTCTCTCTTTGTGTAACTCTGACTTTAAATAATAAATAAATCTAAAAAAAAAATGGGGATGGGGGTTTCTTTCTACAGCGATTTTCCGTCAGTTTCAGCTCTGCCCCTTCTCCCGGCTGAGCCGCTCCTATTTAAAGGGAACATTGCAGTGCACCTTTTCCTTACAGTTTGGATCTCATCTTTGTCACTGCTGACCAGAGGTGGATTAATTCATTATCTTCTGGGGCTTCTAGAAGTTCTGAAGGGGGCAGTCTGGATTATAGAGGAATAAAGAGATGAGGAGGGTATTTCTCCTAGTAAAAGTTTAACTCTAAAGGCTAAAGCCCTACCCAGCCCATTTTTGTTAGAAAACGTTCAAGTTGCAATCTGCGGTCTTCATGTTGAATACGTGGGGGCCAGTGCTGTGGCGTAGCGGGTAAAGCTGCCACCTGCAGGGCAGGCATCCCATATGGGTGCCAGTTTGAGTCCCAGCTGCTCCACTTCCCATCCAGCTCTCTGCTTTGGCCTGGGAAAGCAGTGAAAGGTGGCCCAAGTCCTTGGGCCCCTGCACCTGCGTGGGAGACCTGGAAGAAGCTCCTGCTTCCTGGCTTCAGATCAGACCAGCTCCGGCCATTGTAGCTGTTTGGGGAGTGAACCACTGGATGGAAGACCTCTCTGCCTCTCTGTCTGTCTGTCTGTCTCTCTCTCTCTGCCTCTCCTTCTCTCTGTGTGTAACTTTGACTTTCAAATAAATAAATAAATAAATAAATAAAACCTTTTTTAAAAACATAGCTATATTGGGCTTACCTCAAAACCTGCAAGTTTGTTGTCGCTGTAGAGTCCAGCATTGTCTCACGCTGATCGATTTTCTTCAAGCTATCACTGTCTCCCGTCTGCCAAGCGGATCTGAGTATAAAGATACTTATAGCGAGGGTCTGGTGGCTGTGTCCCTACGGAGGAGCGTCCCAGGCTGCAGCTCAGTGGTGTTGGCCCACTGAAAACCGCCTTCAGCATCAGTCAGTTTAATCTCTCAGTGGCGTTTTGATGGTTGCTGCTGGAGTGGGCTCCATCCATTGGGCTCTTCTTTCCAGACTTGTCTGTCTACAGCCTGTTCTGTTCTCCAAATTGCAACAAATAACCCTTTTTTATTTTTTTAAAGATATTTAAATTGGGGCTGGTGTTGTTGTGTGGCAGGTTAAGCTAGCACCTGTGATACTGGGATCCCACATGGGCGTCAGTTCCACTCCTGGCTGCTCCACTTCCGAGCCTGCTCCCTGCTGATGGCCTGGGAAGGCAGCGGGGAATGGCCCAACTGTTTGGACTCTGGCACCCACATGGGAGACCTGGAGGAAGCTTGTGGCTCCTGGCTTCTGGTTTTGGCCTGGCCCAGCCCTGGCCATTCCAGCCATTTGGAGAATGAACCAGAGGATGGAAGAGCTCATTCTCTCTCTCTCTCTCCGTCTCTCCCTCTCTCCCTCTCTCTTTCTCTCCCTCTCTCCCTCTGACTCTTCTTTTGAAATAAAAATAAATCTTTTTTAAGAACAGAAATTTAAATTTTTTTGAAAGGCAGAGTGACAGGGAGAGACAGAGAAAGAGCTTTCTTCTGTATGCCGGTTGACTCCCCGAGTGGCCATGGTGGTCAGACCTGGCCAGGACAAAGCCAGGACCCTAGAAATCCGGGTCTCCCACATGGATCAAGACCCAGCATGTGGACAATCTCTGCTTTCCCAGGCATGTTAGCAGGAAGCTGGATTGGAAGTGGAGCAGCTGGGACTTGAACTGGGGCTCATATGGGATGCTGGTGTCACAGGCAGTGGCTTAACCCCCTGTACCACCTTGCTGGCCCCCAACAAATGACCTTTTAAAAAGCTAAACATTTTTTTGAAATGGTTTCAAACTTATGGAAACGTAGCAAGTTACAAAGAACTCTCTTCCCCCAAGTATTTAAATTGCTTTCACAATAACCCCATTTCCCTTGAGCATATTAGTATTTCCTCCAAACGGGGGCGCTCTTTATCAAAACCAGGGATTCGCTGCTCCGTTGCTGCCGTCTGGTGCTCACAGGGCAGGGTGGCATCACCAGCAGAAGGTGACTGTGCCTTGTGTCCCAGGCCCTGCAGGGTGAGCGGCTCCTTGGGCCGTCTCGGCTTCCGTGACTCTGGAGACTGTCGGCTGGTCACTTTGCAGAATGCCCCTTCAGCTTAGGTTTCTTTTCTCTCTCTCCCTCTCTCTAACATGAAGAGTGTGAACCCCTTTTATTTATTTGAAAGAGTTACAGAGAAAGATAGAGGCAGAGAGAGAGAGAGAAGTCTTTTACCCACTGGTTCATTCCCCAGATGGCCTCAATGGCTGGAGCTGTGCCGATCTGAAGCCAGGAGCCAGGAGCTGCTGCTTCGGAGTCTCCCACGTGGGTGCAGGGGCCCAAACACGTAGGCCGTCCTCCACTGCTTTCCCAGGCCACAGCAGAGAGCCGGATCAGAACTGCAGCAGCCGGGACTCGAACCAGCGCCCATATGGGATGCAGCACTGCAGGCAGTGGCTTAACCTGCTGCGCCACAAGGCCTGCTCCACCTTGTACTTTCTTGACTCAGCTCTGGAACTGCCCGGGGACCCTGGTTCTTGCGCTGGACAGTGGTGCTGGAAACTGGGTCTGGTGTAGGATGCGCTCATTGTTAGGGTCCATGCAGTGGACAGAGCTGGGGCTGTTAGCCCCTGTGTCTGTAGTCACTTCTGTGTCTGTCCACGCATACGCAAGACAGGAGATTGTAATGGCACCTCCCGTCTGGTCAAGGCCTGTAGGACTCACCCTAGTTCCTCCCTCGTCTGACTCAGTTCTCTTCACGGGAGCAGAATTTGCTTATTTCGCCCTCATCCCTTCCCCATCGCAGCATAGTTGTCCTCGCTGCATCAGCTGCCAGTGGGGCAGGCTCTGGCTCTGTTCCTGTTGTGCTCAGCCTGAAGGGGGCACTAGAGAGAGACTGCCCGTGTCCACTTCCTTTGAGCGACACCTTGGCACCACTCCGTCCTGGCAGTGCAGCCCTTCTGGGAGTGGACATTTCCCCCACAGTCACAGAGCAGCCAGCCGGCGCCCCCTTTGATACAGGCACAGGGGCGGGCCCCAGCACAGGGGGCCTGCCTGCGGCCTCTCACCCCGGAGATGGAGTTCCAGCTTGGGGGCCCTTGGCCCGGGTGTCTGTAACCTTTCCCCTTTGCCTCCCAAGCCTGAGGATCACTGCGGTTGCTCCCTGCAGTGCCGTCTCCATGAAACGTGGGTGCCCTGGTTTACTTTGAGTTACCTGGTTAGCAGTTCTTTATGCAGAATTTTCTTTGTTCAAGTAAGTGGCTGGCTTCTGTCTCTTAACTGTGCCCATTCCATCCCTGCAGACACCTTGTCCTCACGTTGGCGTGCCCCTCTGTCTTTATTTGAAAGAATTGCACAGAGAAGGAGAGGCAGAGAGAGAGAGAGAGAGAGAGGAAGGGAGGGAGGGAGGGAGGGAGGGAGGGAGGTCGTCCATCCAGCAGTTCACTCCCCAAATGGCCGCAACAGCTGGAGCTGCGTCAGTCAGGAGCCAGGAGCTTCTGGGTCTCTCATGCGGGTGCAGGGGCCCAAGCACTTGGGCCATCCATCCTCCACTGCTTTCCCAGGCTGCAGCAGAGAGCTGGATGGGAAGTGGAGCAGCCAGGATGTGAACTGGCGCCCACATGGGATGCAGCACTGGAGGGGGGGCTGTACCCCCTACACCCAGCACCGCCCCTCTGTCCTTTCCAGTTGCTGCGCCCCGTCCACGCTGTTTGCCCCCCCTCCCCTTAGCACCAGTGTGGCCAGCACTGCTCTCTGATTGGGTTTTCTTGTCTGATTTTAGCTAAATTTAGCTTAATTTTTACAATCTAGTGCAGTGCTGTTAGTTGGTTCTCACATCTATTTGAAAATACGTGTTTTTTAAGAAGTGTTTCCCCTTAGACTTCTTTCTGGATCATTCTTTACAATGCCCTTTATTTAAAGAAGTCAGCTTTCATTCGCATAGATGATTTTCCGTTGCTGGAGACTTGCGTTTTTTCCTTTTTTGAACTTTCCTCTCGGGTTTGTTGGTTCTTCCTGTGTATCAGGCAGGCCCTGATGGATCTTTTTACCCAATTTCAAGGGAATTTGTGCAAAACTGTTACAATGTATAAGGAGAAAAATTAAAAGAGTGAGGGAAATGCTTGATAGAGGAGATAGATGACTTTAGGATAATTAATTAATATGGAAAGAGGGGCACCTGGGGCTGACACTGTGGTCCAGGGGGTTGAGCTGCCACTTGACGCTGACATCCCATGTCAGAGCACCAGTTCAAGTTCAGGCTGTCCTGCTTCTGATCCAGCTCATGCACCTGGGTAGGCAGCAGATGATGACCCAAGCACTTGGACCTCTGCCACTCATGTGGGACCAGTGTGGAGGTCCTGGCTCCTCCAGCCCTGGCCGTTCTAGCCATCTGGGGAGTGAACCAGCAGATGGGAGATATTTCTCTGTCTCTCCCTGTCTGGTGCTCTGCTTTTTAAATGAATGAGTAAGCCTTTTTTTTTTTTTTTTTTTTTTTTTAAAGATTGTATTTATTTATTTGAGGGGTAGAGTTACAGACAGAGAGAGACAGGTCTTCCTACCATTGGTTCTTTTTTTTTTTTTTTTTTTTTTTTTGACAGGCAGAGTGGACAGTGAGAGAGAGAGACAGAGAGAAAGGTCTTCCTTTTGCCTTTGGTTCACCCTTCAATGGCCGCCGCGGCCGGCCTGCCGCGCTGATCCGAAGCCAAGAGCCAGGTGCTTCCTCTCGGTCTCCCATGCAGGTGCAGGGCCCAAGGACCTGGGCCATCCTCCACTGCACTCCTGGGCCATAGCAGAGAGCTGGCCTGGAAGAGGGGCAACCGGGACAGAATCCGGTGTCCCGACCGGGACTAGAACCTGGTGTGCTGGCGACGCAGGCAGAGGATTAGCCTATTGAGCGGCGGTGCCGGCCCTACCATTGGTTCTTACCCAGATGACCGCAGTGGCTGGAGCCGCACTGAACCCAAGCCAGGGGCCAGGTGCTTCTTCCAGGTCTCCCATGTGGGTGCAGGGTCACAAGCACTTGGGACCATCTTCTGCTTTCCCAGGCCATCGCAGAGAGCTGGATCGGAAGTGGAGCAGCCGGTCTCAAACCAGCCCCCATATCTTTGCCAGCACTTCAGGCCAGGGCGTTAACCCACTACACTACAGTGCCAGCCCCCTCTCCCTTTTATTTCTAACTACTGCAAGTGTATCTATAATTCACTCCTCAACATTGTACAACCTAGGGGCTGGCTTGAGTCCTGGCTGCCCCACTTCCAATCCAGCTCTCTGCTATGGCCTGGGAAAGCAGTGGAAAATGGCTCAAGTCTTCTGGCCCCTACACCCACGTGGGAGACCTGGATGAAGCCCCTGGCTCCTGGCTTTGGCTTGGACCAGCCCCAGCCATTGCAGCCATTTGGGGAGTGAGCCAGTGGATGGAAGATTTTTCTTTATATAATTCTCCCTTCTTTCTGTAACTCTGACTTTCAAATAAGTAAGTCTTTTTTTAAAAAATGTACAACCTAAAATTTTCTGAGTTCCAAATTATTCAAAAATTTTTTTACCTGTTTCTTTGAAAGGCAGAGCAACAGAGAGAAAGATCTTCCACCCTCTGATTCACTCCCCAAATTCCTGTAACAGCCCATGCTGGGGCAGGCCAAAGCCAGGAGCCAAATCACAGCCTACCACATGGCCTCTTCTACTGCCTTCTCAGCACATTAGCAGGGAGCTGGGAGAGTAGCTGAGACTTGAACCAGCCCTCCCCATGGGATCCTGACAACAGGAGCTGCAGCTGAACCCACTCACCGCAACACCAGACCCGACTTTCTCTCCTTACGTGGCTGCTCAGCAGCCCTAAGGTGTCATCACCACGGTCACGGCACTGAGGACCACCACAGGAGCTCTCAGACGCTCAGTGTCCGCCGCGCGAGGGATACAAAGCCCTGCCCTGCACCAGCACACAGGAGGTGACAGAGCCCTGAACCACGGAAAACCAAAGTCCAGGGCAAAGAAAGCCCTGAGCCAGAGCTCAGAGTCGTCCGCCGCTCAGCCTCATCTCGCGCGATTGAATCACGTGTCCGCTGGACACGGTTAGCTTAACTTCATTCCTCACAGCTGGCACTCCAGAGACGTGGCTCTCTCGTCGTCCTCACCAACTGCAAGGGTGACGTTCCTGGCCTGTGCAGTTAGAGGGTTAACGTGCTCTGAGGCTTCCGGTCTGTCTTCCAAAACAGGAGGCGCCGAAGTTCTGCCCCTGCGGCACAGCCCCTGGTGCCCAGTGCCGAGTGCCTGGCTGCCCACACGCACCCTGTTCACTGTCTGCCCAGCACATCTGCGCATGGGTCGCATCTTGGTCTTTTATTTTGTTAGAGTTTTTATTTATTCATTTACTGGAGAGGCAGAGAGAAAGAAGGAGACAGAAGTCTCTCGAGTGCATATAAGAGACGGCTGGGCCAGGCCGAGGCCAGGCACCTCATCCACGTCTCACGTGTGAGCTCGTCAGCAGGAAGATGGAAGCAGGAGTGGAGCTGAGACTTGAGTCTGGGGGGTGCAGGCACCCCAAGCGGCCTCTGCACGGCTACCCCAGCACCTGCCTCGCTTCTGCATCTTTTTAACCAGGCGTATGATGGTTTGATTTTGGTCTTGTCAGATGCAATAGCTGTAAATGCCTTTCCTCCATGCTACTGTCTTTTTTTCATTTAACTATGTCACTTAGTAGAAATCATAATCGGGAGCCGGCGCCGCGGCTCACTTGGTTAATCCTCCACCTGTGGCGCCGGCATCCCATATGGGCACCAGGTTCTAGTCCCGAGTGCTCCTCTTCCAGTCCTGCTCTCTGCTGTGGCCTGGGAAAGCAGTAGAAGATGGCCCAAGTGCTTGGGCCCCTGCACCCGTGTGGGAGACCTGGTAGAAACTCCTGGCTCCTGGCTTCGGACCGGCGCAGCTCTGGCTGTTGTGGCCAACTGGGGAGTGAACCAGCGGATGGAAGCCCTGTCTTCTACTTCTCTCTCTCCTTCCCTCCTTCCCTCCCCCCTCTCTCTGTGTAACTCTGACTTTCAAATAAATAAATATATCTTTAAAAAAAATGAAGTAAGGCCGGTGCCGCGGCTCAATAGGCTAATCCTCCGCCTAGCGGCGCCAGCACACCAGGTTCTAGTCCCGGTCGGGGCGCTGGATTCTGTCCCGGTTGCCCCTCTTCCAGGCCAGCTCTCTGCTGTGGCCAGGGAGGGCAGTGGAGGATGGCCCAAGTGCTTGGGCCCTGCACCCCATGGGAGACCAGGAAAAGCACCTGGCTCCTGGCTCCTGCCATCGGATCAGCACGGTGTGCCGGCCGCAGCGCGCCGGCCGCGGCGGCCATTGGAGGGTGAACCAACGGCAAAGGAAGACCTTTCTCTCTGTCTCTCTCTCTCACTGTCCACTCTGCCTATCAAAAAAAAAAAAAAAAAAAAAAAAGTAAAAGAGAGATCTCCTATACACTTGGCACAGTTTTCCCAGTGCTAATATTCTGTCAAACCATTAATGGGAGATTTGAAAAACAGCCTTGCAGAACAATAAAAGTTAGCAGAACACTTAGGGCTTTGGGCCCGATGGTGATGTAAGAGCGGGTGTAAGAAATGTAATTGAGGGGCCGGCACTGTAGCGTAGTGGGCAGTGCGGGCATCCCATGTGAGCGCTGTTTGGAGTCCCAGCTGCTCCACTTCCGATCCAGCTCTCTGTCATGGCCTGGGAAAGCAGTAGAAGATGACCCAGGTCCTTGGGCCCTTGCACTGGCATAGGAGACCCAGAAGAAGCTCCTGGCTCCTGGCTTTGGATCGGCACAGCTTCAGCACTTGCGGCTAATTGGGGAGTGAACCAGTGGATGGAAGACTCACTTTCTCTCTTTCTGCCTCTCCTTCTCTCTCTGTCTAACTCTGACTTTAAAATAAATATCTTAAAAAAAAAAAAAAAGAAGAAATGTAGTTGACAGCTCGGTGGGCTGGAGCATGGGCAGGTGGGCGTGGCCATGAGGATGTGCTCCTGGGAGGAAGCCTAACCTCTCTGTAGGCGTGTCCTGGGCTGCTGAGACAGTGACCACAGACCGGGGGCCTGAAAGCAGCAGCGGCGGTCCTGTCACAGGAGGAGCGGGCAGGACTGCGCCCCGAGTGCTGGAGGATCCTGCCTGCCTCTCCCAGCTTCTGTGGCTGCTGGCTGTCCTCGGCGCTGCTTGGTGAGGCTGCATCTCTCCAGCCACGGCCCGCGTCTTCACGCGGCTCTCCCCACTCTGTCTCTGCGTCAGAATTCTCCCTTTTATACGGACACCGGTGATGTCGCAGCTAGCGCCACCCTCTTCCAGGTTGTGGCCTCATCTGAACGTGGTTGTGCCTATGAAGACACACATCGTGGGGACACCGTTCACCCTCGTGCATGGTCTGCAGCGGCAAGGCTGGGTGTTCTGTGTGTGAAACATGCTAAGGACAGGTTAGGCTCAGAGAGCCCCTGCACGGAGGGTGTGAGCAGCAGCCTAAAGTGCCTGGTCCCTGCGTGTCCCTGTGAGACTCCATCTGGCTTTTTCAGGACCCTTTAGGGTGCCTGGGGTGTGGCCAGCACTCTCAAGGTTGCCGTTGCTGTGGTCCTGGAGCCTGTGTGGCTCGTGGGGCTGAGAGCTGCCTGGCCTGGGGCAGGTGGCCTTCTCAGGGCAGTGCAGCCCACCTGCCTGTGTCACTCTTGGACTTAGGCCTGGAGGGGAATAGATTTCTACCAGGAAATTTTGTAGCAATGGCGCTGGTTATAGAAGATGGTGATGTGCTCGTGGGTACTTGTAAAGCTTCATGGGAAAATGGAATTTAGAAAGTGAACTATTTTGGCAGAAAACAGTTTGCATGCACTCCATGCATGGTTTCTTCATGTTCGTCGTCATGTTTTTATGAACTTGTTTGAAGACCCCTCAGAGTTGCTGGTATTCATCTACATTTATTAGCATAAACACAGACTTTCCAGGGCTTTTCACATCGTAAATATTTAAAAAAGTAAACATTAAAAAAAGAGTGTAATATAGTGAGATGCTCAGTTGCATTTTTATATCGTGTCTATTAGATGAAAGTGTTAATTTTACTTTTCTTAAACATTTGTAGCTAAACCGTTCACACAGCTGGTGAAAGAAATGCAGCTTCATCGAGAAGACTTTGAGATAATTAAAGTGATCGGAAGAGGCGCTTTTGGTGAGGTAAGGTGCATCCCGTTTCTCCCGTGGCTGCCCACTGGTGTCGGGGGAGTTCCTGAACCTTACACTCTGAAAGAGATTGAGAGGAAAAAAAAAACCCTGAACGCTGTGTGGAAAGATATAGTTTCTTAAAAACACAAGTGTTTTTTTTTTTTTATTTTTTATTTTTATTTTTTTTGACAGGCAGAGTGGACAGTGAGAGAGAGAGACAGAGAGAAAGGTCTTCCTTTGCCGTTGGTTCACCCTCCAATGGCCGCCGCGGCCGGCACACCGCGCTGATCCGATGGCAGGAGCCAGGAGCCAGGTGCTTTTCCTGGTCTCCCATGGGGTGCAGGGCCCAAGCACCTGGGCCATCCTCCACTGCACTCCCTGGCCACAGCAGAGAGCTGGCCTGGAAGAGGGGCAACCGGGACAGAATCCGGTGCCCCAACCGGGACTAGAACCTGGTGTGCCGGCGCCGCTAGGCGGAGGATTAGCCTAGAAAAACACAAGTTTTTTAAAACACGTTAACTGAAGAATTGTTGGCGTTTCCTAAAACACGTCGGAGGTTTCAGTGAGGCTGTCGCAGTGTGGAGCGTGCTGCCGGCCTCACGCTGAAGGAGGGTGGGGCTCCGGCTCGGGGAGCTGCATCAGGGCCCTGCCTGGGAGGCGGGGGCGCACGGCGTGGCCTTTCTGCCAAGACCCCGGGCAGCCCACAGCACCCTAAGAGCTTTGCTTTGTAAGCGGTGAAGTGCGTTCACCCCGAGACTCTGCCCAGCCGTGGAGCGTGCGTGCTGTTCGCTGAGGACGACTGGATGCCAGACGCCCGAGTCGCGTCGTGGCGGCTGCTCTGCCCAGCCTCCCCGAAGAGCCACCAGAGTGGTGCATGTGGTTTGGCGATGCCTCTTTGGCCTGGGATACCTCACAGGTAAATACTGAGGAGAACCAGGCCTGGGCTGCTGTGAAAGACATCCTGGTGTCTTCTATGAAGACTGAAACGTCCCTGCTGACGCCTGCCTTACCTGCAGGTCTAACGTAGGTTACACAGGAGAAAGCATTCCTGGGGAAGTGCTTCAAAAATACTCGAATGAGAAACTTCTCTGCCTGCCCGAGCCGGCCTTCATTTCTCCCTTGAAAATTGCCGTGGCCTCAGATTAGACCCCAGCCTGGTTCCGTGTCTCTTGTCCTGTGCTTCTCTTGTCTGGCCCAGCCCTGTCTTTGAGCACCAGCCCTGTGACTGTCTCCAGAGGGGGAGAGGGGAGCAGCTTCCCCCTGGGCCTGGCCTGGCCCGCCATGGACTCAGGACTCCCAGCCAAATTCAGTTTACTTTGGGCTGGGGTGGGACAGAAAATTTAAAATTTTTTAAAAATCCTGAAATATAGTTACATAAAATGCCAGATCTAAGTGTGTAGTTCGAGTTGACAGCTTACCCTCGTAACCCGCACTCCCGTCAATACAGAGTCCCCCAGTCCTCTCTAGGCCTCTCCCTGTGCCAGGCCCTGCCCACTGCCAGATGACAGCTCTGCCACCAGCAAAGAAGTTTCCATAAAAGGAGCCACAGGAAGAATGGAGTCCACACGAAAGAGCCCTCCTGGGGGCACACAGCTCATTCAATTGTGATTCGAGGCTTCTGTGCTGGCGAGAGGAACCAGAAAGCCTTTCAGAGTGGGACCAGATTGCACTGAGGCTGTCTGCTGACAGCCCAACGTCCTTGCATCAGGCCCTGTGCCGGTGTGGCAGCGGCAAGGAGCAAGAGCCAGGGCCATCCAGGGCCCAGTGATAGCCTCACTGACCAGGAGCGGGCTCAGAAGTCAAGGAAGGGCCCACCGGGGGGTGAGACAGCTGTCAGAGCCCAATCTGTGAGGGGTCAGCCCCTGGGAGGCTCCTGCTGCCCAAGACCAGTGTGGGCTTGCCCAGGGCCCTGCCTCTACGGGCCCCTCCTCTGCTTCCCTCCCTGCGTAGCCTGTAGCAACTACCATGGTTGGCTGTTTTTTTTTTTGTTGTTTTTTTTTTTTTAAGATTTTATTTATTTATTTGAAATGTAGAGTGATAGAGAATCTTTTCACTGGTTCACTCCCCAAAAGGCTATAACAGCCAGTGCTGGGCCAGGCTGAAGCCAGGGGCCAGGAACTCCTCTGGGTCTCCCATGTGGGTGGCAGGGGCCGTCACGGCATCTCTGCCAGGCCCTCCTGCAGGGAGATGGATCAGAAGCAGAGCAGCCAGGACTCAGTGAACCTGTGCTCCAATATGGGTGCTGTCACCCATATCGTGCAGGCGATGGGCTAACCACGGTGCCACACCTGCCCCCTTAGCAACTTCTAGATCCCACCCCACCCAGGTCATCCCTTGGTGTCCTCTCTGGGCCCCTGTGGCTGGACTCTGCCCCAGCCCTCCGTATCCAGCTCCTGCTGCTGCCCACTCCTCTTGCTTGCTCCTGTGTCCAGGTTCTCACCAGCCCTCCCTGCCACGTGAGCTAGGCCTTTGGGTTCTGCAGCTGTGTTGCTGTCTCCCCGTGACCCCCACGGGCTGCTGTTGTAGTCACATCCCAGTTCAGTCTTGGTCTCTGAAAACACTGAGCAAATCACAGATGTGAGGGAGGTGTCAGCTCTGGAGACAGGCGTGTTCCTCACACGCGGTCCTGAGTTACTGCTGGACCAGAGGCTGCTGTGTGCACCTGGCACTGTGGCCATGCCAGGCGCTGCCGTGAGCCCTGCTGCAGAGAAGGACCAGGTGCTGAGCCGCTGGCACAGGGACCAGAGGGCACCTCCTGGGCTGCTGTTGCAGTACAGTGGGTTAAGCTGCTGTCTGTGCCAGTGTGACATACAGAGTGCCAGGTGGACTCCTGGCTCCTCTGCTGCTGGTTTGTTTTTTTTTTTTTTTTTTTTAAGATTTATTTATTTGCTTGAAAGGCAGAGTTATGCAGAGGCACAGAGAGAAAGAGACTTCCATCTGCTCGTTCACTCCCCAGATGGCTGCAATGGTCAGAGTTGCACCAGTCCAAAGCCAAGAGCCAGGAGCCTCCTCTGGCTTAGACCTTCTTTTACTGCTTTCCCAGGCCGAAGCAGAGAGCTGGATCGAAGTGGAGCAGCCAGGACTAGCCCCTTGGATCACTTTTTAATGTTGTGTAAAGTTTTTTTTTTTTTTTTTTTTTTTTTGCTAATTGGCTAATTTTGGAGATAGCTTTAGAATGAAACTAGTTTAGTTTTTAAGTTTTATTTATTTATTTGAAACGTAGAATGACAGATATCTTCATCCATTGGTTCACTTCCCAACTCCGTCTGGGCCTCTCATGTGGGTGGCAGGGCCCCAAGTACTTGAGCCATCATTTGCTGCCTTCCTAGGCACATTAGCAGGCAATTGGATTGAAGTAGAGCAGCCTGAACTTGAACCATGCACTCTGATATGGATGTGGGCATCTCCAGCAGTGGCTTACCTCACTGCCATGATACCCACTCTGATCATCCCCCCGCCCCAAGATTATTTACTTGAAAGGCAGAGTTACAGAGAGAGAGAGAGAGAGAGAGAGAGAGAGAAAGACAAGGGAGAAAGAGAGAGAATCTTTCATCTGTTGGTTCACTTCCTAAGTGGCCACCAATGTTGGGCTGAGCCAGGAGCCTGTAACTCCATTCAGGTCTCTCCCATGTTGGTGGTAGAAACCCAGGTACTTGGGCCATCTTAAAATTTATGTATAGGGGCCTACGCCATGGTGCAGTAGGTTAATCTTCTACCTGCGGTGCCGGCTCCCATAGGGGCACTGGTTCTAGTCCCAGCTGCTTCTCTTCTGATCCAGCTCTCTGCTGTGGCCTGGAAAAGCAGTAGAAGATGGCTCAAGTCCTTGGGCCCACGCACCTGCATGGGAGACCTGGAAGAAGCTCCTGGCTCCTGGGTTCGGATCAGTGCAGCTCTGGCCATTGCAGCCATTGGGGAATGAACCAATGGACAGAAGACCTTTCTCTCTGTCTCTCTCTCTCACTGTCTGTAACTCTACCTCTCAAAAATAAATAAAAAATCTTTAAAAAGGTGCATGTATATATGTATGTATGTATTTAAAAATCAGAATGTGGTGGGAGGGAGGGGATATTTTCTCTCTTGGCTCACTCCCCAGATGGCCGCAACTGCCAGTGCTGGGCCAGGCCGAAGCCAGGAACCAGGAACTTCATCTGGTCTCCCACATGGGTGGCAAGGGTCCAAACACTTGGGCCATCTTTTGCTGCTTTTCCTAGGCCATTGGCAGGGAGCTGGATCAGGAGAGGGATAGCTGGGACTTGAACCGGTGCCCAAGTGGGATGCCAGTGTCTCAGGTGGCAGCCTACCCCTCTGTGCCACAACGCCAGTTCCTTGACCTCTTTTTGAAACCATTACAATTGAGGTTTTGGACAAGAAGAATTCTCTGGTAAGCCAAGCAAGATTTTCTACAAGTTGCTTATAAATTATAAGTTGTTTTGTAATAGAGGAAACTTGTTTAATGCACAGGATTGTTCTCCGTGTTAAATTTTGCTTCCATGCATTCTTGATTTGGCAAGATCTCTGTGGTCACATCCATTCCTCATGGATTTTACCAGAGTCTTTTGCCTGTTTTCTGTGCCCTCAGCGCCCCCTATTTAAGAAATTTTTGAGAAAAATTTCTTTTATTGGGCCGGCACCGTGGCTCACTTGGCTAATCCTCTGCCTTTGGCACCGGAATCCCAAATGGGCGCTGGATTCTGTCCCGGTTGCTTCTCTTCCAGTCCAGCTCTCTGTTGTGGCCTGGGAAGGCAGTGGAGGATGGCCCAAGTCCTTGGGCCCTGCACCCCATGGGAGACCAGGAAAAAGCACCTGGCTTCGGATCGGCATAGCTCCGGCTGTAGTGGCCATTTGAGGGGTAAACCAACGGAAGGAAGACCTTTCTCTCTGTCTCTCCCTCTCACTGTCTATAATTCTACCTGTCAAATAAATAAAAAATCTTTAAAAAAATTTTCTTTTATTTATCTGAAAGGCAGAGTTACAAAGAGAGAGAGACTCCATCCACTGGTTCTCTCCCAAATGGCCACAATGGCCAGGGCTATGCCAGGCCAAACCCAGGTACTAGGAACTCCATTGTGGGTACAGGGACCCAGGCACTTGGGCCATCTGCTGCTGCTTTCCAGGCCATAGCATGGACATGGACCGGAAGTGGAGCAGCCAGGATGTGAGCCCTTGTAGGATGCTGGCATCGCAGGCAGCAGCTTCACCCACTACACCACAGCACTGGCCCCAGTGTTTCCTTAGCAAGTCCCCACCTCTGCCGTCCCTTCCAGTTAGAGCGTTGCTGTAGAAGTACTCTAGCTCCTTGAAATGCTGATACCCACGTACCTGGGTTGTAGTGGCTCTCAGGAGAAGAGTGTGTGCCTCTGAGTCCTCACTCCTGACACATCAGGGAGCACCACTTGTTTCTGATTAATTCAGAATTTCAGCAAGCTCGGCTGTTAGTTTCTGAGACCATAGCACCAAAACAGGACCAGAGGGAAAGTAGGCGCTCCCAGGCCTCTGTGACCCTGGTCACTGTGGACCCCGGCTGTTGCCCAGGGGAGCATACTTAACTACGCTGTCACCGTGGTCACGGTGCGGTCTGCAACAGCACGTGTCTGAAAGGGAGACGCCTGGCTGCTTCATGTGAACACTTTGAGTCTCAAATTCCACACACGTAAAAGAAATGGGTGTTAAAACTCTCTACCACCCAGGACTGACGTGAGCATTAAATGAGGGACGGGGACTGCCTCGTGCTGTCCTTGGTGTGTGGGGAGGGCTCTGGGTGTGTTGGCACCCGCAGTTGCCTTGGCGATGTTACTGGGTGAACCATGATGCTTAGAAAGGCAGGAAGCAGGGACCGGCGCTGTGGCTCAGCGGGTAAAGCCTTCACCTGTGGTGCCGGCATCCCATATGGATACTGGTTCGAGTCCCAGCTGCTCCACTTCCGATCCAGCTCTTTGTGGCCTGGGAAAGCAGTGGAAGATGGCCCAAGTCCTTGGGCCCCTGCACCTGCATGGGAAACTTGGAAGAAGCTCCTGGCTCCTGGCTTCGGATCAGCACAGCTCTTGCTGTTGCGGCCATTTTGGGGGGTGAACTAGCAGGTGGAAGACCTCTCTTTCTGTCTTTTCCTCTCTCTGTCTCTCTCTCTCTCTCTCTGTCTTTCTCTCTCTGCTTCTGCCTTTCAAACTAAATAAATAAACCTAAAAAAAAAAGGCAGGGAGCAGATGCTTCCACTGCTCAGCTCTGTCTGGCGGCTGTGTTCAGGCGACTGCTGACCCTGCCGCTGGCAGCCAGGCGCACTGAAGTCACTTGCAGCAGTGTCAAGGCAGGAATGTGGGCCAGTGCGTGGCTGACAGCTGAGGATCAGACATAACCGTGCGGTGGCGCAGACATCACCATGGGTGTGTGGGTGTTGATAGTGATGGAAGAGCTCTTTCAAGATTTGGCAAAGACCGAAATATCCAGGAGGACTTCCTGGAAGAGGTGGCCTTTCAGTTTTGCCTTAAGTACATGGCTGACAGTCATGCTGAGTGCTGACTGTGCCTAGCTGGTCTGAGGGTGTGAAATGTAATGACTCAGGTGACCAACACCGCAGTCTTGGGAGGCCAGTCCTGCTCTGATCCCCTTTTGGAGTTGTGGAAACTGAGGCTGAAGTCAGTTTGCCAAGTAGAACACCAGAAACTGCTGCCCCTGTGGAAGAAGATTCCAGATGCAGGAGTTGGCACAGGCACAGATTGGCTAGAGTGAGAGCCAGAAATGGGAGGGGGAGCTTAGGTGTGAGGGATCGAAGCTTGGGAGTCATGAACGAATTTTGAAACTATTTTTTTTAAAGATTTATTTATTTATTTGAAAATGAGAGTTACACAGAGAGAAAAGGAGAGGCAGAGAGAGAGGTCTTCCATCCGATGGTTCACTCCCCAATTGGCTGCAACAGCCAGAGCTGCGCCGATCAGGAGCCAGGAGCTTCTTCCAGGTATCCTACGTGGGTGCAGGGACCCAAGGACTTGGGCCATCTCCTACTGCTTTTCCAGGCTATAGCAGAGAGCTGGATCGGAAGAGGAGCAGCCGGGACTAGAACCCGCACCCATATGGGATGCTGGCGCTTCAGGCCAGGGCATTAACCTGCTGTGCCACATTTAAAACTTTTTGTTTTAAATGAGTCTCTCCAGGCAGAGTACAGAGAGCTGCGTGTTCCCATGGCTTGGGGCGAGAGCTGAGCTGAGCTGAGCCAGGAGGCATTCCAGTAGCAGGATGGTTCCATTGAGTTTTGAGGCACAGGAGGACAAAGCTTTGTCCACGTAGAAAGCTGCTCCTTCCTCGACAGCTCTCGGGCAGTTGGTATTGGCTGTAGCTGTGTTACAGGGTCTGTTAACTTTCTGTTAAACTCACATTTGTGTTTTAGGTTGCTGTTGTCAAAATGAAGAACACTGAACGAATTTATGCCATGAAGATCCTCAACAAGTGGGAGATGCTTAAAAGAGCAGAGGTAACTACCCACATGGAACAGGGACAGGCGGCCATCTGTAGAGCAGGGGACAGGCGACTGTCAGCGTGTGGAACGGGGAACAGGCAACCGTCTGTAGAACAGGGGACAGGCGGCCGTCAGTGCGTGGAACAGGGGACAGGCGGCCATCAGAATGGTAGAATGGGACAGGTTACCATGTACACACAGAACGAGACAGGTGGCTGTCTGCACCTAGAACAGGGGACAGGCTTCTGCTGTGACACCGTTCCCTGTGGGAGGTAGTCTCACGGGAACTGCTTGTCCCTTTGTGTCAGAATGTCCTCAGCGGGCTGCGGGTCCCCTCCCCGCATGTGATAATTAGTAGAATTGAGGCACATCTACCTCAGTCATTTTCTTTTTAAGATTTTATTTATTTATTTGAGAGGTAGAATTACAGACAGAGAGAGGCAGAGAGAAAGGTCTTCCATCACTGGTTCACTCCCCAAATGGCTGCAACGGCCGGAGCATCCGAAGCCAGGAGCCAGGAGCTTCTCCGGGTCTCCCGTGAGGGTGCAGGGCCCAAGCACTTGGGCCATCTTCTACTGCTATCCCAGGCCACAGCAGGGAGCTGGATCAGAAGAGGAGCAGCGGGGACTAGAACTGGTGCCCATGTGGGATGCCAGCCCTGCAGGCAGAGGACTACCTACTGCGCCACAGCACCAGCCCCAGTCATTTCATTGTGAAAGACAGACTTAGAAAGTTTTAGAATGAAAAAGGCCACCGAGACTGGTGAGAGAGCTGCTAAAACCCTCGCCCTGAAAGTGCTTTGATTTTTGTTAAGCTTTATAAGCTTTAGATGGAAGAATGAGTTTAAATCTTAGTATGTTGTATGCTCAGTAGAGAAGAAACTGTTACAGTTAAGCCAGAGACTGGTTACTTGCAGAGATGCCAGGCTGCCAGGCAGCGTCGCAGCCTCGCCCCTACGCCACTGGCCGTCCATAATGGGTGACAGCCCTCACCAGTGTGCGGGAGGAAGTCACAGTTCTGGGACGTAACGGACTCGGGTCGCTAACCAGATGTGTGTGCTTTCGGCAATGGTGTGAGACAGGGCGCACCCCACAGGCAGCTGCAGGAGCTGGTGTGGCCCTGGGCTGGAGGAGTCCATGTGCAGGGTGGGCGGCTCTGGAGAAGCGGCGGGGCGAGAGGCTGCGTGCCTTCTCTGGCCCGTGACACCGTCCAGGCCAGCACCCTGGGACTGCAGGGGGCATCCAGGGCCAGGGTCCCTTTGGCCCAGGGGAGATGAAGACCAGGCTCCGTGCAGCCTGGGGAGCTGGTGATGCTGTCCCTGGAGCTGTGTCACAGCAGAGCCCCCCCAGTGCTGGGGATTTCCGGGTGAACACGGGCTGACCGTCCCCTCGCCCTTGCAGACCGCTTGTTTCCGAGAGGAGCGGGACGTGCTGGTGAACGGCGACTGCCAGTGGATCACCACGCTGCACTACGCTTTTCAGGACGAGAACTACCTGGTAGGCACCGGTGCTGGGGGCCGAGGGGCCTGGGGCGCTGGGGGCCGGGTCCGGGAGGGTTCAGTATTTGCACTGCTCTGTGCTGTCACTGCAGAGTGAGCTTGAGAAAGCCTTGGGTGAGTAAGTGAGTTCCCTCTGATCTCTGGGTTTGTTACGTTTGGGTGACGTTTCCTGTCCTCAATCCCACAGAAGGCTAAGAAACTGCCGCGGGAACTTGAAGGCCCCGGCTCTGGCCCCATGGGCATCCCTCCCTCTGCCTGGTGGGTCGCCAGCAGGGCCCCTGCGCCAGCCTGCAGGCCTCGTCACTCAGGCTGGGTAATGCTTGTTTCTGGCTCGTCATCTGTTTATTCTTCGGAGTGAGCTGGGCCCACTTCTTTTTATATAAAGGGATTCTTACACTTTTTTTAATATATAAGATTTGTTTATTTTGAAAGTCAGAATTACAGAGAGAAGGAGAGACAGAAAGAGGTCCTCCATCTGCTGATCTACTCAGCAGATGGCTGTAGTGGCCAGTGCTGGGCCAGGCCCAAGCCGGAAGCCTCATCTGGGTCTCCCGTGTGGGCAGCAGGAGCCGAGACCCTTGTGTTAAGCCACTGCCTGTGCTGCTGGCATCCTGTGAGGACCAGTTCAAGTTGCAGCGGTTCCACTTCCGATTCAGCTCTGGGCTAATGGCCCCAGTGCTTGGGTCCCTGCACCCATGCGGGAGACACAGATGCAGCTCCTGGCTCCTGGCTTTGGCCCAGTCCAGCCCTGGCCCTGGTTGGTTCCCCAACCAGTGGATGAAAATTTTCTCTGTGTGTCTCTCTCTGACTCTTCCTTTCAAATAAATAAAGAAATATTAAAAAAAAAAATACGGTATACAAGGGGCTTCAAAAAGTTCATGGAAATGCTGATTTTTAATTTTTTTTAAAAGATTGATTTATTCAACAGTCAACAAGCAGAACAACAGAGAGGAGCAGGTGGGGGCAGGGGAGAAAGAGTAGGCTTCCGTTTACCGGTTCACTCCTCCTATGCCATATGCCTGGGGGTCAGGCCCAAGCCAGGAGCCAGGAATTCAATCTGGGTCTCCCATGTGAGTACTTGGGCGGCCTCCCAGGTGCATTATCGGGGGCTGGAATCAGGGTCAGGGTGGAGACTGGAACCCAGGCTCTCTGGTAGGGAAGGCACACGTCTCAACACCGTGGCCTCTTGCCGGTGCCTGCTTCCCGTTTCCTCTTCTGCTGAGAAGTGAGCGGGGTTGGCAAGGAACTCCAGGCAGTGTGGGTCTGCACAGAGGACGATTGTGGCTTCTGTGTTGTTTCTATGAGTAGCATGCTGCTTCCTGAGACGTTGGACGTCACCAGGTTTATCCTGAGCTGAGAGGCGTCAGTTAGGACTCCTGGTGAGAGTCGTGGCATTGCCCGTTGGAAGGGCGGTGCGTGTGGCTGGGCTTGGGTGGGCATCGGTGCCCTCAGCACGCAGAGCTGGGTCATGGTGTGGTTCCTGCTGTCGGTGTCCAGCTCTGCATGTTGTAGAAAGTCAGCCTGTTTTTCCACTGCGTGTGTCATGGAACAGGGGAAATAACTGGTCTTGTTCTTACTCCAAAAATAAGTTTGTGCTTCTCTGCCTCCTAAGCCATGGCCGTCGACTCTTAGAGACTTGTTTTTCAGAAGACCACCCCCCGGATTAGCACTGCTGTGTAGGCTTATTTGTCTTTGCAGGTTTCTAGGCAGATGTGAAAACCATGGGGGCCCAGCTCGCTGTGGTGCCCGACTTGCTGCTTTAGGGACCTGAGGTCTTGGCTGCTACTCCCGCTGCTCTCCCTCACCCCCACACACCCGTCCGCTGCTCTCCCTCACCCCCACACACCCCCACACACCCGTCCGCTGCTCTCCCTCACCCCCACACACCCGTCCGCTGCTCTCCCTCACCCCCACACGCCCGTCCGCTGCTCTCCTGCCCCACAGTGCCTCCAGGATCCATCCTGTGTCCTCCCTCTCCACTGCCCTCTGCACACGGCACCCACACAGGGCCCTCTCTGCTCCCCGCCAGGCACGGCCACCATTTCCACCTGCCCCTGGCCTCTCTGCACTTCCCTTTGGAGCACAGCCTGGCCGCCCCCCAGGCCCTTGCTTGGGCGTCCACCAGCTGGGTGCTCCGTGCTTGGCCATTCCCCGGGCCTGCTGTTTCCATGGCTTTTCTCGCTCTCTGGCCTTTTCTACTAACTGAGCTCCGAGGAGCAGGAGGTTCCAAGGGGGTGACTGTGGTGAGAGTGAGCCAAGGAGGCAGGGGCCAGCTGGCCAGGCCACCCTCTACCGTTTAGTGTGTCAGGAGGCAGGCGAGGTGCGGGAGAGGCAGCGTCCTGGTCCCTGTGGGCGCCTGCCCCGCCCTCGTGGGAAGAGCTGGCAAGGAGGGAGGCCGTAAGCTGCCCTCTGCTGAGGGGCTGCGTTCGGGGACGGTCTTGGGAGATCTGTCTGAGAACAGCCCGGAGCCCGCCTCTCCCACACAGGCCCCACAGCGGGCGGTTGGTTGGGACGTGCTGAGCAGGATGTTACCTGAATGCCAGCGGGGGCCTGCACAGCACCTGAGGAGTGGGAAGAGGGCAGCTCATGTGCTTGAGGGCCCAGCACAGGCTGGTGACACCGAGCAGTGGCCCTTAATGAGTTGAAAGGACCAGGACGTGGCATTCCCTGCCTGTGAACGAAGGCTAGCTGGGCAGCCAGAGGAGATGGCTCGGGGCGGCGCTGGCAGCTCCCCACACCTGGGCTCCAGGGAAGCCCCATGACCCTGGCCGCCACCCTGACCTGGGCTTCTGGCTCCTGGAGGTGTGCCCGCCAGGACTTCTGAGCCCTCAGCTTCAGGGCCTGACTCACATTTGGTTTTGTTTTTAATTTTATTTATTTGAGAGGCCAAGCTCCTGTCTGCTGGTTCACTGCCTAAATGCCTACAGAGGCCAGGACTTGACTGAGGGCAAAGCCAGGAGCAAGGAGCTCTGTCTAGGTCTCCCATAGGGTGACAGGGACCCAAGTACACGAGCTCACTGCTGCATCCCCACGTCCACACCCGCAGGGAACTGGAACTGGAACGGAATCAAACCCAGGTTCTCTGGGTCCTAACTGGCATCTGAACCGCAAGGCCCGAGGCCCACCCTAGCTTGAGCCTTCTGAGAAGCAGGGTGTCAGGTGGGCCTCCGTGTGGGCTCACGTGGGGCCTGCAGCGCCTGCCCCTGGCCGGCCTGTGGTGCTGTGGTGAGTGAGCTCCTGTAAGGCGGGGCGAAGCCCTGTGAGCAGCTGGCTCTTCTCCCGTTGCTCTGACTTCTCGTTAGGCAACAGCTTCTGTGATTTGTCCATAGGAGGGAACCCGCGAGTGGTCATCCTTCGGTCCTGGGTGGCAGCATCTCGCCAGGAGGAGCTGCTGATGCACCAGTGGTTTTGGGTCACTCTGCTGCCGCGCCCCGAGGGCCTGCAGACATATGTCCGCCCAGCAGGGCTAGCTTGACGGGCAGAACTGGGCTCTGCTTTGGATCGTCCGCGTCAGAACGCTGCCTGCAGCCTCACACCTTGCACCCATTTCCGCTTCCTTCATGTCTTCTCTGCCCTGTGCATAACTTAACATTGCAGCTGCATTGCAGGGAGTTTGTGTTCCGAGAGGAGGAATCCTGCGAGACCAGGAGCCACGGAGCCCCTGGGGGAGGTGTGGCCTCGCTGTGGGCTCCCTGGTGACAGCCGCGTCTTCTCTTCTCACCCGACCCTGCAGTACTTGGTCATGGATTACTACGTGGGGGGCGATCTGCTGACCCTGCTCAGCAAGTTTGAGGACAAGCTTCCGGAGGACATGGCGAGGTTCTACATCGGTGAGATGGTGCTGGCCATCGACTCCATCCACCAGCTCCATTACGTGCACAGGTAAGCACACCTGCGAGCGCCCCAGGCCAGGGCTCCCCAGGAAGCCACTCTGAGCCCCCTGGAGCAGCTGCCACACGGGGTGATTCACCCCAGCCTCTTTGGACCCCAGCGTCTGTCGGTCTAACTGTTCTGTCTAACTCCGGCAGCGGAAGCCACCTTGACCTCTGACCTTTATGTGACAGTGGCTCTGCTTCCCCGCCTGTATCCCCTCCCCAAAATGCCTGCCATCCCCGTGCCTCGTGTTGGATCCCCACTGTGTCTCCATCGTCTCTGCCCTGTTCTTCAGTCTGTCCTGTGACCCCACGAGAGCCTGCAGTCCTGAACCCGCGGAGCACTCGGAAGGGTGTTGGGGTCAGCAGCAGGGGGGACTTGGCTCGGTGCCTGTCCCCTCTGCAGGGAGGCAGCTCCGTAAGTCCCAGCTGCCGTGACTTTTACATGGATCTCATTCTGAGACTCCAAGGTTCAGTCCTGGAGTTGGTTTTATTTTTGTTTTTATAAAGTTTCATTTTTCCCTTTTTTAAAGATTTATTTTATTTATTTGAAAGACAGAGTTACAGAGAAAGGTAGAGACAGAGAGATTCCATCCGCTGGTTCACTCCCCAGATGGCTGCAATGGCCAGAGCTGTGCTGACTAGGAGCCAGGCGCTTCCTCCAGATCTCCCACGCGGGTGCAGGGCCCAAGCACTTAGGCCATCCTCCACTGCCTTCCCAGGCCACAGCAGAGAATGCGGTTGGAAGGGGAGCAGCAGGACTCGAACCAGCACCCCTAAGGGATGCCAGCACTGCAAGCTGTGGCTTTACCTGCTACGCCACAGCACCGGTCCTGAGTTTCATTTTTTTTGAAGTGATTTTATGGTAATAGTTCTTAAAAGTCAAGTAGTTCTATAGAGCTTCTAACAAAAAAGGAGCCACCCTGCCCGTCCCATCATGGTCCCCTTGCTGCAGTCACGGTGTGGACTTGTTCCTCCCCAGTCCCTTCATTTCCTGAATAACAGCCTGGCCTGCCCCTTCTGTTGGTGTTAAATGACATTGATTAAAATGGGGTTTAGCTCTCATGCATAAATCTCTCTCCCCCTCTCCCACATGGTCTCAATTAGTAAAATAGCAACTTCTGTTAAATCGGTATTTTGTGTTTATAATATAATGATTGCATAAATATTAAAACTGAGCATTGTAGTATATGATACAAGTTTTTCTTTCCTTTGAAGTTAATAATATTCTTGCTTTTCATGATCATCCTTTTCTGTGTAACCATTGCTAATTATCCCTAAATATCAGGGACAAATTACCCAGCTCCCAGCCCAGGCCTCCCAGGCGGCTGTGGTCTGAGTTCCCCCATCAGCCTCGGTGGCTCTTGGCCTCACCGTGCCGTGCCCATCCCGAGACTGTTTGCCGGGAGAGAGTCCTCCTTTCTGGGCCTGGATCCTTGTTTTCTGAGTCATCTTCCCTTCTCTGGCTTATTTCCTTTTTGGGTAGCACACCTCGTCAGTGGCCTCTGGAAAAGGGGTGTGAGGTCATTTTTTGGACATCTTCTGTTCCTTCCACCCACGACTGTGATGGTCATCCACAGAGTGGAGCTTGGGGTGTAGATTCCAGGGCTGCTGCCCCAGGGACACACCGCCGCTTTGCGAGCTGTGAGGTTCCAGGCAGTGCCCTTCTGTCAGTGTGGCCTCTGTGTAGCGGAACCACTTCCTGTGGTTCCGGAACTCAGGTTTCCTGCTCTGTCTTCTTGACGAGGCATCCCCCGACACACAGCCCAAGGTCCAGGGGCGTCAGCCTGACCGCTCTGCTGGTCGTTCACACCTCTGTCTCCAAGGCGAATGCTTCCTCTTGGTTTGCATTGTTGGCTGGACCTCCAGACGCAAAGACTTGAAAATACGGAGCTCTTATCCCCCGCCCTCAGACCCGGTGCCTAGACAACCCAGTCTAAAAAGAGAACAAAGTTAGATTGTGTGGGCAGCCCAGCTACAGGAGCCTTGGAGGGGTGCTGTGAGGGGCTGGAGGCTGCTCCAGCAGGGCCGCACCCCTTCCCGGGTTGCCTTTGTGTTGTGATTGTGGATGGTACCCTCTGTGCCCCCAGCTCTGCCTGGTGTGGGCAGCGGGGACCCCAGGAAGGACAGCTCACCAGGAGAGCCTTGCAGCCAAAAGCAGGACGGGGCACTGGGTCTCCGCAGAGGCCCAGGTGTGCTGCCCGGATGAAGCAAGAATGGGATACAAACCTAAGGAAAGGAAAGGATCTCAGAAAACAGAGATGCGGGAGAATAACTTGCCAAGAAGGCAGAAGATGTAGAAGAAATCCGAGCAAGGCAGGAGCTGGAGAGTGAAGCTGAGGGGTCCGAGGGGCTCGGGAGCCACCCCCGCCGCGTGAGAGCACTCCCTTTGTCGGTCAGCAGGAAGCGGCTCCCTGCGGACCAAGACCAGCCTCCCTTCTCAGCAGACCAGAAAGAGGGGGTGGGAAAAGCCAAGCCAAGGCAGCGGCCCCTCCGCCCAGCCTCTCTTAACCGGAGTCACAGCAGCCCAAAGAAGGGCAGTTGGGGGCAGCTTCTCAGCAGACGCCACTGCTGGCCCCCACATCCCCCTCCTCTTGCCCCTACCTCAGCCCCCATAGCTCTCCTTCCTGCTGCAGCTGGGACTTTAGCAAGCACAGGCAGGGTCACTGTTTGTGAGTTTGGGGAGATAACTGGTGCTTGGTGCTTACCCAGATGTCATGGCGGACAAGTAAGTTTTCAGAGAGGAGCTGTGGCTGATTTGAGTTTGGTTATACTGACCTGACTTAACTGCTATTCTGAGAAGGGCTGAGACCGCTAGCCATGGCAGTTATCCTAGAATCTGTGTGTGACGGGGCATGGAGGAGTGTGTGAGATCGGTAATGCATTCATTGGCAGCCAGCAGCCGTGTGAGAAGCCCCGCACTGCTCCCGGTCCCTGCCCCTGCCCCTGCCCCTGCCCCTGCCCCTGCCCCTGCCCCCGCCCCTGCCCCCGTCCCCGCCCCCCATGGTCATTGGAGCTTTTCTGCAGTGGTGGATTGCTCAGTAGTCCGTGCTGTGCCGTCCACGGCCGCCATCCACGTGTGGCTACTGAATACTCAAAATGTGGCTGTGCAGCTAAGAACGGAATTCTTCATTTTATTTAGCTTAACTTAAACCTCAATAGCCATGGTGGCTAGGGGCTGCCGTAAATCGTCTTGGCCTGTTTTAAAATATTATATTCTTATTTAAATATTATGACTAAGATATCAGAATTATTAAAATATTTACTTATAATTTTCTTAATTTAGAGAGGGAGTGTGAGTGCAGACCTAGCTCCCAGCCTCTGGTTGCTCCCTGAATGCCCACAACAGCTGAGCTAGGCTGGGGCTGAAGCTGGGAGCCGAACTCAGTCCAGGTCTCCCATGGGGGTGGCAGGGTCCCAGCCCCTGGAGTCAGGAACTGGAGCTGAGTGTCGGCTCTGATGTTGGATGCAGGAGTCTTAAATGAGGTGCTAGTTATTAGACCAGATGCTTGTCTACTCTCAAAAGGGCTGACTTGAGATTTACACAGATTGCAAGAACAGTACGCAGGACACCCACCTAGCGTCTCCCAGGTGCACCTGATGTGAATGTTGCCCTCCTGTACACACACAGACACACAGCGTGTGCGGTTTTCTCTTCACTTGTGTGCTGGGTGTTCCTGTGCGTGGGCCGCGTGACTTTTGGAGACTGGATGCCCCGGGAGGGTTTGTTCCTGTTCCTTCCTGAGTTCAGGTTTTGTCCAGTAACCCAGGGGCGTCTTTTTGGAGAGTGCAGTCTGGGGTCACATGTTGCGTTTCCGTGTCTTGTCTTCTTAATCTCTTCTTCCTCTGTGTTTGTGATGCTGGAGGAGACGCCTGGCAGCTGTGGTGCGGGTTTCCCTCCTGTGCAGAGCCCCTGTCTCGCCTGCTGTGCTCTGGCCTTGCAGCAGAGTGTGCAGACTTCGGAGTTTCTGTCTTCTGGTGGATGAGAGAAGTAGAAAAAATACTTTTTCACCTTTCCTAAACACTTGAACATAATTTTTATTTTTTTAAGATTTATTTTTATTTGAAAGGCAGAGCAACAGAAGGCTAGGAGAAACGGGTGGAGGGAAGGGAAGTGGAGAAAGACAGATGCACAGACTCAGAAAGACGAATCTGCCAGCTGTTGGTTCACTCCCCAAATGACCGAGACAGCCAGGTCTGGGGCAAGGCTAAAGTCAGGAGCTAGGAGCTCCATCTGGGTCTCCCACCCGGGTGGCAGAAGCTCAAGCACTTGGGCCATCTTCTGCCTCCCAGGTACATGTGCAGGGCGCTGGATCAGAAGCCGCGTAGCTGGGACTCAAACTAGGGCTCTGGTATGGGATCCTGGTGTCACAGGCTGTGGTTTAACCCGCTAAGCCACAACACTGGCCCTGTTTTCATATGTTTGTGTGTGGGTGTGCTGTATGAGATGTTTATTTCATGGTTTTACCATGTGTCTATCCCTTCTTCCCTTTAATTGTTAAAAAGTATTTGTCTCATCCACTGGTTCACTCCCCAGGCACCTGCGACAGCTGGGGCTGGATCAGGCTTAGGCTGAGTCTCCTGGTGGTAGCGGTGGTGGCAGGGGCGACAGCTGGGGCCGGATCAGGCTTAGGCTGAGTCTCCCGGTGGCGGCAGGGGCCCACGTTCTTGAGCCCATGAGCGACACGAAAGCACAGGCACTGCGTGTGTGGGCTCAGTGCAGGAGCTCGCGAGCCCCCCCACCCCCCCACCCCCAGGCTCCACTCGGAAGGACGTGCTAGCTCGTAGACAGAACAGCCCAGCCACTTGGAGAAGCTGGGCGACAAAGACGTGTCGCTCCCCCTCTTTGTGGAGGAACGACACAGGACCCTGCGCTGTTCTTTTGTCTGCTCGGCCCTCCCCGGGTTTGCTGCTGGTTCTTCCCGGGTTGGCTACCATCCCTTCCACCTCCGTGGAAGGGCGGTTCCCCCTAGCCACTTTCCCCACTTCCGCGGGGGAGCGGCACACCGCCGGCCGGCTCTCGGGGGCTGCACAGGTGTTCCTTCAGATAGATGTTCCCGGTGCATGTTGTCTCTCTCCTCCTTTATAGTCCTCTTCCACCAATCCCAACTCTGCTACCCACACGCCGAGTATGCTGCTCTCCTCCAATCAGGAGTAGGTCCTGCTGTTTATTGGTTGAACTGGAGGCAGCTGTGTAGAAGCTGCTTCTCCCTTCTCAGCGCCATATTGTGGGAGAGCAGATGCATAAAATAAGTCTTAATTCCAGTAACTTAGTCTAGTCCGAGTTGCTCTTCACAGATCCCCCTTTCTTTTTATTTTTGGCGTTGATACGTGCCTGTCTTCGGTGCCCTGCGGCACACACTCTGCTCTGCTTGCTAGAGTTGCCCACAGGTGCTTACAAGCCCTACCAATCAGGCAAACCGAATCCGGGTCCTCTCTTCGCCATGTTGCGAGGAGGTTTTTAGGCGCTGATGCGTGCCTGTGTTCGGTGCCCTGCAGCGCATGCTCTGCTCTGCTAGAACTGCCTGCAGGTGCTTACAAGCCCTAACAATCAGGCAAACCGAATCCAAGCCTTCTCATTGCCGTATTGTAGGGAGACTTATTGGTGTTGATTCGTGCCTATCTTCGGTGACCTGCAGCTCATACTCTGGTCAAGCTGCCTGCTGGTGCTTATCGCCTTACTAATCAGGCAGACCGAATCCAAGCCTTCTCATTGCGGTATTGTGGGCAGACTTATTGATGTTAATTTGTGCCTGTCTTCGGTGACCTGCGGTGCATAAGCTGCTAGCCGCCCACAGGTGCTCACCACCTCCCTAATCAGGCAGACCAAATCCAAGCTCTCTCATTGCCATGTTGAGGGGAGGCCCTATTTTTCTCTATTTCTCCATCTCCGGGCATTCCTATCTCTCCCATTTTACTTCTATCTGCCAGCATTCCTATTTCTCTCATTTTACTTCTAAATTTCTGTTTCTCTTATCCCTGCGGCTTCCCGGCACCCGCCCCGAGGCTGCTTCTCGGCGGCTTCCTGGCTCTGAGCCGCTTCAGCCCGCGCTTTTCATCTGCGCGGCTTCACGCGCTCTCCGCGGTCTCCACGCCCTTCGCGTCCACACCACGGCCTCGCGCTAGCCCAACGTTCCCTATCTACTTGTGCCCCGCACGCTCTCTCTGCACGCGGCAGCCTCCGCGAGTCACACAGCCCCAGCTCACGTTTCCGCCACTGGTATTCAATCTAAGTTCCCCGGGCTAACCTGGCGAATTCAACCTATAGCTTACATTTCCGCCTTACGGTTTGGCTTCCCGTCTTTTGCTCCCCGGGCTAATCTAACGGATTCCAACCTGGCCCACGTTTCCGCCTCTGGTTTAACTTTTCACCTTTTGTTCCCCGGGCTGACTTGAAGAATTCCAACATAGCTTACGTTTTCGCCTCGGCCTGCCCCCGCAGCTTCAATTTCCCTAACATTTTTCTCTACCCGGTATGTTTCCCTAAGTTTTCTTCCAACAATATTCCTCCCTCATTTCTCCTGGCTTCTCCCCACAGTCCGTATCCGAGTCTGTTTGTTCTAGCTTTCACTTTCGACCTTAGAGATTTCTCCCAGCTTCCCCCCGTAGTCCGTATCTGAGTCTATGCCTAGGCTTTTGATAGCTTCTTCCGGCACCTTTTCCGTCCGGCTTTTCCCTAGGCTCTTTGCTAGTCTCTCTCTCCGGTATTTTCCCACTTCTTCCCGTTTCTTCCCTCCTAAGTTTCCTATCCGAGTCACAGCACCATTATGTCGCTCCCCCTCTTCGTGGAGGAACGACACAGGACCCTGCGCTGTTCTTTTGTCTGCTCGGCCCTCCCCGGGTTTGCTGCTGGTTCTTCCCGGGTTGGCTACCATCCCTTCCACCTCCGTGGAAGGGCGGTTCCCCCTAGCCACTTTCCCCACTTCCGCGGGGGAGCGGCACACCGCCGGCCGGCTCTCGGGGGCTGCACAGGTGTTCCTTCAGATAGATGTTCCCGGTGCATGTTGTCTCTCTCCTCCTTTATAGTCCTCTTCCACCAATCCCAACTCTGCTACCCACACGCTGAGTACGCTGCTCTCCTCCAATCAGGAGCAGGTCCTACAGTTTATTGGTTGAACTGGAGGCAGCTGTGTAGAAGCTGTTTTCTCCTGTCCCAGCGCCATATTGTGGGAGAGCAGATGCATAGAATAAGTCTTAATTCCAGTAACTTAGTCTAGTCCGGGTTGCTCCCCACAAGACGGTATTTCAAATCGCCGAGGAAAGAACGACACAAAGTCAGCCCCGTGACGACCAGAAAGCCATTTAGTTACGAGACAGAATCTGAGGGGCCCTCTCAGTCTATACGTTCAGCTCCTTTGTTTATTTCTGGAAAGTTCTTTTAGATTACAGTTTCCAATTTTTTAAAAAGATTTATTTATTTTTTTGAAGAGTTATAGAGAGAGATCTTTCATACTCTGATTCACTCCTACAGCAAATGGCTGCATTGGCCAGGGCTGGGCCAAGCCAGAGCCAGGAGCCAGGAGCTTCCTCCAGGTCTCCCACAAGGGTGTAGGGGCCCAAGCACTTGGACCATCTTCTAGTCTTCTTGCCAGAGCATTAGCAGGAGCAGGATTGGAAGTGGAGCAGCCGAGATTTGAACTGGTGCCCACGTGGGATGCTGGCACTGCAGGCGGCGGCCTCACCTACCACGTCAGCCCCCGTTTTTGTTGTTTTCCTCAGGGACTCCAGTTAAGTGTGTGTTGGGCCATTTTTCCCATCCTCCCTTTCAGTCTCCTGCCGTTCGCTCATGCTTGTTGCTTCCCCGTTTCTTTGCCTTTCATTTGACTTTTCTCTGAATTTATCTTCCTTTGAGGATCTTATGATTTAGTCTTCGTTTCCGATAAGATTTTTTCCTGCTATTCCTTCCCTGAGTTAAATCAGCTGTTTCTGTTTTCTTCCTGCTTCTGTCCAGTTCTTTTTAAAAAAGTTCATTGTGGAATTTTGTTTTGTTTTGTTTTGTTTGCGTGTTTTTGAAGGCTTTCATTTCAGGGTGAAGAGCTGTGCTCCAGTTTTCTTTTGCCCATGGATTTTTTTTTTTTTTTTAAATCAGCATTCACATTGATACCTTTGATTCTTTTTTAAAGATTTATTTTATTTATTTGAAAGGCAGAGTTACAGAGAAAGGGGGACAGAGAGAGAGAGAGAGAGAGAGAGAGAGAGAGAGAATGCTTCCATCCTCTGGTTCACTCCCCAAATGGCCACAATGGCAAAACCAGGAACTTCTGGGTCTCCCAGCTGTGCCGTCTTCCACTGCTTTCCCAGGTGCATTAGCAGGAGCAGGATTGGAAGTGAGCAGCTGAGACTCGAACCAGCGCCCATGTTGGGCTGGGGCATGACAGGCTGTGGCTTTACCCTGCTGCGCCGCAGCACCTGCCCGGGCCTGTGGGTTTGTTTCTGGCAGGAGCTGTTGCCCCCTCCCATTCGTGTTGGGAACACTTGGTCGGCCTGTTGTTCCCTGTGAGGCTCCGTGCCCCTCGTCCTGCAGGTGGGTGTCGAGGTGGCTGCTGCTCTGGCCAGTTGTAAGCAGCTGCTGACAGCACACTTGTGCTGGTCTTGTACTGGATGTCTTCTTTTGCCTTCACTTTTACATTTTATTTGTTTCTTTATCTGAGAGACAGAGAAACACAGAGAGAGAGAGAGGGAGAGAGCAAGCGAGTACTCAGTCCCATTCGCAGGTTCATGCCCCCGATGCCCACGACAGCCGGGAGTCTGAAGTTTGGAGCTGCGAGGATGTCAGGAACCCGGTTACTTGAGCCATCGACTGCTGCCTCCCAGGATCTTCATTAGCAGGAAGCTTGAGCCAGGAGCTGAGCCGGGACTGGAACCCAGGCACTTGGACGCCGGACACAGGACACAGGACACAGGTGTCCTGACAGAGCCTAATCACTGGGCCAGATGCCCACTCGTGCCTTTCGGGTTTACTCTGGGGCAGGCATTGTAGTGTGGGGAGCTAAGCTGCTGCCTGCAACGTCAGCACCCCGTATCTGAGTGCCAGTTCGTGTCCCGGCTGCTCCACGTCTGATCCAAGTCCCTCTGATTGTGCCTGGGGAAGCGGCAGAGGATGGCCCAACTAGTTGTCTCTGTCACACACACACACACACAGCCCGTCCCACCCTTAGAAGAGGCCCAGATGCACCTACAGGCTCCTAGCTTTGGCCTGGCCCAGCTCAGGCCCTCGTAGCCATATGGGGAGAGAACCAGCAGATGGACAACTCTCTCTCTCTGTCTCTGTCTCTAATTCTGCATTTCAAATAAATAAATAATCTTCTCTTTTTTGATAAGTTTTCTCCCTTCCATACTGTTCAATCAGTTTTTGAGGCCCAGGCCCCGATGTCTGTGCCCCACCACACGGGTTAGGAAGGACGCGGATGGGTAGTCAGGAACTCGCACTCTGAACAGCACAGCTCGCTCCACGCCTGTAGGTCAGCTGGCGTCAGGTTGGCTCCTGGCCCCTGCCCAGCTCCGCTCCACGCCTGTAGGTCAGCTGGCGTCAGGTTGGCTCCTGGCCCCTGCCCCGCCCAGCGCCCTCTTCCACAGAGGCCCCCGCCCCGCTGCTCCTCGTTCCTTACCTCGGCTTGTCTCCTTCCTGGGGCTCCCCACAGCTTGCACCGTGCCCTGCTGTGCAAGTGGAGAGGCCCAGATCCTGCGTTAGCTGGGTTGGAGTGAGACTGCCGCCCCTGGGGACAGACTGCGCAGGTGGTCACGTGGCTGTCACAGCCAGCGCCCAGCCCACTCTCCCCTGGCCGGGGACTTGAGCGCCTCGTGTGTGGCCCGGAGACAGCTCATTTGTGCGTGTGTTTTGTGACAGGGACATCAAGCCTGACAACGTACTTTTGGACGTGAACGGCCACATCCGCCTGGCCGACTTCGGGTCGTGCTTGAAGATGAGCGACGATGGAACTGTAGGTTCTGTGGGCTCTGTTTGTTGTGGGTCTGCCTTGTGGTCAGAAAGGGCTTTGCACTGAATTTGAGTTACAATTGAGAAGCCAAGTTTATTAGTGTGATTAAGAAATGAGTCCTCTTACAAACATTTTTACTGTTTTTTATGTTCAGAAAAGTCACATGGGTGCCTTTTAAAATGGGGAGTTTTCCGGCTTCCCCAAACCCTGAAGCATGAGGGCGGCTCCCACCCCGTACGTGCCCTGTCCAGGTGGTCAGGTGGGCGGCCCCGCTGTCGGCCCTGGGTTCCTGGTCAGGTGGGCGGCCCCGCTGTCGGCCCTGGGTTCCTGGTCAGGTGGGCGGCCCCGCTGTCGGCCCTGGGTTCCTGGTCAGGTGGGCGGCCCCGCTGTCGGCCCTGGGTTCCTGGTCAGGTGGGCGGCCCCGCTGTCGGCCCTGGGTTCCTGGCAGGTGGGCGGCCCCGCTGTCGGCCCTGGGTTCCTGGTTTTGTTGACAGGTATTTCCTGTGGGCAGGCGCCTTCCTCTGAGGGTTTTGTGGACCCAGGCATGGGGGTCCCTGGTGCTTGGAGCCTTGCAGGGGCAGCTGGTGTCCCCACTGCTGATGAGGGTGCTGGCCCTGCCCCAGCTGTGCACAGGGGCCCAGACTTAGGCCTCTGTTCCATGGAGCCACCACCCCGTGGCGTGACCAGCCGTGTCCATCCACACTGCCCAGTCTGGCGCAGCAGTTGCTTCCAGTGTGCCTTTTACTGCCCTGGGGACTTTGGTCCAGGTCGCCCCCTGTGGCTGTGGTTGAGGCTCTGTTCTTAGATGTTTGGAAGTCTAATTTATTTGGGAGGCAAAGAGGGTGCCTGTCCACTGGGAGTGTGGAGGCAGACCCCACACACAGCTGTGTGCTGCTGAGAGCCCCAGACAAGGTCTGTGTGCTGTGTGGGACAGGCAGGAGGCCAGCCTGGCACGCGTGGTTCCTTAGGCCACCAGGGAACAGGGGAGGAAAGTGTGGGAAATGCAGCCCTGGGAGACTGGGGTGGTCCGGTGGTGCCAAGGAGGGCATGTGGCCTTTTTTCTTCTTTTTTTAAGAGTTACAGAGAAGCAGAGAGAGAGAGAAGAGAGGGCCTCCATCTGGTTCACTCCCACAACGGCCAGAGCTGGGCCGATTCAAAGCCAGGAGCTTCTTCCGGGTTTCCCATGTGGGTGCAGGAGCCCAAGGACTTGCTTGGCCTGGCTTTCCCAGGCCTGCTTTCCTATGGCCTGCTTTCCCAGGCCCGCTTTCCCAGGCCTGCTTTCCTATGGCCTGCTTTCCCAGGCCACAGCAGAGAGCTGGATCGGAAGTGGAGCAGCTGGGACTTACTGCCGCCCACTTGGGATGCCAGCACTGCAGGCGGCGGCTTTACCCGCGATGCCACAGCGCCGGACCCGCATGTGGGTTTTGAGAGACGGAGTGCAAGACTCCGCAGCTTCCCGGGGCTGCGGAGTTCAGAAAGGCCAGAGGACGTTACTGGTACTGAATTGGGGCCATCAGGTTCCGGAATCATGGTCACTCGCCACTTTGATGCCTTGCCTTTTCATTTTCTGTTGCTCTGGGTTTTAGAGAATGTCATTAGAGACACGTGATGACAGCTACTCTTCTCCCCCCAGGTCCAGTCCTCTGTGGCCGTGGGCACACCTGACTACATCTCCCCAGAGATCCTGCAGGCCATGGAGGACGGCATGGGCGCGTACGGGCCCGAGTGTGACTGGTGGTCCCTGGGCGTCTGCATGTACGAGATGCTGTATGGAGAAACCCCCTTTTATGCCGAGTCGCTGGTGGAGACCTACGGCAAGATCATGAACCATGAGGTAAGACAGTGTGCGCTTGGTGCCTGGCACAGGCCAGGAGGGAGGGCGGGCGAGCAGCGAGGAAGGGGTCTAGTATTTTGGAACGGGGTGCTGGGGTTTGGGCTGGCTGGGCCGGACAGAACCTGGAGAGCTTTGGGCTGGCATGAGGGGAGTGGGAGTTCCCTGGGGGTGGGGTCTGGTGTTTGCTGAGCTTGGGGACCCTGGCAGAGGCAGGTTCACAGGACGTGGGAAGTCATGTGCGGAGCACTTTGTGCCTCCGGCGTGGTCAGTCAGACAGCAGCCATGACTCAGGTCCGCTCCCCAGAGGCCGCTCTCATAAATGGCCACAAGTCCCTAGGGGGTGTTCCTCACCCTCCACGGTCTCCTTTCTCTTCCGTTCCTTTCGGAGCTGTTCATTCTTCACGTCGGTGTTGCTTCCTTCTCTCTCTCCCTTGCCTTCTTTATTATTTTTTATCTGGTATCTTCCTCGCTTTCTTTTTCTAGTCAAACGCGTCTCCGACGATGGCTTCACACTCCCCTGTGTGTGCTTACGATGTACTTTCTGCAGGCACGTGTGTGCCCCCTCCAGCCGTGTCTCCCTCAGTGCTGGGAGCACATGTGTGCCCCCTCCAGCCGTGTCTCCCTCCGTGCTGGGAGCACGTGTGTGCCCCCTCCAGCCGTGTCTCCCTTGAAGCTCTTGTGAGGAAGCAGATAGCACTATGATAGAGAAAGTTTTCCGTTGAACTGCAAATCAAGGCAAAGCTAAAATTTTAAAAACCATCTTTCCCAAAGTGGAAAACTGTACTCCCCATAAATCCTTCAGGGCACAGAAGAGCACGAAAGGTGGGTGGTGGAGGTGGCCCTGTCCACGTTCAGGGCTGCAGAGGCACGGTGGGAACAGTGCCTGGTAGCAGCAGGAAGCCTGCTGGGGCTGCGGGCGGCCTCTCCACACAGCGGCCCATGAAGCAGGTGATAAATTGCATTGTCTGCTTCTGGGGGTAGCGCAGGTAAGGCAAGGCAGCGAGGGGCTGATTGGTCCTTAGGTGCGGCCTGGCCAAATAGGCAGGGAGTGAAACGCTCTATGTATTTTCAGCATCTGCTCTGACAGAGATAAGCCTGTCTGTGTGTTCTGTATCTTTTTGTACAATTCCCTTTTTGGTGAGGATTTAGGTTATTTGTAGTTTTCATGGCCAAAATATGGTGCAGTCATGAATATGTCCTGGTTTTTCTGGGGAATGTTTCTGTAGAGTGCACTTCTAGGAGTGGAATGGTCCAGGTATTTGCCAGAAGCACCCTGAAAAGGCAGTGCCTGGCCACGGCCCGTGTCCTGCGGCTCCTTTGCCACTTTGACAGGTGGATATTTATCCCTGTTGGAACTTGCAGCAGTGCGGTCCCAAGTCTGCCATGACTAAAACTGGCCAGCTAAGGATGTGAAGCTGGCTGGCTTGGGTGTGCCTTCCGCTCCCACGAGCTGCGCTGCTTTGGAGCTGTGCCTCGTGCTGCTGCCTGTGGCGTCTGCAGGCCGTGGCTCTCTGAGTGTGGCGTCTGCAGGCCGTGGCTCTCTGAGTGTGGCGTCTGCAGGCCGTGGCTCTCTGAGTGTGGCGTCTGCAGGCCGTGGCTCTCTGAGTGTGAGCACCTGCTCTCTCTCCTTTTGCGGCTCCACCCAGGAGCGATTTCAGTTCCCCTCCCATGTCACGGATGTCTCTGAAGAAGCCAAGGACCTCATCCAGAGGTTGATCTGCAGCAGAGAGCGCCGGCTGGGGCAGAACGGGATAGAGGACTTCAAAAAGCACGCGTTCTTTGAAGGCCTGAACTGGGAAAACATCCGGAACCTGGAAGCCCCGTACATCCCTGACGTGAGCAGTCCTTCTGACACCTCCAACTTCGACGTGGATGACGACGTGCTGAGAAACACTGTGAGTGGGAGGGTCACAGTGGCCCCTGTCGCTTGTCAGGTCAACCTCCAAGTGCATGGATTCCTGGAAAGTGGGAACAGTCGGCTTAGGAAAGTACCTTTCATTCCAGCCTTCAGCTGGGTCCTCGGTGGCCATTTATTTATTTATAGATGTATCTGTTTATTCATTTAAAAGGCAGAGTGAGAGTGAGAGTGAGAGAGAGAGAGAGAGTACCTTGTACCCGCTGGTTCAGTCCCCAAATGGCCACAATGGCCAGGGCTGGTCAGACTGGAGCCAGGAGCCGGGAGCTTCGTCCAGGTCCCCTATGTGGGTGACAGGGGCCCAGGTACGTGGGCCATTTTCCACTGGATTAGGAGTGGAGCACCGAGGACTTGCAACAGTGCCCACATGGGGCTGGCACTGCAGGGGTGGCTCACTTGCTGAGCCACCGCACTGGCCCCTGTTTTGGACTTAGTGGAGTACTTCTGCTTTTGTTTCAAAGCCGTGTCCCGTCGGGCTGTTGGGGTTCCCTGTGCTCCCCTGCGTTTCTTTTTCCCTGTGGGAATGTGGGTTTGACTTGTGTGGTGTGTGTTCTTTTGCAGGAAATCCTACCTCCCGGTTCTCACACAGGTTTTTCTGGATTACATTTGCCATTCATTGGTTTCACATTCACAACAGAAAGGTACGTCTGGGTTTGCCTTCCCATGAAAGAAACAGAGACCTTTGTGCACAAGTGTTGCTCACCCCAGGAGCACCTGTTGTCCTTTGAAAGCACACAGCTGCTTACCATGGGCGACACCCTGGGTTGGGTCCCCAGTCTTTGTCTGGGGCTGAGCAGTGAGTGCAGTGCTACCTCGCTTGGGGTCACAGTGGGGCTGGAAAACCGCGTGGTGGTGCTGGCGCACCCACCTGCCACACTGTCGCACGTGTGAGTGTGCTGGGTGCAGGCCGTAGACCACCGTGGCTCTGGCATACATTCTTCACACCAGACCAGTGCTCCCTCTCGCTTTGGGGTGCGTGTCTTACAGCCTGTGTCACAGGTTGCAGCTTCAGACTGTGCGTTCCTTCTGACTGCTCACTTCCTTCCTTTGTCCCGTCAGATCACGTGTGTGCACGCATGTGTGTGCTCCGTGGTGCTCATATGACAGAGGCATCTCAGGACTGTGCCTGTCGTTCAGCACTGCCTGGCTGTGGTTTAGTTGTTGTAGTTTCTTTTACACGGTCTTCTCGTCTTACAACCATTTGAAATCTTAGCAGCCACTCTTAGTGCACACTGGCATGAGAACAGGCCGTGTGGTATAAGAACAGGCCATGTGCCCACTGGTGTTGGGAACCGGCCGTGTGGCATGAGAATACGCCGTGTGCCCGCTGGCTGGACAACAGGTCATGTGGCATGAGAATATGCCGTGTGCATGGTGGCGTGAGAACAGGCCGTGTACACACTGGCGTTGAGAACAGGCCGTGTGGCCTGAGAACAGGCCGTGTGCACGCTGGCGGGACAACAGGCCATGTGGCGTGAGAACAGGCCGTGTACACACTGGCGTTGAGAACAGGTCATGTGGCCTGAGAACAGGCCGTGTGCAAGCTGGCGGGACAACAGGCCGTGTGGCGTGAGAACAGGCCATGGTGGGGTTTGGCCCATGGCTGTGTTCTGCTGGCTTCTGACCGAATCGGCTGTTGGTGCTGGTGACAGTTGGAGCAGCAGCCTCAGCTACAGGTGCCATTGTGCTCGGCTGAGCCGGCCTCGTGCGAGCACTGCTTGCTGTTTCAAGGATATTGGCTTCAGTGCCCTTGTTTCCGTCCCTGGGACTGCCGTCGTGCTGGTGGAGAGCGCTGAGTGTCCGCCCACGTGGGCTCCCGGCCCACGGCTGCTGAGCTGTTGGTGCCTTCTGGCTTCTGTCCTGGGTGGGCCTCTGCAAGGCTGTGCTGCCTGGTGTCCCCTAGGGTGTGGAGCGGAAGGTGGGCTGAGGGGAGCAGGGAGAAGAGTGACGGAGCCTGAGGGGAGGTTGGGGGTGGGGTTCGTGGCCTCTCCTGGCAGCTGACACCTGAGTTGGTGAAATTTGAGAGAGGGGCCCTCTGCTGGAGTTTGTCAAGGTCTCAGCGTGAGGTGACAGAGTTAGACAGCGCCTGGTGCATTCTGGGTGGGCAGGCTGATGGGGGCCTCCCACCACCAAACACGTGTCGCTCACGCGGCTCCAGGCCCACCTGCCAAGGCTTCATTTTGGTGCAAGGGATCGCAGGGGTCTCTTCCTGTGACCCTGTCGGACCAAGCCTGGAGAAACAGTGACGTAATGTGTGTGTGAGTGCTGGTGCCTCTGTCAGACTCGGTGCAGTAACTCGAAACCGTCTCCTGGACATTACCCCACAAACTAAATAATGCATGACACAGCCCACGAACGAAGCTGTGTGTTGGCCCACGAGTGTGGTTGCTGCTGGTGCACGCAGCTCAGAGCAGGGGAGTTGGCTCTTTAGCCTGCAGGGGCCAGTGAGCAGGGGGTTGGCAGGTATCCCTGGATCGCCCAGCCAGTGAGAGGCAGAACTGGAGAGGCCCTAGTGGCCTGTGCTGCCCAGTAGGCCCAGCCGTTCCACAGACGGCTCTGTCTTTGCCTTCCTAGCTGAGTGTCTGTGGCCACACGACATCACCCTGCCTGCTCTGCAGGCTCTTTCTTTGACTCGCCCCCACTGGTCACCGCAGGCAGGCTTTTCAGAGGTGCAGAATGGTTGGGGCTCAGCAGATGAGAACAGCCGGCTGCTTTGTTCCACAGCTGTTTCTCTGATCGAGGCTGTCTGAAGAGCACCATGCAGACCCACACGTTAACCGAGGACGAGGACGTGCAGCGAGACCTGGAGAACAGCCTGCAGGTCGAGGCCTACGAGAGGAGGATCCGCAGGCTGGCGCAGGAGAAGCTGGAGCTGAGCCGGAAGCTGCAAGGTGAGTGCTGGGCGGCCCCGGGGGCGGGGGCTGCATGTCCACGGCCGTGCTCTGTGGCCGCCGCACTCACACTGTGCCCTCCCGCAGAGTCCACCCAGACCGTGCAGTCTCTTCACGGCTCCACTCGGGCCCTGAGCAGTTCCAACCGAGACAAAGAAATCAAAAAGCTCAACGAAGAGATTGAACGTCTGAGGAGTAAGGTAGCAGGTGAGACCCAGGGAAGGCGGTCTGAGGAGAGGCAGCGGAGCAGCCCTGAGGCCTCGTGGCTTTTCTGCTCCTGGCCGTGACCTCCTTGGTGGGCGCTGGCGTAGTGCTTTCATCAGGTGGAGCAGCCCCAAACCCTGAAACCCGAGCAAAGTGCTGGAGTCCTGGTACTTCACTGTATTTAGAATTATCCCCCGGTTGGCTAGGCTCAGTTCCTACTATTTCTTTACTTTTTAAATGTTTTTGAGATTTATTTATAGGGGCTGGTGCCATGGCATGGCAGGTAAAGCCACTGCCTGTGGTGCCAGCATCCCGTATTGGTACCCATGCTAGTCCCAGCTGCTCCACTTCCAATCCAGCTCCTCGCTAATGTACCTGGGAAAGATCGTCCAAGTGCTTGGGCCTCTGCACCAACGTGGAGACCTGGAGGAAGCTCCTGGCTTTGGGCTGGCTCGTCTCCACTGCGGCCATCTGGGGAGTGAGCCAGCGGATGGAAGCTATTTTTCTGTCTCTGCCTTTTTGTTTCTCTCTCTGTAACTGTGCCTTTCAAATAAATAAATAAACCTTTTTAAAATATTTATTTATTTAAAAGACAGAGTTAGGGAGAATCTTCTATCTGCTGGTTCACTCTTTAAGTGGGCACAACAGCTAGGGCTGGGCCAGGCCTGGCCGAAGTCAGGAGCCAGGAGCTTCATCCAGGTCTTCAAAGTGGGTGTGAAGGCCTAAGCACTTGGGCCTGTTCTGCTGCTTTCCAAGGCCATTGTCAGGTAGCTGGCTAGGAAATGGAGCAGCCAGGAGTTGAACTGGTGCCCATATGGATGCCAGCATCACAGGCAGTGGCTTTACCCATGACACCACAGCATTGACCCCAGTCTCGACTATTTTATCCACAAACTTTCAGAGTATCTGGTGCTTCCCTGTTTCTCTGTAGCCAGAGCTTCCTCCTCTTTAAAGCCTTCACCAGTGGGGTGGGCTGTCCAGTGTTTGAAGTGCTAAGCCTGTGCTGTCTCCTGTGGAGGTCCCTGGGTACCAAGAATTCCAGAGACTCCAGTGATGTTTTAGCTTCACCCTCTCCAAGTCACACCTTGAATCTGCCGCCTCTCCAGAAAAAGGCTTTGAAAGAACCAGTTACTCTCACACTTAACGTGAGAGGGGTCCACACCAGGCCAGCTGCAGCATGGAGAGCCATGCAGGAGAGGGGCGTCCTGCTGGGCCTCAGAAGCCGTGGGCACTGGGTGCTGGATAGGTGACTAGGAGGAGGCGCAAGCACGTGGCAGCCTGGTCAACTCTGAGCTCAGCGCACCGTTCGGTAGTTCCCTGGCACTGAGGCCACGTGCCAGGTTAGCCCGTGAAGTCTGGGCGAAGCAGCACGATGGTCTCTCTGTGCCAGATTCGAGCAGGCTGGAGCGGCAGCTGGAGGACACGGTCTCGCTTCGCCAGGAGCACGAGGACTGCACGCAGCGGCTGAAGGGCCTGGAGAAGCAGTGCCGCGCGGCGCGGCAGGAGAAGGAGGACCTGCACAAGGTACAGGGGCTGGGCTGCGGCAGGCTGCGTTCCTGAGACCTCCAGAGCCCTCAGCACCCTCACCCGTGGACGACCCCCGTGCTGTGGGCAGGAAAGGAGGGCAGGGCCCTGGCTGCTGCTGGCACCCGCTTGACAGGCATTATCGGTCTGCACCCCAGCCCTGCAGAGGAAGCAGGACCCCCTCCCCATTCTCGGGGCGGGGGCAGCCGGACTTGGAGGCTGCGGCAGCGTCCACAGAGCCACGCCGGCTGGTCTGAGTGCCTGTCCTCCTGTCCCACCCCGGCCTCCTGCAGCGGCCTCCCTGGAGGGGCTTCTTAGTGAGGACAGGCAGCCGTGACCGCTGAGGCCCTGCAGCCGGTGGGAACTTGAGTCCAGTGAGATACGGCAGGCTACATGCTCAGTGCCACTTCAGAAAGCTCGTGGGAAATGGAGTTAAAAGACACATCTGTTTTGGTGCAAAAACATTTTTTAAATCCTTGCCTATGAGGAGTGTTAAAAAGTTCACAGAAAATGCATATTATTGGAAAAACTTCATGAATTTCATTTTTTGCACTGAAGTTAACTTGCTTTCATTCTATTTTCCACTAATATTTTGAATGTTCTTCACGTTAGCACCACAGTCATACCCTGTTTTCTTTTTTTTTTTTTTTTTATTAATTTATTTGAAACTCTGAGTTACAGAAAGAGAGGGAGAGACAGTGAGAGAGCCTCCATCCACTGGCTCACTCCCCAGATGGCTGCAGTGGCCAAGGGTGAGTCAGGCCGAAGCCAGGGGCTTCATCTGGGTCTCCCACGTGGGTGCAGGGGCCCAGACACTTGTGCCATCTTCCACAGCTTCCCCAGGCCATTGGCAGGGAGCTGGACTGGAAGAGGAGTAGCAGGGACACGAGTCAGCGCCCACGTGGGATGCCGGTCTGCAGGCGGCGACTTCTGCCGCACCACAGCCCTGTTTCTGCAGCGCGTTCATTTCCCTTTGCCCTCGAACCTGTCCTCTGTTCTCTGAACCTGATCTGTTCTCTGAAGTGAGAGGGGCTCAAGCCCACAGTTTCTGAAGTCTGCGCTGGGTCTAGAGTACGGGTGGGGACGTGTGGCATCACCCCAGGCCTCACAGGGATCCTTGCCTGCTGCCCTGGGGGAGCCCCCAAACCAGCAGTGACAGGGCCTGAACAGCTGGATGGTGGACCCGGCGGGCTGCAGTCTGCTGAGGGCCTGGCTCTCAGCTTCTCACTTTGAGAACTGGCACATTTGGGCATCTGCACATGTGTGTTCTCTGATTCTGCTGTGTGTAACCGATTCGTGCTTGTCTGTGTGATTGTGCAGCTGAGACAGTGGTGCAGGTCCGGGCTGTGTGTAGGGCAGGGCGGAGGGCCTTCCCCCGGGTTTTCAGGGCTGTAAGTTAACCCCAGCCTCGGTTACACAGCAAGCGCTGAGCTGCAGCCTTGCCGCCCTTCACGGGAGACAGCTGCCGTTCTTTCTGTCCAGCAACTGGTGGAAGCGTCAGAGCGGCTGAAATCCCAGGCCAAAGAACTCAGAGACGCGCATCAGCAGCGGAAGCTGGCCCTGCAGGAGTTTTCCGAGCTCAACGAGCGCATGGCGGAGCTCCGCTCCCAGAAGCAGAAGGTGTCCCGGCAGCTGCGGGACCGAGAGGAGGAGGTGGAGGTGGCCATGCAGAAGATGGACTCGCTGCGGCAGGAGATGCGCAAGTCCGAGAAGCTCAGGAAAGAGGTAGCCTTTCGGCCGGCAGGTCCCGGGGTCCCACGTGCTGTGCGAAGCCGCGTACATGGACCTGCCAGGAGTTGAGTTGTAGGTCTCGACCCTCGTGTCTGTGAAGCTGCTGAGATTCCAACTAATTTTGAAAATTCCCCTTTAAAACAAAAGGACAGTGTCTGAGTGGTGACGTGCGATGCTGTGGCCTCGCAAGTGTGGCGCTGAGGAAGGCTTGGCTCCTGGCTGGGCACCTAAGAGGACCTGCTGCCCTGGGCCTCCTGAGCACCTGCGGTCCGCGGGCGAGGGCCTCCAGACAGTGCCTGATTTCAGATGTGCTCGAGAAAGCCCGAGCGTTCGAAGGCCTGAAGGTCTTGTTCCTCCCAGGTTCTGGGTCTCTCCTCACGCCTCAGAACGCCTGTTTATTTTCTTCTTAGCTTACTTTGCTAGCCACATATGTTGGTAGTACAGTCAAGTACAGCTAAGTTAGTGAAACCCCTAATTGCAGACTGCCACTTCAGGCCTGGGGTCTGGGTTTCCTGTAAGTGACGGAGTGGGCTCAGCTCCGGCCGCTGCCAGAGCCATCTGTCCGGCACCTGGGCCTCGGGCCACTATTCTCCTTTTCATGGACACTGAAATTTTGTTTAAAAACGCAGCAGTGTTCCACAGGTATCAGAAGGGCCTGTATTCAGGAATCAGCGTCCTGTCTTGAAGTTCAGCGTCAGATTCTCAGTTTACGTTAGCGCTGGCTGCGTCACCACCAGCCGTCCGGTGAAGCCCGGAGTTGTGTTTCCCAGCCTACTTGGCGGTGGCCCTGTGTGTCGGGTGAGGCCCTGCTCGCTCTGTGTTAAGGAACCGTGGGTCTTTTGTAGCTGGAGGCTCAGCTCGAAGACGCCGTCGCCGAGGCCTCCAAGGAACGCAAGCTTCGTGAGCACAGCGAGAGCTTCTCCAAGCAGGTGGAGCGCGAGCTGGAGGCCCTCAAGGTAGCGCAGGGTCGGGCCGCACCCCACCCCTCAGGGTAGCACACGGTTAGGGCCGCACCCCACCCCTCAGGGTAGCGCACGGTCGGGCTGCACCCCACCCCTCAGGGTAGCGCACGGTTGGGGCCGCACCCCACCCCTCAGGGTAGTACAGGTCGGGGCCGCACCCCACCCCTCAGGGTAGCGCACGGTTGGGGCCGCACCCCACCCCGCTGACTGGTCTTCCACAGTGTGCTCATCGCCGGACAGCACGGGGAGGCCCCGGCTGGCGGCAGAGCCTGCAGAGCCTCTGTGCTAGCTTTCCTTTCAAAACCGAGCGCACGTCTTTCCTGCCTGTGTACCAGTTCCAGGCAGTCCACGGTCGTCCTGGTAAGCTAACGTCTACGCCTCACTGTGGTCTGGTTTTCTAAGCTCAGCTGTGTCCAGTTCTGGAAAAGCTCCGTAGTCAAGCCCACGTCCTGTGCTGACGGTGGAGACCGGGAAGGGAGCCGAGAGGGCTGTGTGTGGGCTTGGGCAAAGGGTCACTGTGGCCCCAGACAAGTGGCTCTGTGAAGCGGATGTGCTAGGGCCTCTCTGCCACTCGGTGACCCTGTTGTCTCTCCCCTGGCGCAGGCTGCTCGCCACTGGCAGCAGTTTGCCTGGCTCCCCTGCATGTCTGCGGCTGAGCCTCCCTCCTTCCCTCGCTCTCTGCTCTGCGTACAGCAGCCAGTGAGCGTGTCGGCGCCCGGCCTCCTGCCTGCGCCCTCGCCGCCTGTCCCGGGCTGCTCCATGAGTCACGCCTCACAGCTGCCTCCCTAACCATCTCCCTCACTCCCCACCCACAAACTTGATCGCATGCCTCATCTCAGTGCCAGTCGTGCCAGTGACCTCCCTGCACCGCGATAGCAGAGCCCTCGGTGTCACCAGAAGGGAGCTTGACACCTCAGCCCTCAGGAGGACGTTGTCACGTGGAAGAGTGGATGCCAACTCGGGCAGTGTGGCAGAGAGCCCCTGCGAGCAGACCCCGCCTCCCCCGCAGTCTGCTGCACAGCTGTTAGGAGGGCCCCGGGTCGGGACGCCGAGGCCGGGTGTGGCCTGGGGCAGCGCAGAGCCCGCCATCGTGTCTCCTCCCTGTCCAGGTGAAGCAGGGCGGCCGGGGGCCGGGGGCGGCCCTGGAACATCAGCAGGAGATCTCCAAGATCAAGTCTGAGCTGGAGAAGAAAGTCTTGTTTTACGAAGAGGAGTTGGTCCGGCGCGAGGCCTCGCACGTGCTGGAGGTGAAGAGTGTGAGGAAGGAGGCTCATGACTCCGAGAGCCAGCAGCTGGCCCTGCAGAAGGAGGTGCTGATGCTGAAAGACAAGCTGGAGAAGGCGAAACGCGAGCGGTGAGCCAGGAGCCCCGGGCGGGGAGCCACGACGGCCGGAGCCGCGCGAAGCGCTAGCCGCGTCTCCCTCACCCCGCAGGCACACTGAGATGGAGGAGGCGGTGGGCACCGTCAGAGACAAGTACGAGCGGGAGAGAACGATGCTGCTTGATGAAAACAAGAAGTTAACAGCTGAGAATGAAAAGGTGCCTTCACTGGGCGTTCAGTGTGTGCTTGAGTGCTCGTGGTAACTGAAGTAACAGTAACTGAAGTAATGTGCTTGTCTTTGGGACGGATTCAGGCTGCTGACAGCTGTAGCGACCTGGAGTCCGGGGCTGTCTCCACTCGGTTTCTGTGTGTGGGGAAATGGCTCGGCCGAAGTCCTGTCTTGAACCGACTGTGGCTGTCTCGATTTTAATGGGGCTGTTCTATTAAAGGATGCCAAATTAATGGGTTGTGTGGTGAAATTGTTTAATTTCAGCTTTGTTCCTTTGTGGACAAACTCACGGCTCAAAACAGACAGCTGGAGGGCGAGCTGCAGGACCTGGCCTCCAAGAAGGAGTCCGCCGCGCACTGGGAAGCCCAGATCGCGGAAATCATTCAGTGGTATGTCCGTGGCCGTGCCCAGGGCGGGGTGCGGGGCCTGCCGCCGTCTCCCCAGATTCCTGAGGGCGTCACTGGGGCCAGCGGAGCCGCGCTGTCCACGCCGCCCTCTCGCCCTCAGGTGGAGGTAGACGCCCCGTCCCAGGAGACTGGGGAGAGCAGCGATGGCAGAAAGCGCCATCTTGCCTGACTGAGGCAGTGTTTCCCCCTGCAGGGTCAGCGACGAGAAGGACGCCCGGGGCTACCTTCAGGCTCTGGCTTCTAAGATGGCGGAGGAGCTCGAGGCTCTGCGGAGCTCCAGCCTGGGGTCCAGGACACTGGTAGGTTTTGCTCCGAAGCCGGCGTTTGTGTTGCCTGCGTCCGCCCTGATGGGTTTGTCGTCCAGCACGGGGCCGTGTTTGGGGGCATCCCAGGTGCTCCTGCGCCGGCGAAGCCTGCATGTGACCCCTGACGCTGAGTCCACTTGGAAGGGTCCTGCCTCTGGGCAGCTGTCAGGAGGGCACGGCTTCCTCTCAAAGCGCCGTGGAGCACAGGCTCTGGCAGTGGGTGGACCGTCCAGGCTCACCCGGCAGCCTGACCTGTGCGCCTTCACCACAGGCCAGATACCTGTTGTCGCCATCTTTCCAGGGCCAGTTTGCCCTTTAAATCTGATGTAAGGGGGGTGGTTGGTGCCATCAGGGCGCCCGTGTCCTCTACGGCACTGCCAGGGTCCAGTCCTTGTTCTGTGCGCCCCCGGCAGGCAGCAGGCGACGGCCTCCTTCCCACCTTGGACTGATGACTGTGAAATGCCTCCCCCAGTTTCCTTCTCGCGGTGCTGGGGCAGCTCCGCAGCGGGGAGAACGTGGCCCATTCTGCTGGTTTCACTGTTGTCCCGTCATGCCAGGCCACTACTGATTTGAAAGGCAGAGTGACGGAGAGTGAGAAATCTTTCATCTGCTGCTTCACTCCCCAAATGGCCACAGTACTTGGGCCATCTTCTGCTGCTTTCCCAGGTGCATTAGCAGGAAACTGGATCAGAAGCAGAGCAACTGGGACTTGAACCAGCCCTCTGAAGGGGGATGCCAGTGTCACAAATGGCAGTTTAAGCCACGACGCCATAATTCCAGCCTCAGCTTTTTAAAAAAAAAAACAACCTAGGAACAAGCAATGATGATGACACAGCAAAATGTTGAGGCTGGCGTTGTGGCGCAGTGGCTTAGCCGCTGCCTGTGACCCCAGCATCCCTCATGGGCGCCAGTTCGAGTCCTGGCTGCTTTACTTCTGATCCAGCTCTCATGCACGTGGGGAAATAAAGTAGCCTCAATACCCAGGTCCCTGCTCCCCACCTGGGAGACCCGGATGGGGTCCTGGCCATTGTGGCCGTTTGAGGAGCAAATTGGTCATTGGAAGATGCTTTCTGTCTCGCCTTGTCTTTGCCACTCTGCCACTAAATGTGCAAATCTTTAAAACAAATAATACAGTAAAAGATCCTACAGATTAGTGTTAGTTTTTTGCGAATAGTTATATATACATATATGACTATGGTGGTAACGTCCTAACCCCCGTCTGAAGGACCCGCTTTGGAAAGTCCGACGCAGTCAGAAGCTGGACATGTCTGCACGGCTGGAGTTGCAGTCTGCGCTTGAGGCAGAGATCCGGGCCAAGCAGCTGGTGCAGGAGGAGCTGAGGAAGGTCAAAGATGCAAATCTCTCCTTCGAGAGGTACTTGGTGTTGGTCCGACGCGGGACAGCTGAACCCTGCCTCCCTTGTCTGGAAACAGGCACAGCCCAGCTCGCAGTGGGCAGGGCGCCATGAGGACAGGAGGGGGCTTGAGGAGGGTGTGGCTTCTGCTGCCAGTGTGCTTGGTGTTCCGCAGAGAAAATGAGCGTGGCTGGGCCCCTGGCTGCTTGTGTCCCCTGTGTTGGGAGACAAGACTCACAGCCGCACCTCTGTGGCTTCCTGTCCACCTCAGCGCTCTTAGCGTTGGCAGCGCAGAAGTTTGTTAAACAAACGTGAATATTTAGAAATGGAGGCAGAAGATGGCATGCCTCTGGGAAGCTTCCCTGAGTCGAAGTGGCAGCAGTGGCAAGTTCCTGTGGCAAGTTCAGCAAGAACTTGTGGGGTGTGGCGCGTGCAGGTGCTGTTCCCGGTGCCCTGCGGGGTAGGCCAGGGCACGCTGCTGGGTGGTGGGGGCAGCACTCAGGAGGGATGAAATCCTTTTTGTTTGGGGCTAAGAAAATAATGAGAAACAGATACTGGTCACGTTCCTTCTGCAGTGGGAACTGCCGTGACCCCCCCCTTGTACTGTCAGGCACACTCTCTTGTCCCCTGACCAGGGCGCAGGGGCTTGGGAAGTAGGGTCCTTGGCCAGTGTCACCCACTGATGGTGGCAGCACCCGGCTCCGGCTGCTCACCTCTGCTCACCTGGCACCACTCCGCTCTCACGGCCCGCACACCCCAGCATCAGCGTCCCCAAGGCCCCAGCCCTCGCGCAGCCGCAGAGCTGCACAGAAAGGCTGCACCTGCTGAGCGAGTGACCTGGGCCCCACGGCCTCGGGGGACACAGGGACGCCAGGCACAGAGGGCTGCCCGAGCCCGAGTCTCCCAGCCGCGTGCCAGATCCACGCTGGAGCATTTGTTACTGTGGGATCTGCTGGCCCTGGGCGCCAGCGAGAAGCCCCGCGCCTCACAGCCGTCCACTTTTTATCGTAGCAAACTGAAGGACTCCGAAGCCAGAAACAGGGGGTTACTGGAAGAGATGGAGAATTTGAAGAAGAAGATGGAGGAGAACTTGAGAGCAGACCCTGGTAATCCAAGATGCCGAGCTTTTCGGGGCCGGTTCTTCTCAGATTCGCTTCTCAGCTGGGAGTGCGCCGGGCACGGGCTGCGCGCCCTCCGTGCTGGGGTCGCCGCATTGTTGGGCTGTTTCCGGCTTTGCCGTCACCGTAGGGCCTCCCAGCCGTGCGCATGGAACTTCCGTGTGTTTCACGTGGGATTGTCCGGTGTGCCGGGGCCAATGGATTCCTGCCGCGCTCTGGGAGGGGGCCTGCCCCACCGCTCGGCTGGGGGGTCTGGCTTTTGCCAGTCTGAATAAGGGCGAAGTCGCATCTCAGTGCAGCTTGTCTGCTTCTCTTACGCGAGGTTCAGCGCTTCCTCGTGTATTTAAGGCGATTTGTATTTCCTTCGGTGAGTTATGTGTTTGTATCTTTTGCCTATTTGTAAGAACTCAGTGTTAGTTTTTGTTAGGTGTTTTATATATTAGGAGTTAAAGCCTTTTGATTATTTCTTAGTTTATCTTCTCTTGTTCAGTTTTTTTTTTCCTAGTGAAGTGTTTTGTCAGGCTTTCCCCCCTTAGTCGTGGGAAGCCATCCGCTCCCCCAGCTGTGCAGGGGCTCACGCCTGGCTTCCGCCCCGCCTGCGTGGTGCCCCGCCTGCGTGGTGCCGGTGCTCAGGTTAGACGGCTGCCCCTTTGGAGTGTGCGGATGTGTAGCTTGAGCAGTAGCTGTATCCATCAGCTGCATCTCTCTGTTCATGGTTGGCAGACCGCCCTCACCTCCACCACACGTGGCTCCGACACACAGGTGACCGTGGCGTGTGAGAGGTGGCCGGGAGCTCGCTAGAGCCCAGCAGAGGCTCCTGCTCCCCACTCGGCCAGGATCCCGTCAGAGTCCTCTGTCCGCGTGGCTGGGGAACTGACGTGGGGTGACGCTGAGTCGTCTTCCCACACGAGCGCTTAAACTCTCATGTGCACCGTTCTGTTTCTTGTAGGGCTCAAACTTCCAGACTTTCAGGATGCTATTTTTGAGTACTTCAACACTGCACCTCTTGCACATGACCTGACGTTCAGAGTAAGTAAACTGAGATAAATTAGAAGTAGCGTAACAGCCCCTGCCCACGCACCAGTGAGCGGACATCTGTTTAGCTTGATGTCCTGCCGACCCCGTCACGGACACGGGACGTCAGAGCTGCAAGGTTAGGGACACCCGAGGCCTTGCTGCTCCCGAAGAGGCTTCCTCCGCTCTCATGAGGTAACAGTCGGTGACAGAAGTGTTGGGCGTCTCTGGGGAGAAATCTGCACAGGCCTCCGGCAGAGGAGTGAGTGTTTCCTGCTATTGTTCGGATTAGCACGATTCAGTCGTGTCGCCACGTCCATGGCTTGTGCGGTTTTGTCATTGGTCTCACGATTGGTGGGAAGGGTGAGTTATGAGATGAACTCGGCACCGAGCACCTGGCCAGGACCCTGGCACCAGCATCCGGCGTGGCACCTGCCAACAGAGCAGGTCCAGGTCCTGCTCCCGCCCTCTGCTGTCCGCTGTTGGCAGCTCCAGAAGGCCACACGGGTGCTCCATGGTGTCTGACACGGCGTGGAGGGGCCCAGAGCAGCACCCACCAACAGCCAGCAGGAGTTGGGGTTCCAAGAGCATACCATGCGGTGGGGCTGCCGCTGGGGTGCTTCTTATTCCAACTTTTATTTAGGAAACGTGGGCGCTGTAGCACAGGGACCACACTGGTGCTTCTGTCTCACTGCACACACAGACCCACGTCCCCTGAGCTGTCCGACAGTGACGGCATGTGTAAGGCCGAGGGCGCTCCCTCAGCTCAGCACGCTGCTGCTGTCCTGTGGGGGGGGCACTGGCCCTGTGCCACCCTCACCCCGTGAGCCCCTTCACAGCAGGGTCTCTCCAGTCAGAGATGATGTCACTGCTCACGCTGTTCCTAGCTCGCTCCCTCACTTTTTGTTTATTTATTTGAAAGGCAGAGTTGGAGAGGCGGGGCTTCCATCTGCTGGTTCCCTCCCCAGGTGGCCTCCATCTGGGTCTCCCACGGGCGTCTTCCACTGCCTTCCCCGGTGCATTAGCAGGGAGCTGCAGCAGAAGTGGAGCAGCCGGGTCTCCAGCTGGCGCTCAGACAGGATGCTGGCGTCGTGGATGGCAGCTTTGCCAGCTGTGCCGCGGGGCCGGCCCCACGTTTCTTTCATCTCCAACACTGTCTGTGATGTTAATACTTTTCGAGTGTCCAGACCAACTGTCTGGTGAAGCGGCTGTGGCCTGGAGCTGTCCGATGTTCCCTGCTGATGCCGTGTCGGGTGCACGGCTGGGCGCTAGGTCCGGGCAGGGCCCTGAGACCAGAGTGCCTATGCTGCGACTGCTGTCAGGTTGAGGCGGTGGCGCCAGACTTGTCTGTGTCATCAGTGGGGCAGCCAGCGGGTGTCCGTGCAGTCCCCCTCTCGGGGACCGGCATCACCCCCCATCCTGACCCAGACCAGCTAGTTACTTCAGGTTCCTAGCAGGTTGGCAAGGCCAGCAGCCATCTTGGGCACACAGTGTCGACCACCACTTGCCAAAATGTGGTTTTGTTTTTTGTTTTTGTTTTTGTTTTTTTAATCTTAATTGGTGGGTGGACATTGGGCGCAGTGGTTAAGATACCCCATCCCCTAACAGGGTGCCTGGGTTCGAGTCCTGACTCTACTTCTGATTGCAGCTTCCTGCTACTGCACACTGCCGGAGGCAGCAGGCAAAGACTGCCACCCACATAGAGATCTGGATGGAGGTTCTGGCTCCCTGCTTTGACCTGGGGGGAGTGAACCAACAGATGGAAATCTCTGTGTCTCTGCCTTTCAAATACATAAATAAAAAATTACAAAAGGAAGAAAGCATTAATTAAAAGATAAACAAAATCCGCGACCTTTGTCTCTGCTGGAGTCCACTTTAAGGCGCGAGTGTGTTTCCTCTGACGAGCCCCTGGCCGGAGCGAGCACAGGTAGCAGAGGCCAGGCGTGGCGTCTGCAGGGTGCAGAGACAGCAGCCCTGGGGGAGGAGGGCGTGGCCGGCATGGCCCGGTCTCCGCCCCTCCTTCCTGCCCCTGATCCTGGGGGCAGGTGGGGCCAGCTCTGGGTCTGCTCCACGTGGCCTGGTCAGCCAAGATGGGGCTCGAGGCTGAGGCCGCGTCGATGTCTGTGCCAGGGCACCGGGCGGCCCGGGACTGCTTTGTTCCTCCTGTCTCTCCTCCTCGTCCCTGTCTTTTCTGCCAGCCTTCTGGGAGGAAGTACGTGCCTGCCGTGCCGCCTCCCACACTCCCGTCCCTGTTGGCAGACAGCTTGTTAGCCCTGCTCTTCCGCAACTGCATCCTTTCCATTAATTCTCCAAGTAACTGGGACCAGTGGGACTTTTCCGTGGCTAAAATTGCACTACTTAGTACTCTGCTCATTCATCTCTAGATGCAAACCTTAGCTCATTTAACGTGCCTTATTTACGGGGCGCATTTGCTTACATATTTTAGCTTTGATAATAACTGAGCAGACCTTTCCCATGTGGTTTGTTTACGAGTTGTTGCACTCAGTGCACAGCTGTGGGCATCTCCTGTGCGCCTTCCCTGGCTGATGGGGAGTGGGGGTCAGCTGCGGCTCACTGAGGGTTCTGGTGTGGGTCCCAGAGCACAGCCACCCCACCCACCAGAGCAAACACAGTTGGCTTGATGAGGAAAGTTTACTCTCAGGAATGCGTAGTAAACAGCAACTAATTTGTGGCAACCACACAAAACATGGCCATGAGGCATGAGAGCTTCAGGGGGTTCTGCCCAGGTGAGCCTCCCCTTCGTCCTCACACTGCCAGGCTGAGGTAAAATCACGGAAGAATCAGGTCACGTGGCCCAGTCCTGGCTCCCCTGCATGGGCGTGCCCAGGGCGGGAGAGCTGGGGGTAGGGTGCGGGCCTGGGACTCGGGCTCCCGGGGAGTGGAGCAGGTGTGGGCTGCACGGGACCCTGTGCGCCTTCGTTTTGCAGAGCAGCTCAGCCAGTGAGCAGGAAGCGCAGGCTGCAAAGCCGGAGGCCTCGCCCTCTGTGGCCGCCAGCACCGAGCAGCAGGAGGTAAGGCGGTGCTGCCTTGGGGAGCAAAGACCCTGTCCCCCAGCCTGCAGCGGGAGCCTCGCCCTTTGGCACAGATGTTGCTAGCAGCCCGTTGTAGAGAGGGGAGTCCTACGCCAAGGTGCGCATGCTCACCTCTCCTGCCTGTCTCCTAGGACCTGGCGCGACCGCCACAGAGGATGCCCGCTGTGCCGCTGCCCACCACGCCGGCCCTCGCCCTGGCTGGACCAAAGGTAGGGCCTCGTGCGTCATTCAGAAAGATCGGAAAATAACTGGTGTGAAGAAGACAGCGTTCTGGACACAGTAGGATCTCGTGCCCTGTGCCGAGCTGGTCTGGGTTGGTGGCGGCCTAGGAGCCTGCGGTGGCGTCACCACACCTGTGCTCCACACAGCCGTCCACACAGCCTGTGCTCGTGCTGAGGGTGTCGCTCTACGGTTCTGAGCCTTGTCGTTTTGGCCCTGCTGTTGGCACAGGCAGGCCTCCCTGATTTGTGTCGTGGCCTGGCGTTCCATGGCCTCCTTTGTGTTTGGTGTAGACAGCACAGAGCACTCAGTTCGCAGTGGTGCCCAGCCCCCCTGACTGACTCTGAGCCCACGTGGCAGGGCTCTCTGATGCCGCCGTCGGCGTGGCCCTGACGTCTGCCCGGTTCCCGCTGAGGAAGAAGTGGGGTTCATTTAAGATGAGCTGACCTTTGGCTTTTGGCCTTAAGAGCCTTCAAGAGTCAGGGACCGCGTTAAGAGGGTCGTCCTACCTTTTGTGAACGTATTCGATACCCAGAAGTGGCTCTGCTGGGGTGTCGCCCGGCACAGCTGTGACCGGCCCAGCCACTGCCCGCGCCCCTCCCTGGGTCACCCACTCCTCGCTTCTTCCCGACGATCTCGCCACACCTGTGCCATGCTGAGCGCATTGTGGGACTCAGCCCTGCCCTGTGTTGGTCTCTGGTCCATGGATTGCGGCGCTGGGGCCTGCCAAGCTTTTCCTGTTGGGAGCACTCCCGTGCAGGGCTGCTTGGAGAGACAGTCTGGCCCCAGCATAGTCTGTCTTGGAGAGCTTATGCCAGGGTCAGCCCCGCCTCCCAGGGCCGCGGCTCAGCCCACCTGTGTCTCTGAGGTGAGCAAAGGTGGATGTGTTCTGGCCTACACGCCCTAGGAGGTTCCAGGCTCACGTGGCGAGGCCTCAGGGGACCGTGTGCTGCTCAGCCGTGCTCACCTCTGTTCTTGGCCCTCTTCCTCCAGCCCAAGGCCCACCAGTTCAGCATCAAGTCCTTCTCCAGCCCCACACAGTGCAGCCACTGCACCTCCCTGATGGTCGGCCTCATTCGCCAGGGCTACGCCTGCGAGGGTGAGTGTCCGGCCTCGCCTCCCCGCCGGCCTGGAGCAGCAGGGAAGAGACGGGGTGTGCACTGGCCAGGTGGGCTGGCCCGCAGCCCTGTGGGTGAGGCTGTACACGGGGGGCCACCCCTGGGCTGTGTGGACGCCGCCTTGGTGGTTTTCTTGGTTCTCCGTGTGGTAGCAGGAGCATTTTCCTTTTAACTTGTAAGCACTGGTTGCTTGCCAGGACCCCGGTCTATATGCACGGCAGCCCTGGGGGACTGGGGACCTGCCTGTGTGGGATGGCGTAACCACGAGCCAAGCCCCGCCTTCCTATCAGCCAGGTGGACGTCCATGCAGCACCAGATCGCTGGGCTTCTGGGGTTGTGGTGACGCTGCCCTGGGTACGTCCCGAGGGTCACATGCCTTCCTGTCCTTCCCAGTGTGTTCCTTTGCGTGCCACGTCTCCTGCAGAGACAGCGCCCCCCAGGTGTGCCCCATCCCTCCCGAGCAGTCCAAGAGGCCTCTTGGCGTGGACGTACAGAGGGGCATAGGAACAGCCTACAAGGGCTACGTCAAGGTAAGAGGGCTGCAGCCTCCCAGTCTGTGGCCCCTTCCACTCAGTCCTCAGCGTCCCGGGCTAGTGGCTGAGGGCCACCACACTGCTCTTGAAGCCGGTGCCTGAGTGAGGTGACCTGGGGTGCTCCTGGGGGCAGGAGGTCCTGAGGACCGGAACCCACTGAGGTGCCTGTGCGAGGTGACCTGGGGTGCTCCTGGGAGGCAGGGGGTCCTGAGGACCGGAACCCACTGGGGGCCCATCCCCCCGGCTGGCCAGGTGTCCAGGGTCAGGTTGGGTGGGAGGACTGCAAGGCTCCTGTCCACTGTGGCCCAGCTGCTGGTGGACCCGCACATGCGGAGCCTTCCCCAGATACAGCCCTGGCCGCTGGGACGTGCACAGCGCCAGAGGCAGGTGGTGAGCTGGCCCTGCGGCCTCCGCTGCCGCTGCCCTGGCCCAGCGAAGCGTGGTCACTGTGCGTCTGCAGGTCCCAAAGCCCAGCGGGGTGAAGAAGGGCTGGCAGCGGGCGTACGCGGTGGTGTGCGACTGCAAGCTCTTCCTGTACGACCTGCCTGAGGGGAAGTCCGCCCAGCCCGGGGTCGTCGCCAGCCAGGTCCTGGACCTCAGGTGTGTGTCGGCGTGCTGGCCACGCACTCTGGCGGGGACCCGGCTCAGCTGTCGGCAGCTGTCACAGAGGGTTGGGTGCTTGGTGACCCTCAACCTCATCGACACCTTCACCTCCTTAACTACTGTGAGCCCAAACACGGGACAGGTTTAGTTACTCCTGAGAGGCTGTGAGCGTCACTGCTGTGGCTGTCTGTGCATTGGAAAGATGGCTGCGGTGGGTGTTGTCTGTAGCTGGGACAGCCACGTCCCCTGTCGGGAGTGCCGGGGTCAAGTCCCAGCCTGGGTTTTTATCCAGTCCCCTGCTGATGTGTACCTTCGAGACAGCTTGTGGGGGACGCAGATGGACGTCCTGGCTCCTGGTTTCAACCTAGCCCACCCCAGTGATTGCAGGCGTTTGGAGAGTGAGCCAGAGGATGGAAGATCTCTGTTTCTCTGCCTTTCAAATAAATGAAAAATAAACTAAGAAAAAATTGCCAGGTAGACATTTAGCATGTGACTCTGTGCCCACGAACAGCAGGAACTCGGCAGAGGCACAGCCTGTGCCGGAAGCTTGGCACCAGGGCTGAGCGTCAGACCCGTGCGAGAGTGGCCCTGCACCCGCGTCTCTGTCCTCAGACTCCATGTCTGTGACACCGGCAAGGACCCCACTGCCCACACAGAGGGCTGGGCTGAGGGTCAAGCCAATTACTGGAGATGCACTACACACAGTACACACAGGCCATCCGTACGTGAGAGACGCGCCACACACAGTACACACAGGCCGTCTGTACGTGAGAGACACGCCACACACAGTACACACAGGCCGTCCATACGTGAGGGCCACTTGGTGTCGTCAGCCCAGTGCCACATAGCCTGGCCCAGAGACCCAGTTTCCAGCATTTTCTTTGGGAGCAGGAGTACCAGGCAGGCACCCCCCAGCACTGCAAGAGCCAACGGCGCGTCAGCCACAAAGTGACGCTGTCCACTTCTGTGGCCCTGGCCTGGCATGGGCTCGAATCCCAGCGCCGTCTGGGGCAGAGCCTGCTCTGTGACAGACACAGAGCCCAGGGTTGACCTGTGGTCAGTGCAGGCCACACTTTGCTATGGGACTTGGGCACATTACAGTGTAAAACCAGAGCGGGGGTGCCCGCCCCTCCAAGATGTTGGTGCCTTTGCCGGAGCCCTGGGCTACAGAGGGGCTGCCCTCAGGGGTGGACGCGCCCTTCCTAGCAGGCACCATGCTGGCAAAGGGTGGGGCCAGGCCGTGCCCATCTGTACTGGGCTCTGAATAGTTTTTTTCTTGTCAGAGACGAAGAGTTTTCTGTGAGCTCAGTCCTGGCCTCAGATGTCATCCACGCCACGCGCCGAGACGTCCCGTGTATATTCAGGGTAGGACTGTCTGATGGTTTCTCCAATCGCTAAAAGAAAAAATCCCATGGTTAAAATACAGGGAGTCTGGGTGCCCGCCTCCCCCAGAGTCCTGCTGCCAGCCCACGCCTGCCCGGCTCCACAGCCTGCTCTTCAGCCGACCTCTGGAGCTCGTGTCCATGTGGCCTGGGTCTGACCTTCAGCACCATGAGCAGCTTCTTGGTGGTCAGCCGTGACTGTCCCACCAATCGCCCGAGATAGGAAAGGGCCGGAGACACGCAGACCTTGTTGCGTGGTGTTTCCTGGCTGGGGCAGAATGCCCCCACCCCCTGCTGGAGTCTGTGTGCCAGGGAGCTCCCAGGAGCTGAAGGAGACGCCCCAGGCCTCTGCTGAGCACTGTCCTAAACACCCAGAGCCACCCTTCACCCAGTCACATCGCGGTCAAAGGGCCGCCCTCATGCTTCGGTCATGGGCGCCTTGTGGGACTGAAGCCCTCCAGGCATCCAGGGCGAGGGTAGGGGGTCTCTTGGATCCTGTTCTCGTGGCACACATTCTGATAATCTACTTTTTGATTATAATTAGTCAAGAAAGCCTAAGTCTGGCAAGAGCGGAATTAACTGCACCTGAGCAGGAAGGGATGTGCAGAGGTGGTTGGGTTCCGCCCTCCTGTAGACTGCCCTGGGAGCCACCACAGGCAGGCGCTTTGCTGTCCACCTGGCCCGGTGCAGAGGGACCCTGGGACCAGGCCTGGGCTCTGCTTGGTTTGACGGCTGCTCTCTGTTCTTGTCTGTCTCCCGCCGTGAAGGTGACGGCCTCTCTCTTAGGTACACCTTCCAAGACCAGCGCCCTGCTCATTCTGACAGAGAATGAGAACGAGAAGAGGAAGTGGGTGGGGATTCTAGAAGGACTGCAGTCCATCCTCCACAAAAACCGGCTGAGGAACCAGGTGGTGCACGTGCCGCAGGAAGCCTACGACAGCTCGCTGCCGCTCATCAAGGCCGTGCTGGCGGCGGCCATCGTGGGTGGGTCCCCAGCACGCGGCCAGCCAGGTGTTGGGCAGGGGTTCTCCGAGGTGCTGCCCTTGAACTCGTCGACGAGCTCCTCCGTGCATCTTTGTCACCTTCCTATCCCCGGCAGATGGAGACCGGATAGCAGTTGGCCTGGAAGAGGGACTGTACGTCATTGAGGTCACCCGAGACGGTGAGTGCGGCCGGGTGCATGACCCCGTGTCACACAGGGCAAGGCCTTCAGTGGCCAGCCCACAGCTGATGTCCACGAGGAGAGGACGCACGGGTGGGGTCAGGGAGTGCCTCCCGGGGTGCGTCTGGCTGGCTCCTGTGCTTTGGGACTCTCAGAAGTGCTGCCCGTTGGCGTCCCTGTGACAATCACGGCAGAGTGCCACACAGCCCAGGGTCGGGAGCTGACCTGTCAGGACAAGAGTGGGCCCTAGAGCCGCCCCAAGGGATCAGACAGGGGAGCGAGGGTGAGCCGTGGCTGGCCCAGGGCGGCTCTGTCCTTCAGGCCTGGCTCTCCTCGTGTGGAGTGGAGCTGCCTAGCCAGTTAGGACGTCTGGCGAGTGTGGGAAGAGTGAGGCCGCAGCTACCCTTGTTCCCCACATGCTCTGGTTTGGGGATGAGCTGGGAAAAACTCAGGCTCCCTGCAGCAAGCAGCCTCCAGGCTGGGGTGTAGGGCTTCCCAGCAGGGCCCTGGTGTTGGGGGTGTAGAGGGCTGGGCAGAGGCCGGTGGAATCGGGGCGCTCCTGTGCCCGTGTCAGAGCCCAGGGCCGCCTCACGGGGCTCACGCTCCTGTCCCCGCTCCAGTGATCGTCCGCGCCGCCGACTGTAAGAAAGTGCACCAGATCGAGCTTGCTCCCCGAGAGAAGATGGTCGTCCTCCTGTGTGGCCGCAGCCACCACGTGCACCTCTACCCGTGGTCCTCTCTGGATGGAGCGGAAGGCAGCTTTGATATCAAGCTCCCGGAAACCAAAGGCTGCCAGCTCATAGCCACGGCCACCCTGAAGGGGAGCTCTGCGACCTGCCTCTTCGTGGCCGTGAAGCGGCTGGTCCTCTGCTATGAGATCCAGAGGACTAAGCCCTTCCACAGGAAGTTCAGTGAGCTCGCGGCCCCCGGACACGTGCAGTGGATGGCCGTGTTCAAGGACAGGCTGTGTGTTGGCTACCCTTCTGGGTTCTCTCTGTTGAGCATCCAGGGAGACGGGCAGGCTCTCAACCTGGTAAATCCCAATGACCCCTCGCTTACGTTCCTCTCACAACAGTCTTTTGATGCCCTTTGTGCTGTGGAACTCACAAGTGAGGAGTACCTGCTTTGCTTCAGCCACATGGGACTGTACGTGGACCCACAAGGCCGGAGGTCACGCATGCAGGAGCTCATGTGGCCTGCGGCTCCTGTCGCCTGTAGTATGTATATGTTTTCTGTTGCCATACCCCTGCTGCTGCTTCTCACCTCGACAGTTGCTGTGTTCTATTTTGCTGTACTTGTCTTCCAGTTCCCTTAGTTGTCGCTGCGGATGTGTCAGGAGCGGTGGGCTCCCTGGCCCCCACGGTGCAGCGTGTGTAGACAGCACGCGTCCACGTGGCGTGGGTGGGCGTGGTGGGTGCCCAGGGCCTCCCCTCTTGAGCAGCCTCCTGCTGCGCAGCACCTGTTGGCGGAAGGAGAAGGCGCCTGGCGTTCTTGGCCCAGCGTAGAAACAGCTCAAGGTGTCCGGTGGCCAGTTCAAGTCTGGGTTCTGGGTTCCAGCCCAGTCCCTCTTGGTCAAGCATCTGGAAATCGGTGCCGTCACTTAGTGTGCTTAGTTCCAGACTCCTCTGTGGACGGGGACGCCCAGCAGAAGCCAGAGCCCTGATCCGTCTGGGAAGCTAAAAGCCAGCGCCACCGGGGTCTGGGCTCCACGCTAAAGCCTTAAACCCCAGGCTTGCACTGGTGAATTCAGAGGGGCCTGCATCACCGCGTCAGGCGGGCAGAAGGCCGCAGTGGGCAACGTCGGGGCTGTGGGCAGGGAGTGGCTGGGCTCAGGTGGGTGTTCTCCTTTCCTGAATTACCTGAAGTGAAGTGCTTGGGTCTGTCTGCTGCTGGCCTCGCCAAGCCGGCAGTGTCCCCGGGGACTGGGACTGACACCCAGCCTGTGGGTGCTGGCAGCCCCAGTGTGCCGCGCAGGCAGGAGAGGGACCACACCCCATCATGGCAGCCGGTACAGGAAGCTGACCTCGTGGGAGCAGGGTCCTTCTCCTGGAACAGAAGGGTCAGGGCCGAGAAGCCACAGGGCCCTAGCGACCCAGACGGACCCCGGGTGGATGTCTTGTGCCCTCCACTGCTGAGGGTCTTCTCGCCCCCGCCCCAGCACAGTAGACGCCAAGTCCGTTTGTTTACTTTTATTTATCTGAATAGGAGTAGAGAGATGAGAGAGGCCTCCCATCTGCCAGTTCACAACGGCCAGGGCTTGGCGCTCAGTCTGAGTCTCCCACGTGGGGGCAGGGTCCCAAACACCTGAGCCCTCACTGCTGCCCCCAGGGTGCCTGTCAGCAGGAAGCTGGAACCAGGAGCAGGGCTGGGGCTCGAGCCCAGAGCTCTGGTGAAATGCGCCCGTCTCAGGGCAGGTGCTGACCGGGCGCCCCTTGCCACAGAGGTTCTGTAACTGGGCTCAGCTGCTCCACGGCCACGTCTCACTCGTAGCTGTAGTTGAGGTTTTCTTTGGCTGTGAGTTGATGGCTCTGTCGGCAGAGTGAGCCCGGGTCAGTTTTCCGTGTGTGCTCAGAGAGGGCCCCACGGGTTTGTCTGTGAATATCAGTTCTGAGGCAGTCTGGTACCCAGTTAAGCATCTCCTTTCTATCTGCCAAAACCAGTTTTGTTTTGTTTTTTATTAAAGGGGGGTAGGGAGGGGGGAAGGCTGGTCGCACAGCCTGGCTGGAATCGACGGTAGGAAGCTGGCTGCAGAGGCCTGGGGAAGAGGGAGACGGCAGTGCTGCAGCTCCGAAAGGAAGTGTCCTTGTCGTGTTTGTTCAGACCGCACACGGGGAGCCGAGAGGGGCCTGGAACATTCCCCCAGGGCCTGCTTGCAGTCACAAGGGGCGCGCGGGGCTGAGCTGTATCCAGTGTGGGGCTTTGGGTGCCTTCCCAGGAGCCTGTCCCTGCGTCTTGTGAGGGAGGGGTCAGCTTCCCAGTGGGGTAGCTGAATTTCACGTGGGCTCGTCCAGGACTGATAGGTTGTGCAGCAGTCACAGGTGAACGGAAACTCAGGTGTTACTCAGTCGCAGGAACACTGTGTCTGAACCCTGGGCCAGGGGAGAAGGGTTTGAGGGTGCCCCTCGGGGGCGCCCTGCTCAGGTCCAGGCTGGCTCAGGAGTGAGGCAGGTGAGGCCTGGAGCCCGCCAGCTGCTCACCTCGCCTTGCTCCATCTGGTCAGGTTGCAGCCCTTCCCACGTCACGGTGTACAGCGAGTATGGCGTCGACGTCTTTGACGTGCGCACCATGGAGTGGGTGCAGACCATCGGCTTGCGGAGGGTAAGGCCTCCGGCTGCCCTCCGGGGTGTGGGCAGGCCAGGCCTTGCCACCTGTGTCCCAACCTTGTCTGGTTCCCTGTGCAGATAAGACCACTGAACTCCGACGGCTCCCTCAACCTCCTTGGCTGTGAGCCCCCACGCCTGATCTACTTCAAGAGCAAGTTCGCGGGTAGGCCTTGCTCTGCAGGGAGCAGGAGGGGGACCTTTCAGATGGACTGCTCCCAGCGGTCTGGCGGCTGCTCCCCTCGCCCACACCTGTCCTGCATCAAGGCCGTGGTGGTAGCTGCAGGGCCTGTGTCCCTCCTGCAGGTTCGACGCTCAATGTGCCCGACACCTCCGACAACAGCAGGAAGCAGATGCTTCGAACCAGGAGCAAAAGGCGCTTTGTCTTCAAGGTCCCGGAGGAGGAGCGGCTGCAGCAGCGGCGGTGAGGGCGGCCCCCCTGCTGGCCTGGCCTCCCCTGGGAGCGGGTGGGCTGGAGGCGAAGGTTTGCATAGTCACAAATCTCAAAATCATCTTCTTTTTCCCAGAGAGATGCTCAGAGATCCAGAACTGAGATCCAAAATGATCTCCAACCCAACCAACTTCAACCACGTGGCACACATGGGCCCCGGCGACGGCAGGCAGGTGCTCATGGACCTGCCTCTGGTGCGTGCCCGGGGACACAGCCCTCACCCAGGGTGTCCACGCAACCTTGTCCCTGCCAGAATGCCCTCTTCATGTGTCGTTAGTGCTGTCCCCTAAGGAGACAGCTGCCAGCGTGCACACACGTTGTCCTTCATTACGTCAGCACTGTGTTTTCTGTCGGATGTCACTTGGGCTGCTTTGGTTTTCGCCACCCTCGATCCTGTTTCACTCATCATGTCTCGGGCTGCCTGCACCTGGCCCCTGGCCCATCTCATGAGCCGTTCTCTCCCCAGAGTGCCGTGCCCGCTGCCCAGGAGGAAAGGCCTGGCCCTGCTCCTGCCGGCCTGTCCCGGCAGCCTCCGTCTAGGAACAAGCCCTACGTCTCATGGCCCTCGTCAGGTAGGGAGGGGGCCGCCGCCCAGGCCACATCTGGAGTGGGAGAGCCAAGTTCTGAGTTCAGCTTTGTTGATGACCCCTAAGACGAGCGCTGCCTGTGTCTCCTAGGGGGGTCGGAGTCTGGGGTGACAGGGCCTCTGAGGAGCATGTCCGACCCTGACCAGGACTTCGACCGAGAGGTAAGGCGCGTGTGCCATGGCCACAGTGCTTGCCCCGCCCAGCAGCCCCTGGGTCCTGGGGCTGAGGGTGAGGGTGGGAAGAAAGGAGGAAGCACTGGGCAGCAGGCGTTGGGCGCCAACACCTCATGCCCACTGAGGCCTCACTGCTCTGTGCCTCAGTTTCCCCTATGTGTGGGGGGGTGTGAGATGCAGGCGAGTGGGCTAAGAATCACCCAGCAGAGGGTGGGAGTGCCCGCTCTGCAGGTGGCAGCAGGGCCGGGCCGCTGTGTGTCACACCCTTGTCTGTCTGGTGCCGCTGGGCCGTGGCCTCGCCCGGAGTCGGGAGTCTGAGCAGGTGTCAGCTGCAGATGCCCCTCGCTAGTGCTGATCTTTCCTGTGCTTGGCCACGCAGAAATCTGTTTTCTGTGCAGTCTAGATTCTCCTTTCCAGCGAAGACGAATACTCCTGTAGACTCTTCGAGAACTTTGCTGGACTCCTCTTCTGTTTGCCATCACATCCTGGAAGCATGTGTGTGAGGGCAGCGGGCACGTACACGTGTGTGTGGTGCCACTCCCAGTGCACCGGCCGGATGCCTGCTTCACACTTTACTGAGCGACCTTCGTACCCGTTAATGTAGGGAGTTGTAGTAGATTCCCTTGCACTCTTGATTATTAATTGTTTTATTTATATATTCATTTGAAAGGCAGAGTGACAGGAGGGAGAGACAGGTTCACCCCCCAGATGTCCTCCGCAGCCAGGTGTGTGCCAGGCAGGCCCCTGCCCCCTCCCCCTGCGTCTAGGTGCTCTAGCAGGGCTTAAGCCAGGGTGCCAGGACACCGATGCTGGACACGGGCAGCCACAGGCATTGTGCTCAGGGCGGGCTGGGGAAGGGGGCCTGTGCCTTTCTTTCTCTGTGCTGTCCTGCGAGCTGTGGTCAGGGCTGTTCACGCCCCAAGCTCTGCGGTGGGAGGTTCCGCAGGCCTCTCGGAACTCTGTCAGACTTCCAGAGGAGCAGCAGGTATGTGGTGCAGAGGCCAGGTCACCGCCTGGGACGCCACATCCCATCCTGGGGTCTGGCTGCTCTCCTGCCACTCCGGCTTCCCCCTAAGGCACACCCTGGGAGGCTGCGGATGGTGGCTCAAGTTCTCGGGTAGTGACCACCAACATGGGAGACTGCGGGAGCTCTGGCTTTTGGCCTCGGCCTGGTCCAGCCCTGACTTGCAGGCATTTGGGAAATGACAGTAGATGGAAGACCTCTACCCATCTCTCACACTGTCTGCCTTCCAAATGAAAACAAGTAGGGGCGTGAACAACACACAGGTGCCGGAACCTGTGTTAGCCCTGTCTAGGTGCAGAGCCAGCGAAGTGACCTGCGAGCTGACGGTGCCTGCGTGTGCCTGAGGGAGCGCCTGCCTGCCCCAGAGTCCCGGCAAGGGCGCTGTGTGCACGGGGGTCCCGTCTCCAGTCTGATCTGGCCAGCCTTTTTGTTGCCCATTTCTGAAAAGCAGGTTCTTTCACATCAACAGTGAGAGGTCCCCCATGCCTCTCCCCCAGCTCCCCAGCTTTCCCAGGGACAAAGAGCAATGAGTGTGCACGTCCCCTCTCCTGAGATTAGGGAAGACATTGTCCCAGCGTGGGGCCAGCACATTCCTGGGCCTAACGTCCAACCTAGAGCCACGGTGGCACAGTCCTCACCATGACCCCCCCCCCAGTCACATGTCCACTTCACTCTGGGAGGTCATCCATCTTTCTGTGCCCACCCCTGCTGTGTCACAGGCTGAGTCCTCGTCAGGGCGCTGGGTTCTGTGTGCTCGGCCCTGACCGCGTGTGCTTCTCTCAAACTGAGGGGACAAGCACATGACACAGGTGGCCACCTCCTTAGCACCGAGCATGGCTCCATTGCTCCAAAGTAGAAGCCCTACCCATAAGGACCTTCCTCTGTCCCCAGCCCCTACACAACCACTGCCCTTCTGTCTCTGTCACACACCTGGGTGCCTGGCCTTTGTGTCTGGTGTCTTCCTCTGGACGAGCACCACGTAGTGACGTGCGTCAGGGTATCACTCCTCTGTGTGTGGATGAGCTTTTCCGTTCTCCCGCAGGTAGACTTGGGCTGACCCCGTCTCGGGTCCTTGGGAACGTGTGTCTGGGCACCTGCGTCCCCTGTGGAGACAGCTGGGGTGGAGCTGCTGTGTGTGCACTTCCCCGTGGCAGGCGGAGTCCCAGCTCCTCCATACCCTCCCCGGCACTTCTCCCCTCTCTAGTGGCTGCCCTTTGGGTGGCAGTGGTACCTGCTGGGCCAGTCTGAAGCCAGGAGCCTGGAACTTTTATGTATTTAAAATGCAGAGTTACAGAGAGGCAGAGACAGTGGTGGAGAGAGAGAGCCCTTCCCTCTGCTGGTTCACTCCCCAGATGGCCGCAACGGCTGGAGCTGGGCCGATCCAAAACCAGGAGCCAGGAGCTTCTTCCGGGTCTCCGACGTGGGTGCAGGGGCTCAAGGACTTGGGCCATCTTCCACTGCTTTCCCGGGCCATAGCAAAGAGCTGGATTGGAAGTGGAGCAGCCGGTACTAGAACCGGCGCCCGTATGGGATGCGGCACTGCAGGCGGTGGCTTTACCCTCTACGCCACAGCGCCGGCCCCTCGAGGGTTTTCATCTAACAGCTTAGATGCGTTAGCTTCTATATGTAGCCCTCTGATACATGTCGAGTTCATGTTTGTTTGTGGCACGAGGTAGGATCCCAGCTTCGTTCTGTGTGTGGACGTCCAGCACCACGTGTTTAAGTCTGCTCTCTCCATTGGATGGTGCTGGACCCTTTGCTGCCTGCAGGCACTCGCGTCTGGACGCAGGCTCGCTCATCTCAGCACTGGTGGGCTGCTCTGAGCTCCCCTGTGGAGGCTCTCTGACCTCCTTGGTTAAGTCCATTCCTAGATGTGACTCTTCTGGACGTTGTAGACAATTCCTTCTCAGGCTGTTCACTGGTGACCTGTGGTGACCTTGAAGCTACACTGCTGACTCAAGCAGGCTTTGGCAGATGGGTGTTTTCTGTGTGTGTGTTCAGGTTTCCTTCCTGTTGGCCTGGTTGCTCTGGCCAGACTGGGGAGAGCAGCGTCCTTGTCTTGTTCCTGAGCGAGGATGAAAAGCTTTGTGTTCACGTGACTGCTGGGACGGGGCTGTGGGCTTCTCAGGAGTGCTGTCTGTCGTGGGTCCTGACCCTGACTGGGGACTGGGTGGCTGTGTGTGGCCGTCTCATGTCCTCCACGTGAGCAGCTCGCTTGGAGAGGAGGAGACAGTGCCCACACCTGTCCCCGGACGGACAGCAGCACCTAGATGGGCAGGCGGCTCTCACATGTCCCCTCTTGTTTACAGCCCGACTCGGATTCCACCAAACACTCAACCCCGTCAAACAGCTCCAACCCCAGTGGCCCGCCAAGCCCCAACTCCCCCCACCGGAGCCAGCTTCCCCTCGCAGGCCTGGAGCAGCCACCTTGCGATGCCTGAGGCTGCCAGCCCTCCACCGCTGCCACTGGGCCAGGGAGTCTGGACGGCCCCCAACGTCAGTGCCAAGACTGAGCGGACCCTCCAGTGTTCAAAGAAATGTAGACACGGAGATGGAGGAAACCTTTATTGTAACAGTGGTCAGTTTTATGCTGTGTTGTTCATGGCAGCAGACCAGATCACTTGTCAGCACAGCCGTGAGGTGACACTGTTCGTTTGCACATGAAGGACCACACACCCCTCCCTCCCGCACCCTCCCCGAAAGGCGCACGGGCCGAGGACGCCGGCCACAGCAGAAGCCCTCACAGGAGGCGCTGATCTGTCAGCTCTCCCCTGGACGTCCTGAGCACCGCAGCAGAGAGGCGGGGAGGGTCACCCAGTCACCAGGAGTTTGAAGATGGGGGGGGGGGGGGCGGATGCAGGTTAATCTGGCCTTTTTCCTCATGTCACTGCATAGTCAGCTGTGGATGTCCTTGCTGACCACCTGGTTATGGGGAGGCCTGGGACCAGTGACACGGCATCCCCGCATGCTAGTTCACACTGGGCCACAGCCACAAGGTAGCACCAGCACCTGCTGACGTCAGCTGGGTCCTCTGTCTGCACCTGCTGGACTGAGGGGAGGCCTGGGGACACCTGCCCCGCCCCCGCATGGCACCCACCGCCAGATACACTCCTGCTTCCGGCCCCAGCCTGCGGCGCGCATTAATCGCGCTGCTTCCTGTAGCCAGTGTTGAGTGATCAAGTGTGTGGCCCTGTCTCTTTAAAGGCTTGTGACTGACTGGCAGCAGACACAGCCTGTGCTCCCGCCCTCCACGTCTGTGGGGGCGGTGCTGAGTGCTGTGGCTGCCACGTCACACACCAGCACCTGCCCGCTCCTCCTGGGCCTTCTGCTGGGGCGGGCACCTGCTGGGGGTCTGGTTTTTAATTTTTTAATGTAAGTCTGAGTCTTTGTAATTATTGAATCGTGAGAACATTTTTGAACAATTTACCTGTCAATAAAGCAGAGACGGCAGTTTTAAAGTTCTCAGTGGTCGCCTGTGCTGAGGCTGCGCCCCGTGTCCGGGCTCCTAGAATTCCTTCCCAGAAGCCAGCTGGCCTGCCCAAGCTGTCCTGGGTCACGTGCACTGAAGTCAGAAGCCACACACAAAGTCACTCGCAGTCCTGGGGCAGAGCTGGTCCCCATAACTGGAGCTTCCACCTGCTCAGACCCAGGTTGGGGGTGTCCAGGGGGACACCTGCCAGGGCTGACTGGCCAGCTGCTTCTGCCAGGCCTCCAGGTCCCACTGTGAGACTCAGGCAGGGGTCAATGAGAGACGCCATGGGTCAGGGTAGGGGGGGACTGTCCCATGCACTCCTACCCCCTCAGCAGCCTGACGGGCAGGCCAGAGTGCACGGAGAGGAGCCAAGGGGTGGGGGTGGGGCTCTGGCCTGATGGGTCAAGGTAGCCTTGGATTTGCCATTCACGGAAGGTTCCGGCTAACCAGCGCCCCTAAGAAGACAGCGGCACCGCCACAGAGGTGCACAGAAGCAGGAGTGCTGGCCGGGGCCGCAGCTGAGCACGTGGTCCCCCATGGAACAGTTTCTGCCCCCACAGCCCATGCTGGCCAGCACGCTCCCTAGCCCCTGGGCCGAGGCCATCTGAGGCTCCGTGATCCTAGCCCAGAAGGAACATGGCACAGCTCCCAAAGCTCTGCCCAGGAGCTCCCGTGAGCCCGCTTACTCCCACAGCTGCCCTTCCAGGGGCCACACGGCCCTTCAGGGGACAGAGAACAGTCCCTGAGTGGTGGGGAGCAGCACTGACCCTGCGCAGACGAGGCAGCCGCGGCTGCAGTTCGCGCGCATTGGCGAGTGCCCAGTGCGCAGTGGTGAGGGGCCAGCGACACCTGACGCCAACACAGCCTTGCCTGCTGCAGGACGCACGCAGTGGTTCACCACGAGACGGCTGGCCACCACACGCTACGGTGAGCGCCACAGACGTGGACCACGAAGACCAGGAAGCCAACCATGGGCCCAGCCCTGGGAACGCAGACAAGTACTGCGGGACCTTCTCTTCCCCAAGAGACCGAGCGACTGGGCGCCAGGATTCTCGGGCACACGGAGCAGGCCCCTCTCACGCCGTCCCGTAGTCCGAGGGAAAGGCACCTCTGAGCCCCCCAGGGGCGCCGACCCGTCAGCCTGGGCCGGGCCCCAGCTCTGCTGGTCTGCTTGCGGGGGCGGCAGCTGCTGACTTGCGTTCTGGGCCCTGGCCTCGCGTTGGGGAGACCTGGATGTAGCCCTGGCTTCAGCCTGGCCAGCGTCGGGCTGTTGTGGGCGTCTGGGGAATGAAGCACTGGCTGGGAGATCTGTCTGCTTTTCAAATAAACAGAATAAAAACTTTAAAACAAGGCAAACGTGAAGGCTACATGTGTACATGTGAGGGAACATGTGTAGTTCTGGGTTCTTCCCTCTGCTTGTGTTGACTCCGCTTTTTCATTTAGGGAAACTAAGGGGCCAGCGCCGCGACGCAGCAGGTAAAGCCACCGCCCGCAGCGCCGGCCTCCCATGTGGGCGCTGGTTCAACCCCCAGCTGCTCCTCTTCGGGTCCAGCTCCCAGCTGGTGCACCTGGGAAAGGCAGAGGAAGACGGCCCGAGTGTTTGGGCCCCTACACCCACATGGGAGATGTGGATGAAGGTCCTAGCTTTGGCCTGGCTCAGCTCCAGCCATTGCGGACATTTGGGGCATGAACCAGTGGATGGAAGCTTTAACTCTGCCTTTCAAATTTTAAAAAATTAAAAATCGGACAAAGTCTATTTGCCAGTTTTTCCCATGGCGTTTTGGCAAAGATGGGGGAAAACCCTCAAATGAATGGTTTTGCGATTTACAGTGACTCCACAGCAACCCAGCACATAGGAGTCCCCCGCTTGGGGACATGAAGGTTTAGCCTGGACTAGCGGTGGCCAGGGTGCTGGAGGAGTGACGTGGGACGTGTGTGGGACGCCTGAATCCCGTAGTCCCTGTGGATGTGCCTGGGACAACAGAGCTGGCAGCTCCACTGCTGCACCCCCGCCTCCCAGGGGAGACCAGCACAGAGCTCCTGGCCCTGGCTCCAGCCTGGCCCAGCCACAGCTGTTGTCATCTGAGGAAGAGAACTAGCAGGCAGGTCACCCCCAAAAATGCCTTTCATATGCGTAAATGAAAAAAAATAGCGATCTACAAGGAAAACCCTAGGTGAATGGAAAAGTAACTTTCTCAAACACTTCTCAGAATGACCCTCACGACCTTGGCCGACACCTGCGACACCTAGCACTCACGTCAGTAGTGGTTCTCTCTATCTGGCACAAAAATGGCCAGGGAAAAACAAAACAACAAAAACCGTTTCTAAGAGCTTTTCCCACCTGTGCTGATGAATCAAGTAAAGCAAGTGTGGGAACAGTGTGCTCACTGGACTTGAGGTTTGCATGTGTGCAGGGACGGGCTGTCCCCTGAACCCCCCCAGGACCCCTCTCCATCGGCAGGACGATGGCGGCACGCACCTCACAGTGAGCAGCTCTTGGGGGTGCTGACACAGAATCCCCACATGGGCGCCAGTTTGAATTCCTACTACTCCACTTCCGATCCAGCTCTCTGCTGTGGCCCAGGAAGGCAGTGGAGGATGGCCCAAGTACTTGAGCCCTGCACCCCATGGGAGACCAGGAGAAGCACCTGGCTCCTGGCTTCGGATCAGCCTAGCTCCGGCTGTTGCGACCATTTGGGGAGTGAACCAACGGTTGGAAGACCTCTCTGCCTCTCTGTAACTGCCTTTCAAATAAAATTTTCAAAAAAATATAAAAATTATATGTTCATCTCAGAAGACACTGGATAAAATCCAGCATCCCTTCATGATTAAAAACTCTCAACAGAAGGGTTGGACCTGAGCATATAAAATCCACGGGTGACGAGCCTTCCACAGTGAAGAAGAGCTGAAGTGTTCTCCCTAAGACCTGGACGAGACAAGGACACCCTCTGCCGCAGCACCACCCTGCGAGTCCCTGCCATGGCAGCTGGGCACAGGCAAGGGCCGGCGCCCAGACCGGGCGGGAGGCCATCACCTGCCGCTGCTGCCGACGGCACAGTAAATGACCTGGGTACAAAGTGGTATACGAAGCTGGCAGCACTGTCACACACCAGTAGCACAATAAGTGCGAGAGAAATCAGGGAGACAATCCCATTTCCAGTAGCCCCCCCAAAAGTAAAAAACCTAGGAACAGTTAGGCCAGAGGTGAGAGAGCTGAGGAAGGGGAGCCGTCACACTGACTTGGAGAAACAGGACACCCTGTTCACTGTTGTGGAATGAGAAGGGCAACAGGCTGTGATTGGATGGCTTTGGAAACTGCCTGGCAACAGGCTGTGATTGGTTGGGGCATAGACCGCCCCTTGACCACATTTGCTGGTCTTGGCTATAAAAGATGTTGTACCAACTGAAATAAATGAGTCTGCGGGCTGCTCACCTCAAGCCCACTTTCACCCAACTCCCGGGGTCTGTGTGGTGACTCAGCACCTCTTGCCCCCACCACGCTCCTCCTCTCAGGAATCCACTGCAACATTGTTGAGAAATCAACTGCAACACACTGTAAGACACACTGTAAGACACGTGTTACCCCCAAAGCCATGCACAGATTCCGTGCAATCCCTATCAAAATACCATTTTCCACGGAACTAGGAAAAAATACTAAAATTTGTGCAGAACTACAGAGACCTTGAATAGCTAATGCAGCCTTGAACAAAAAGAACAAAGCAAGGATTACAATTCCTGACTTTAAAATATTACAAAGCTACGGTTGGGGCAGGCGTTGGAAAGTTAACACCACTTGGGTACCTGCATCCCACACTGCAGTTCTGCTCACGGGAACCCTGGGATGCATGATGAGGGCTCAGTCTCCGTAAGAGACCCAGGCTGAGTTCCCGGCTCCAGCTTTGGGCCCAGCCCTGGCTGCTGGGTGCATTTGGAGAGGGAACCAGATCTCTCTTTCAAAACAAAAAAAATTTTTTTTTTTTTTTTTTTGACAGAGTGGACAGTGAGAGAGAGACAGAGAGAAAGGTCTTCCTTTGCCGTTGGTTCACCCTCCAATGGCCGCCGCGGCCGGAGCACCACGCTGATCTGATGGCAGGAGCCAGGAGCCAGGTGCTTTTCCTGGTCTCCCATGGGGTGCAGGGCCCAAGCACCTGGGTCATCCTCCACTGCACTCCCTGGCCACAGCAGAGAGCTGGCCTGGAAGAGGGGCAACCGGGACTAGAACCCAGTGTGCCGGCGCCGCTAGGCGGAGGATTAGCGTAGTGAGCCGCGGCGCCGGCCCCAAAACAAATTTTACAAATAAATCCACAATGATACATTATCCCACTCCAGTTAGACTGGCTCTTCAACATAATGTTCTTTTTTAAATTTTGAGAGGTAGAGACAGAAAGTTCTTCAATCTGGTGGTTCACTCCCCAAATGGCTGCAATGGCCACAGCTGTGCTTCCTCCAGGTCTCCCACATGGGTGCAGGGGCCCAAGCGCTTGGACCATCTTTGACTGCTTTCCCAGACCACAGCAGAGAGCTGAATCAGAAGTGGAGCATCTGGGGCTCGAACCATCACCTCTACGGGATGCCGGCACTGCAGGTGGAGGATTAACCTGCACCACAGCACCGGCCCCTAGACTGGCTCTTATTAGAAAAACAAGAGGGGGCCTGTGGTGGAATGAGAAGGCCATGCCAAGATGGCCACTGGCAACAGAAACTGCCTGGCAACAGGCTGTGATTGGATGGCTTCGGAAACTGCCTGGCAACAGGCTGTGATTGGTTAGGGCATAAACCACCCCTTGATCGGATTGGCTGCCTTGGCTATATAAGCTGCTGTACCAACTGAAATAAACGAGTCTGCAGGCTGCTCGCCTCAGGCCTGCTTTCACCCGACTCCCGGGGTCTGTGTGGTGACTCCGCGCTTCTTGCCCCCACCACGTTCCTCCTCTCAGAAGAAATTGACTTCAACATCTGGCACACCAACGTGACTGAGAAACAGCGTGTTGGACTCGGCAAGGTCCCCCCTGGATTTCGGCAAGAAGGCCCCTCAGTGTTCTGTGTGCTGTTTGGTTCTGTGAGGATGAGCACAGAACCCCCTCATACAACCCTTTCCTTGTCCTTGTCCTCAGTCTAAGTGACCCCAGGTTAGGCACACACCGCCTGGAAGCATACGCCGCTTCTCGGCTCCTCCTTTTACTTTCGGTTCGCCTGGCGAATTCATGTAAGGGACTGATCATCCCAAAATTTGGAACCAAGTCATCTACCCTCACTTGAGAGAGGTGACGCTCTGGAGACACCGTGTGGACATACGGCCTTGACCTAACGAATCAAGGAAGTCCCCCACTAAGCACAGGACATACGTACGATCTGATATACCACTGTCTGTTCGTCTAATGTAGGGAACCCCTGCAGAATGCCATCAACCCTGAGGTGCTAGGAATCTGTATTGTTATGGCGGCAGTGCTGTGCGTGTCTTTCCTTTGGCTAGAGTTGGCGTGGCGCGCCGCTCTTAAACACTCAAACATGGGAAAGATACCTCCCGCTCAGAGGCGCACACATATTACCAAACATAGTGAATCTGTGAGTGATAAGAGCCTGACACTCCAGGTCCCTGTCTCACAGACAACAGTTGATGACTTAGGGAAAGAGAGCTCTGACGGTGAAAATGACATGACAGCAGACAACGTAGCGATGCCTGGTCAGCCACCCCCCAAATATCCGTGGGATGAACTTAGACAACCTCAAGGCAATAACCCATGCGAGGTCATCCCATCCACACCCAGTGAGGATCCCCACGTTTGTGGCAGTTCCCAGGCACCCCAGGCTCTCAGGGCAGCCGCTAGACCCCATCCCACCTGCATGTTTGCCGTTAATGTAGGAGCAGATGCAGAATTCAGGCCCTGGATTCCAACGCCTGTAGCAAGGCTCCTGCTAACCAAGGGCCGAGCATATGCTTGTATCTGTCCAGAGGATGTGGGACAGCCCATTTGGGTACCAGCCAGAAACATCAAGCCTGCAACTGACAGTCAACCAGGACCAGCTGACCAAGACTGAGAGTCCGCCTTGGTAGCGGACGCACCTGCCTTATCATCCTGCCCTGAGAAACCGCCCACAGCCACATCTGTTACTGTTTTACACCCCACTGGCTCTGGTCAGCCACTCAAATGGCCCACAGCCTGTGTGCAGTGACGCCATTCCTGATTACCATTGTTCCTCATTCCTACCCCCATCTGAGCAAGCACTCCTGTGGTCTCCCATTTTGAGTGCTGGTTAGTCAACGATGGGTAAGATCCCATGGGGGACAACCTAAAACAGGCACAGCTGCGTACGGAGACCACATGGAAACGGGGTCAACAATGGAATGGCCAAGAATCATGGCTCCTGTTGCTCAAAAATAAACAAAAAGGGGGAAATGTGGTGGAATGAGAAGGCCATGCCAAGATGGCTGCTGGCAACAGAAACTGCCTGGCAACAGGCTGTGATTGGATGGTTTTGGAAACCACATGACAACGGAGCCTGCCTGGCAATAAGCTGTGATTGGATGGCTTCGGAAACTGCCTGGCAACAGGTTGTGATTGGTTAGGGCATAGACCGCCCCTTGACCGGATTGGCTGCCTTGGCTATATAAGCTGCTGTACCAACTGAAATAAACGAGTCTGTGGGCTGCTCGCCTCGGGCCTGCTTTCACCCGACTCCCGGGGTCTGTGTGGTGACTCCAGGCCTCTTGCCTCCACCACACTCTTCCTCTCGGAAACCAATCCACAGCAACAGGGGCCAGTGCCACGGCTCACTGGCTAATCCTCTGCCTGCGGCGCTGGCACCCCAGGTTCTAGTCCCGGTCGGAGCACCAGATTCTGTCCCAGTTGCCCCTCTTCCAGGCCAGTTCTCTGCTGTGGCCAGGGAGTGCAGTGGAGGATGGCCCAGGTGCTTGGGCCCTGCATCCCATGGGAGACCAGGAGGAAGCGCCTGGCTCCTGGCTTTAGATTGGTGCAGCGCCAGCCATAGTGGCCATCTGGGGCCATCTGCTAACGGAACTAACGGAAGGAAGACTTTTCTCTCTCTCTCTAACTCTGCCTGTCAAAAAAGAAGAGACAAGCGAGGCTGGGCTGGGGTTGCTGTGCAGTTAAGCTGCTGCTTGCGGGGCAGCATCCCACAGCAGAGAGAACAGAGGGAGTTCTCGCTCTGCCTTCCACATAGATCAATCCTGTCCCGGGCGTGGAGCACCCTTGGTGGCATCACATGGAAAGCAGAGTGGAGGCTCCTACACAAGGGACAACAGAGCCACCCTTGACCCCGCAGCCCCACCCTGGGTGCACACCAAGGGCAGCGAGGTCAGACGCCCTTTACCGTCCGGATGACTGACCACCACTGTGGAGAGAGACCTTGATCAAAAGACGCAAATGTGAAAGGAGAATCAGAACACCCACCTGTGCCTGCTAGCCCGGCCACGCGCATAGCCTCCCAGGGAGCCCTCCTGGGGAGCCTGCTCAGCTCGCCCAGGCACAGCCCTGCACCTAGGGCTCCTCAGTGCGCCTTCGGAGCCCGCAGCTTCCCGCCTGCGTGGTGCCCGCTGCCCCACCCACACACGCTGGACACCCACGCCCAGGCTGCCTGTGCTGCCTGCAGCTGACAACGTGGGGACTTCTCAGCCCAGGGCCCTTCCCCGCGGGGGCAGGAGGGACTGCAGCCACACGGCAGATGCAGAAAACCCCTTTATTGCGCAAGGCCACGCGGTCCTCGGCCTGGGTGGCAGAGCGGAACAGGGGTTCGGTCGGCGGTGGTCAGGCCTGGGCCTCGGCGAAGAGGGGGTTAATGAAGTAGCTGTGGCTGGCGCCGGCTTCCGACTCTGGGGCTGCGCTGGGGGGCTGCGGGAGCAGACGGTCAGGGGGCCTGGGGCTCCCAGCCCTGCCACGGGGCCCCCCGCCCGCCCTCCAGCCCTCACCAGCTGCTCGGAGGCCGCCGCCGAGTCGAACACGGGATTGCGGAAGCCCATGGGCACCTCCGTGGCCGTCTCCTCCTCCCGCCTCCGCCAGCTGCCGATCGGGTCGCGGGTGAGCCCCACGCGGCGCCTCCACCGGAGCCCCCGCCCCGCCCCGCCCCGCGCGTACCTGAGCCGCCCCGAGCGGAGCAGCAGCAGCGCCGCCAGCAGCGCCAGCAACGCCAGCGCCGCCGCCACCAGGCCGCCCGCGAGCCCCGCGCCGGCCGCGGCCCCGTGCAGCCCTGCCGCCGAGCCGCCCCCGACCGGCGCGCCGGACTCCCGCACGGTGGCCGCCAAGATGCCCAGGGCCGCGCCTGCGAGGGAGGATCCGGCTCAGTCTCCGCGCGGGCCGGGGACTGGGGGCCGGGGGTCGGGGGCTGGGGCAGGGGCCGGGGGCCGGAGGCTGGGGACCGGGGGTCGGGGGCTGGGGCAGGGACCAGGGGCTGGGGACCGGGGGCCGGGGGTCGGGGGCTGGGGCAGGGGCCGGGGGCGGAGGCTGGGGACCGGGGGTCGGGGGCTGGGGCAGGGACCAGGGGCTGGGGACCGGGGGTCGGGGGTCGGGGGCTGGGGCAGGGGCCAGGGGCTGGGGACCGGGGGTCGGGGGCTGGGGCAGGGGCCGGGGGCTGGGGACCCGGGGTCGGGGGCTGGGGCAGGGGCCGGGGGCTGGGGACCGGGGGTCGGGGGTCGGGGGCTGGGGCAGGGGCCAGGGGCTGGGGACCGGGGACCGGGGACCGGGGATCGGGGGCTGGGGCAGGGGCCGGGGGCTGGGGACCGGGGACCGGGGGTCGGGGGCTGGGGCAGGGGCCGGGGGCTGGGGACCGGGGGTCGGGGGTCGGGGGCTGGGGCAGGGGCCAGGGGCTGGGGGCTGGGGACCGGGGACCGGGGACCGGGGATCGGGGGCTGGGGCAGGGGCCGGGGGCTGGGGACCGGGGACCGGGGGTCGGGGGCTGGGGACCGGGGGTCGGGGCTGAGCGCCGCCGGGGGCCGGGGCAGGGGTGTACCGTGCTGGCCCACGTCGGCCAGGAGCTCCCGGGCCAGGCGCCCCGCAGCGCCCGCCTCGGGCCGGGAGTCCGCCAGCACCACCTGGATCTCCGTGTCGGCCTCGCGCAGCCGGAACGGGCGCGGCACCTTGGACGCGGCCACGCGCAGCCCCTCATACTGGGGCTGGGGGCCAAGCGGGCGGGGGCGCAGGCGTCAGGGCGGCGGCCGAGGCTGAGGGCCCCCGCCCCCGCCCCGCGCCCCCGCCGCCAGCCCGTTACCGGCGCGAGGGCGTCCAGCAGCCGCGCGCGGTACCGCGCCAGGTCGAAGGCCGGCCCGACGGTCAGAGAGACGACGGCTCCTGCGGCGGGAGGCGGAGTCAGGCGGGGCGGGCGGGAGGCGGGGACAGGCGGGGGACAGGCGGGGCGGGCGGGAGACTGGGGACAGGCGGGGCGGGCGGGAGGCGGGGACAGGCGGGGGACAGGCGCGGGGGCGCGGGGCGGGCGGGAGACTGGGGACAGGCGGGGCGGGCGGGAGGCGGGCGGGAGGCGGGGGACAGGCGGCCTGGGGCGGGGCGGGCGGGAGGCGGGGTCAGGCGGCGCAGGGCCGCGCTCACCGCACAGGCCGCAGCACTGGCCCTCGGGCCGCAGGGCGTCGAGGCAGGGCGCCGGGGGGCAGCGGCCGCCCAGGGGCTGCAGCAGCGCCGCGCAGATCCGGGGCAGCGCCTGCGGGAGCGCGAGGTCAGCGCCGGGCCGGGCCGGCCGGAGGCGCCCCCCGCGCGGCCGCGCTCACCTCGGCGTTGCCGCAGACGCAGCCCGACGGGTCGGCGCAGGCGGCGGGGCCCACGCGCAGCGAGCCCGGGCCGTGGAACCGCAGGCGGCCCGCGCGGGACTCCAGGAAGGCGGCCAGGTCGTCGTCGCGCGCGAACGTCTGCGGGGCAGCGGGGCGTCGCCTCAGCGCCCGCCCGCCCCGCTCACCTGCCCCGCGCACCTGCCTCCCCCCTCACCCGCCCCTCTCACCTGCCCGCCCCGCTCACCTGCCCGCCCCGCGCACCTGCCCGCCCCGCTCACCTGCCCGCCCCTCTCACCTGCCCGCCCCGCTCACCTCCCCCGCTCACCTGCCCCCCCCTCACCTGCCCGCCCCGCGCACCTGCCCGCCCCCCCCCCCGCTCACCTGCCCGCCCCGCGCACCTGCCCCCCCCCCCCGCTCACCTGCCCCGCCCCGCTCACCTGCCCCACTCACCTGCCCCGCCCCGCGCCCGCCCCCACTCACCCGCCCGCCCCGCTCACCTGCCCGCCCCCCCCTCACCTGCCCGCCCCGCTCACCTGCCCGCCCCGCTCACCTGGCCGAGCGCCGCCACGCTGCGGACTCGCACGGCGCCGGGGCCCAGCCCCACGCGGAACGAGCCGTCGGGTGGGAAGACCACGTCGTCGTGGCGACAGGGCACGCGCTCGGCGTCCACGGAGAACAGGCCGCGCGCCTCGTCCTCCGAGCGCCACAGGAGCGGGTCGTGCCACAGGAAGCGGTCGGGATTTAGGAAGAGTGCGCGGGCACCTGCGGGGCGCGCGTCCCTCAGCGCCGCCAGGCCACGCCGTCCACGCGCCACCCCAAGCACTGGCCAGGCCACGCCCCGTCCACGCGACGCCCCGAGCACCGCCCAGGCCACGCCCCGTCCACGCGCCGCCCCTCAGCACCGGCCAGGCCACGCCCCGTCCACGCGCGCCCCTCAGCTCCGCCCAGGCCACGCCCCCGCCCCGCCCCCGGGGCTGAGCGGCGCTCGGAGCCCCGCCCCGGCCGCCGGCTCACCTGGGCCGCAGTCCGGGTCCGAGCCTGCGTCCGAGGCGCTGAACCCCGCTCCCGAGGCCAGGACGAGCTCCCCATCCAGCGGCAGGAGCTGCGGAAGGCGCCAGCTGAGATGGCGCCTCGTGAGGGTCCGAGCCCGACCCGCGCCCACCCTGGACCCCGAGTCGCAGGTGCGAGGAGCCCAGAGGGTGACCGGGAAACTGGGCGCAGTCAGGGCCGGGGGCGGGGGGCGTCCCATCTCTGGGAGGGGCCAGGCTGCAGCACCACCGGGCCCCCTCACCAGAAGCTGTGCAGGCCATGGGCTCTGGGTTCCAGAACCGGGTCAGAAAGCGCTGACCAGCCGCCGGGCTCTGAGCTCCCCTGGGCAGAGGGCGCTCGCGGAAGCGGCTGGGAGAGGTCGCCTCTGCGCTGTGCCAGGCCCCCCCCCCCAGGAGCGCCGCGCCTGACCCGCCGGCCAAGTGCGCCCAGGCCTGGGGGCTGCCCTGACAAGGGACAGCGGGCCCGAGAGGACAGGCGAGCAGGGGAAGCAAGAGCAGCAATGCTGTTTCTTAAAGGATTCCAGAGGGGTCTCCCTGCTACCGCGCCTGGGAGAGCGTGGGCCCTGCACCCGCGTGGGAGACCCGGAGGAGGCTCCTGGCTTCAGCCTGGTTCAGCCCTGGCCGTGGCGGCCATCTGGGGAGTGAACCAGCGGATGGAAGACCTCTCTCTCTCTCTGTAACTCTGCCTTTCAAACAAATAAATTAGTTAAAAGGAAGAAAGTTGGATGAAATGTCAATTTCTAGTCAATTCTAAAGTGTCAAAGCTGACACAAGAAGCAGCAGAGAATCTGAACAATCGGTAAGCATTACAAAATGAAAACTTGGGAGGCCAGGAGTCCCAGAAACCCGCCCGACACTGGCACCGGTGAGCTCTGCTGAATTCTCTGGGAACAATTAATTTCTTGTTACAGAAGTCGTTCTGTAAAACTAAAAAAATGAAAGGAAAAGTGTCAGCCAATTGCTACAGGGCTGAAATGTAATATTTTTTGCATTTTATTTGAACAAAAGCTGCAGAGATTTTCCACCATTGGTTCTTTCCCCAACTGCCCCCAACAGCCAGGGTTGGGCCCGGGTTGAAGCCAGGGCCCCATGTGGGTGGCCGCGGCCCAAGCCCTGGAGCAGTCCCTGCTGCCCCGGTGTGCAGAGTGGATGGCACTCTGCCTCCATCCGCGACCCAGGCGTGCCAGGCAGGGTCAGACCTGGAGGGGTCAGCGTGGTCACAAGTCCACCGCAGGATAGGAAAGAATGTGCTCATTTTACTCAGAAATCCCGAAGCAGAACTTCTGGACAGAGCTGGGGGCTGGCGCCAACTGGGGCATTGTTGCAAGGCTGTGCAACACCACGAGTGCCCTGCACCAGTGCAGCTCCCTGGGGGATGGCAGCGGGGCGGACTGGGGGGCAGGGGCATAAGGGACTGACTCCCTCTCTATTTTGCTCTGAACCCAATTGCTGTAACAAACAAACAAACGAAAACAAAAAAACCCACCATTTTAAAAATTCAGTTGTAAATGCGTGGTGATCAAGAACCACTCATTTCCCCCAAGGCAGGGCACTGCTCAGGTTCCGGCTGCGGGGCCAGGGGAGCCCAGCAGAGGGCAGTGCGGAGTCTCGGGCCAGCAAATTCTCTCCGCCTCTTTCAACCTTCGACCTGCCCGGACTGGAGGGTCCCGGAGTGTCCCGTGCGGCCCGGGTCACCTCAGAGCTCCTCATTCCCGGGCTACATGGTGGGGTGAGGCACTCAAGGGATGGAAAAGACGCGGGAAATGGCCTGCGTGGGATTTTCCGCAGCGGCGAGCGGGGCACGTGTCGACGGCGATGCGTCTGGGTTCGAGTCCCGGCTCTGCGCCCACCCGGGGAGGCAGCAAGCACTGCCCAGGCCGGAGCCCCCGGCTCCAGCCTGGCCCAGCCCTCGCTGTTGCAGGCATTTGGGGAGGGAACCAGCAGGTGGAGGTCTCTCTGCCTTACAGATAAGTTAATTTAAAAACTTTAAAACCTGCCATCCAGCTAGCAGTAGGATGTGCACAGCCATGTCCCGAGAGCCTCCCGTGAGCACACTCAGGGGACAGACTTGAAACGGCTTCTCTGAGAGCGACTCCTGGCTGCTGTTGGGCAGGAGTGGGGGTCCCGGCCAATGCTGTGAGAAGAGAAACAAGAGGGCCGCAGCGGAGGGGACAGCGGCCAGCTAAAGGGCAGCGTTTGGAAAAGCAGGGCACCACTCATGCTAGAAACCAATCAGGGCGTCGCTGTGGCGTACTGCAGCGCCAGCATCCCTCACGGGCACCGGTTCAAGTCCCGGCTGCTCCACTTCCCACCAGCTCCCTGCTAGTGCACCTGGGAAAGCAGCAGAGGCCCCTGCACCCACATGGGAGACCAGGATAAAGCTCCTGGCTCCTGGCTTCGGCCTGGCCCAGCCCGGGCGGGTGCAGACACTGGGGAGTGGATGGAAGCATCTCTTCTTTCTCTCTCTCTTTCATTTAGATGGAAATAAACAAATAAGCATTCGAACGCAGAATCCTTAGAGCCGCGCCTGGCCGCGGGGTCAATCCCCGAACTCCTGTGACTGTGGACCCCCAGGCCTCCCCTGGCAGCCAAAGCCGAGGCCGCCTCTCGTCTCACCAAGTCCGAGAGGGCGTGGTCTCCGCGCACCAGGACCGACACCGCCTGCCGGGAGAAGCGGCGTCAGCGAGAGGGCGTGAGGACCCCGCCCACGGCGCCCCCACCCGCCGACCCCCGGCCATGAGCACCTTGTCTGCCGGGAACTGAGCGGCGCCGCCCGCGCACGGCGTCCGGTTCTGGCTCCAGTTGGCGGCGTCGTCGAAGTTGGTGCTGGGAACCCAGCGTTTGGAGGCAGCACCGGCCAGCGCTGGGGAGGGGGCTGCTCAGTGCGTGCCCCAGCCCCGGCCCCCGAGGGTCCCCGCCGGGCGCGGCCAAGTCCCGTGCGGCCCGGGCCAGGGTCCTTGCGCGCCTCGAGCCGGCCCTATGGGAGCCCCGTCCCTGCCTTCCTGCAGACACCAACCGGATCCGCACGGCCCGCTCCAGCGCCCAGCTCGCGGGACCCACCCCGCGTGGCCGCCCCGCCCCCAGTATGTCCGGCGCGAGAGTAGAGGTCGGGGTCGGTCGAGGACAGTGCCCCTGGGGATGGGCAGGAGGGCTTCCTGGAGGAGTCTGACCTGGGACCGGAGGGGCTGCGCCGGCAGAAGGGGCTGGGGGCGCAGGACTGGGGCTGGCTCTCAGCAGGTGCCGGGGCTCAAGGAAGCGGGCAGGGCCAGCGCTGTGCCTCCAGAGCTCCGGGAGTTAGGGGAGGGCGCCCAGGGGCCCCGCTGGAGGCCAGGCCGCGCCCACGTGCCGAGGACATCTCGGGGGGACCCGCCCGCGCCCCGCTTACCACAGAGCTGCAGCCACAGCACCAGCCGGCCCGGCGCGCCCATCTCCTCTGCGCCCGGCGTCGCGGCCCGCAGACTTTGCCCGCCGGCGCCACGTGACCGGCGGGGGCGCCGGGGCCGGTTACACATTTACTTCCGGACCTGCCCGGGCCCCTCCGGAGGGGCCTCCCGGCAGCCCCACACCCACCCATCGGGGTCTGAGGGGCCTGGTTGGGGCGGACCGCCCTGGGAAGGGGGCGGGTGCAGGGGCAGATTGGCAAGCGAGGCCCCTCTCTGTGCGGTCTGCCGGCCTACAGAACTCGGACACAGCTTCTCCCCCAGGCCGCCCCTGCCTCCGGGACCACCGGGGATGGTCCAGGGTGCTGACTGTGGGCCGTGAGCGGTCATCAGCAGGTGGCCAGCACACAGCCGGCGGGCAGCGTAGTGGATGTCTCAGCGTGTGGCGGGCAGTGGCCGAGAGTGGCCGCTTGGTGTGTGTGTTGGTCACTGGGTGCAGGATGAGGGGATGGCTGGATGGAGGGGAATGGTGGGCAGTGGGCAGGTGGATAACGGTCACGAGTGCAGGGTTGGAGGATGTGGGCTGGCGCGCATGGTGGCAGGAAAGGCGTGGGCTCTGGATGAGGGGAGGGGAGTGGCAGGGGAGCTCCAAGGGTGGTGAATGGACTTTGGTGAACTGGGAGTGGACAGCTGGTGAGAGGTGTAGGCAGGTGGGTGAGTAGGTGGATGGATGACCACGGTAGGGGGCTGGAGGGGTGATAGGGGGTGGAGGGGTGATGGGGGGGTGGAGGGGTGATGGGGGTGGAGGGGTGATCGGGGCTGGAGGGGTGATGGGGGGGTGGAGGGGTGATGGGGGGTGGAGGGGTGATGGGGGATGAAGGGGTGATGGGGGTGGAGGGGTGATGGGGGGTGGAGGGGTGATGGGGGTGTAGGGGTGATCGGGGCTGGAGGGGTGATGGGGGTGTAGGGGTGATGGGGGGTGGAGGGGTGATGGGGGTGATGGAGGGGTGATGGGGGGTGGAGGGGTGATTGGGGTGATGGAGGGGTGATGGGGGTGGAGGGGTGATGGGGGTGATGGAGGGGTGATGGGGGTGGAGGGGTGATGGGGGTGCAGGGGTGGTGGGGGGTGGAGGGTTGTGTGGAGAGGATGGAGGCTTGGATCTCTGTGTCACGCATGTGGCGATGGCGGGGTCGTGAGGGGATCTGGGTTTGTGTCCTGGGAGGCACAGATGGGTGAGTGGGTGGACCGTGGGTGGATTGTGGGTGGACCGTGGGTGGATTGTGGGTGGATTGTGGGTGGACCATGGGTGGGTTGTGAGTGGACCGTGGGTGGGTTGTGTGTGGATCGTGGGTGGGTTGTGAGTGGACCGTGGGTGGATTGTGGGTGAACCGTGGGTGGGTTGTGTGTGGACCATGGGTGGGTTGTGGGTGGACCGTGGGTGGGTTGTGTGTGGACCGTGGGTGGGTTGTGTGTGGACCGTGGGTGGGTTGTGTGTGGACCATGGGTGGATTGTGGGTGAACCGTGGGTGGGTTGTGTGTGGACCATGGGTGGGTTGTGGGTGGACCGTGGGTGGGTTGTGTGTGGACCGTGGGTGGGTTGTGGGTGGATAGTGGGTGGATTGTGGGTGGACCGTGGGTGAGTTGTGGGTGAACCGTGGGTGGGTTGTGGGTGAACCGTGGGTGGATTGTGGGTGGACCGTGGGTGAGTTGTGGGTGGATTGTGGGTGGACCGTGGGTGGGTTGTGGGTGAACCGTGGGTGGGTTGTGGGTGGACCGTGGGTGGGTTGTGGGTGAACCGTGGGTGGGTTGTGGGTGGACCGTGGGTGGATCGTGGGTGGATTGTGGGTGGACCGTGGGTGAGTTGTGGGTGGACCGTGGGTGGGTTGTGGGTGGCAGTTGGCTGGGGTGGTGGGGAGGATGATGAGTTGACACTAGGGGACAGCGTGAGCAGGGGGTGCTGGGAGACCAGTGGTCATGGCTGATGGGGGCTGGGGCGCTGGGCTAGAGGACTGGATGTCGGGTGAGCAGACAGGGAAGGGTGGGTGGAGGTGGACGCGTGGGACCTTCCACCCTCACCCTCACCTGGGGCACAGGTGCCGCAGCCCTGCTTTGGGCTTGGCCGCTGCAGGCACAGACCCTTCATCTGGGGGAGGAGCGGCCACCAGACCCCGACTCTCGGATCTCTCTGGCTCAGAGTCGGGGTGGGGAGAGGACACAGTGCTGGACTTTGGCCTTGTCCCCTGCTGGGCTCCGGGACCCGGCATCTGGTGGCAGTCTGGACCGCACCCTACTGCCCCTCATCTCGCATCTCTCGAAAGCAGGTTGATTGACTGGGCCTCCCTGGTTCGCACCCTCGGCTGCGAGGGGCTGGCCAAGTGGACTCCACCGCAGGGCCCAAGAGGCTAGGAAGGCATGGCCAGAGGTGGGGGCTCCTGCGCAGGCCGGAAGTGGACTGCCCCGAGGGCAGGCCCGGGGGCGCTGAGCCTTGGGGAGTAGAACTCCCCAGCCGCTGCTGCCCACCTGGAGAGGGCAGTGGGGCGCCCCGACGGCCAGCGGGGCTTGCTGGGAAGGCAGCCTTAACGCCACACTCAAGGATGCGCCCACCGTTCGGAGGCTGGCGGGGCGGGGCAGGGGTGAGGCTGCTGGCGGGCGCGGCGGGGCCAGCTGCAGGGGTCGGCCCGGCCTCCGGCGGGGCTCCGCCACAGGACTACCGCCAAGCACTCGGGCAGAGTCGCTGGCGGCCACACGGGGGGCCAGACCTGCAGGCCGGTGCTAGGACGTGGCGGCTGCCCTCCGGGCTGGGGCGCTCGCTCTGATTGGCGTCTGCTTCCCACGCTGCACCAATCAAATCCCCGAGGGCCAGGCTTGCTACGCTCTGATTGGCCAGCCGGGCTCGCGGCCCTGCCCGGGAGGTTGATTGGCAGGAAGAGGAGCGGGTCCCTGGCTGGGTCGGGCCGGGGGCTTGCTGGGCGCCTTGCTGCTGGGCCCGCGTTCGACGACGCCTGAGAGCAGGGCCCAGGAGGCTGCGTGCCCAGGGCTGCGTGCCCGGGGGCTGCGTGCCCAGGGGCTGCGTGCCCAGGGGCTGCCACGGCTGTCAGCCAAGGCGGAGGGCAGCTGGGGCACCCGCGGGGGCGTCCAGCAGTGGCCGCACCAGCTCCGAGCCGGGTCCTGGTTCAAACGCTGTGTGAGCTCCACCACTCAGCCTGTTCCATCCTTCGCCTGCAAAGGGAGGTAGCTGAGCCCGCCTTACAGGGCACAAGGGCCTGGGTCCTTCGCGCTGCAGCCCTGGACTGGCGGAGGGGAACAGAGCTCCAGGCGAGGGGGCTTCTTGACCCTGTTGCACCCCCGGGGCTCCTCGGCGCGCTGCGGGAGCCGCACCCCAAGATGCGAGGGGTTCTCGCGGGGCCAGCGCTGCCCGGCCTCCACCTCTCCCCTCCAGACGGGAGGCAGGGACAGGGGTCACAGGCCCCTGGGGATGAAGGAAAGGAGCCCCCAGCTGGAGGTCGGGGTCACTGCCTCTGCCAGGACACGAGTGCGTGGACAGGGGCCACTTCAGGGTGGTCTGAGGGGCTAAAGCACGGCTGGCCAAGAGCGGTCTCCCGGGCAGCGCGGACATCCCAGCCAGACACTGCCCCAGTGAGAGCGCTGCTCACTGGGATAGCCCCGGCCAGCTCACTGCCCACAGAGGCCGTGTCCCCAGACACCGCGGAGCCCACCGTGGCGCCTGTTGGTGGCTGCAAGGCCTCAGGCAGGTGGCAGGGGTCCAGGCTCGAGGGCACAGACGCCAACGTTACCCCGAGGGACGGGGACACCCGGGGGTGCACGGCCCTGCACCCTCCCTGGGGCCTGCGCAGGTGGGCTCTGAGCTCCAGGGTCCACCGAGAGCCACCCGAGTGCAGGGAGTGGGTCCAGGACAGCTCCTGGAGGCTCTCCTGCCCTCCGTCCCCAACTTCTCACCAAGGACTCGGGCCGGGGCTTCAGGGCACGGCCAGCCGCTGTGCCGGCTCCCACACCGCCCTGCGGTTTTCCTGCTGGTGTCACCAGGAGGCGGCTGGCTCGGGATTGGATCACACGGCTCTTTCAGAAAACGGGAAACCCCCTGGACTCTGGCTCCGGATCTGACCTCTAACGCTTTTCACTCTGTGGTTCTAGGGAGCAGGTGGGCTGGGCCAGGGCTGCAGTCGCTGGTCCCTGGCTGTCCTAGAGGCCAGAGCAGGCGGGGCCGCCCCAGACCCTGTGCAAACCCTGGCCTTCCCAGGCCTCGCTCTTCTTACTGGAACACACGTTTCAGCACGTGGCTTTCCCCCGAGCGCTCTGGCCAGGGACAGCCACTTCTGCCGGAGGTCTGGTCCTCGGCTGGGGTCCGGCTGAGGTGGTTTTGGCCTCTGTGGGCGGAGCTGCCAGCAGGTGACCCTGCACTGGTGACTGACCCCTCAGCGACACACCCGTGCACCCCAGGCTGTGGGACGGCAGTCTCAGCAGGCCCTGTCCACTGTCGGAGTTGGAGCACCCCCACAGGCAGGAGGAAGGCGGCAGCGGGGTGTGCCACCCACCCTCCTGCCCCTTGTGGTCTGGGTGTCAGGCTGCGGTCAGGGGCCTGTGGCTCTGGAATACCAGTTTCTCATCTGGTTTCTTTTGTGTTTTTTTTTTTTTTCTTTTAAATATTCATTTGGAAGGCAGAGTTAGAGAGAGACAGAGACAGAGGCCTTCCAGCCATTGGTTCACTCCCCAGATGGCCACAACAGCCAGGCTGGGCCAGGCCAAAGCCAGGGGCCAGGAGCTTCATCCGGATCTCCCACGTGCGTGTAGGGGCCTTCGCACTAGGCCACCTTTCGCTGCGTTCCAAGGCCATTAGCAGGGAGTTGGGCTGGAAGTGCAGCAGCCGGGATCTGCACCTGCGCCCATGTGGGATGCTGGCATGCAGGCGGTGGTTTACCCACTGCGCCACAGTGCTGGCCCCATCATTTTGTGTTTTTGAGCTTTTATTTATTTTCATCAGAAAGAGATAAAGAGCTGCATCTCCCACCTGATGTTCACTCCTCAGATGGTACAACACAGCCAAGGCTGGGGCGGGCTGAGCCGGGAGCTACGCACTCCACCCAGGTCTCCCACGTGGGCGACAGGAGCCCAAGTACGTGGGCCCTTCCTGTTTCCTCCCAGGGTGCAGAGTCGGAAGCTGCACTGCAAACAGAGCCGCTGGGAGTTGACCCGGGCACTCTGATCGGGGATGCCAGGTGACACAGCAGCGGCTTAGCCACGGCACCAAACGCCCTGCCCAAACCTGTTTCTTGCTGCCGGCCAACTGTGTGGTTGGCACAGCTCCCCCTGAAGCCGGCTCTGCAGGGGTCCCATCTGTCTCCGGCCCAGGCCCAAGCCCAGCAGTTTCGGGGGTTCCTATCTATTTCTGTTCCTGGGGGAAAAGATTCCAGAGGGGTGAAAGAAGAGTTTCTGAAACCCTGGTTGGCCGCCTCGGCCGGCCTGGCCCGTCCCTCGGCTTGGCCTGGGTCCCAGGTGGCAGCGTCCACACCTGTAGCTTGCTGGGCCAGAGCCCAGGGAGAAGGCTGACGCGTGGGCCCCCACCACCAGCACAGGGGCTCACAGACTCAGGGCCTGCAAGGGCGGGGACAGCCTCTGGGCACCACGGCCTGGCAGGACTGTGGCGAGGCCAGCATGGCTGCCTCAGCCTGGGGCTGGGCTGAGAGCACGGGCCTGGCTGGAACGCACCAGTGCAGGGCCCCTGGGAGCAGCCTCGGCTCTGGAGGGAGGATGGGGGGGCACGCCGGATGGCTGAGGGCATCCCTGGCCCTGGCCCCACGGAGTGCCATGAAGGGAGTGAGGCTGGGCAGGGCGCTGCCCAGGCTGCAGGACAGTGTGTACTCTGGGGGCGGGGGTGCTCGGGTGGCTCTGGGGCGCCTCAGGGTGAGGTGGGGTTTCCTCATCCCGGGCTGCCCCAGACAACTGCTGGACAGAGGGAGCTGGCCGCGGGGCGGTGAGCCCGGGGCTCCAGCACCCGCCTGCGCGTCGGTCAGCAGGGTCAGCACTGCCGGGTTTCGGCTTCTGAGAGGGAGGGGCGGGGAGGGAGGAGCGCATGACCTCCACCCAGAGGCTCACTCCGCGACGGCCGGGGCTGGGCCAGGCCGAGGCCAGGACTCCATCTGGGTCTCCCCTCAGGGTGGCAGGGGCGCCTGTTAGCAGGGAGGGAGACGGGTGGGCTTGACCCCAGCGACTCCCGTGTGGGACGCAGGCGTCTCAAGTGGCAGCTTAAGCTCTGCCACACCTCCCTGCTCGCCGCCGCCGGATTGATTAGTGACCGCTGATCAGTGACCGCTGATCAGCGACCGCTGATTAGTAACCACTGATTAATGACCGCTGGTTCCAGGAAGGAAGCAGAGACCGCCCCTCCATTTTAGGGATGCGGAAGCAGGCCCAGAGATGCCAAGTCCCACAAAGGGTTAATGAGAGCCCCAGGCCGGTGGTTGGCGGTCGGCACCGGCTGGCCTCTCCCGTGCCAGCCACCCTGAGAGCCGGGGCCTGGGATTTCAAGGGAGGCCCCGAGGCCACACCACGGACCGCACACAATTCGCAGGGTCCTTACTGAAGTCTGTGTTCTAGAAGGTGCAGAGCCACACGGCGTGTGGCCTGGGAGACGCAGTGTGACAAGAAGCCAGGACTCCTTAATCAGATTTATTTTCCTCTAATAAGACAGTTTAGCATTTCAAAGTTTTGCATTCTACAGTCTTACAAACTTTAGTTATTAGCATAGGAAACACAAAAACATTGCAAGACCTCAAAAACACAAATAAATACCAAATAAAACCACACACAATATACAGTCAACAAAAATATAAAACATAATAATGCTATCAGGTCAGACATGTTGCTAACGCATATTAACAACATGATTATTGCTGAGCAATAACTCACACTGTCTTTTTGTTTTTTCTTAGAAGAGCAGAAAACACGGGGCGTGAATCACTGGTCACGGTCACTCGGGCTGTCCAGATGGGTCCTCACAGCGCACAGCTACTACGGACGGCTCTGTTTTTTTTGTTTTTTGTTTTTTGTTTTTTTAAACAGGCAGATTAAAAATACAGAGTCAAATGAGAGATTGGCCTTCTTTGGTCTTTGTTTGTGGGTAACAGAACTGAACGCAAGAGGTGTGCCATCAGAAAATGCAATCCTACAGGGTCACACGGTGTCTACGCGGCTCGCACGCTTCCCGCGTCACAGGTCTTCTAGAGCTACTTCCTACAGAAATCCTTGGGACGGTGCCGGCTTTCACGATTTCCAATTTAGTCATTGAGTTTGCTGTTGAAGGTTATCTTACTTGTCTAAGGGGACTGAGTTATAAAAACCAATCACCACTAACTACAGGAGTGGTGCAGCGATCCTGGACTTTTAGCCTCGTTTTTCATGGCGAGAATTCACAGGACAGACGGACGGACGGACAGACTCTAGATACAGCGCAGCAGCAGAAATGAGATGCAAGCCCTGCTCCCCGGCCTCCTCGCCCGCACCGCAGCCGCCCTGCCACTGCCCACGACCCCTGTGCAGACGACAACGGTGCCCCCAGGGCAGCCAGGACAAGATGGGAACCATCTGCGTGCTGGAGACACTGCCCTCCACCCACCCCGCCGTGGGCACCTCTTCTACTTTGGGGGAACAGAGTGACAGAGATTTGCAAACGGAAGACAGAACCATGGTCTTGGGCTGAGAAGTAATTTGAGTGACAGACCCTCTCTCGTCTCGCACGCACTCAACATGAAGGAGCTCCCAGAGTTCTCCCCAGCACTCCTTCCACAGTCTAGTAAGTAAAGCTCTGGAGTAAAAGTAAAAACCACTATTTTACAGCTCCACCGAGCCCTTTCAACGTGCTGATGACCCCAAGCGGAGGAAGGTGCCGGGAGGCCCCCGGAGAGAATGCGCTTCTGACCGACCCTGGGACTGCCCAGGGAGGCGCAGGCCGCCACCCTGCGGGGCCCTGCACCACCCCTTGGGTGCAGAGGGAGAAAGCAGGGGTGGGCCTGGTTGCTGGAGTCAGCTCACCCGTTGGTGTCTCCTTGGGCTGACAGAGAGTGACCCACCTGTGTTTACAGATCTGTCCAGACAACCTTGTCCCGGCACTGTCAAGTGTAGGGGGCACCATGAGTAACAACGCTAGGACAGCAGGCATCGGCGGGGACACGAGGCCTCGGACCTGGGCAGCCCAGAGGCAGACTGGTGGTCAGGAGGTGGCTGTCCCCGTGGGGTTGCACTGGACACCCACATCCTCACCAGGGAGGGCCACGTGTGGACAAGGGCACATCTTGTCAAAGAGCCAATTCAGTGGGAGTCCCTGTGGGCAGGGTGTCCACTGCCCAGGGAGGAACAAAGTTGGGACAGGCAGGAGGCTGCTTGAGCAAGGAGCTTCCTGGTAGGCTCAGGGCTGCCTGGGGGCGGGGCTGTGGGTTCCGGCTCAGGGCCTCCCCCAGAGCCCCACCCGCACAGCAGCACACAGCTGGCATCCAAGGCCTCCGAGGCTCCTGCAAGACTTGACGTCTGGGGGACAGACAGCTGCACACACTCCCTTCCTGCCTCCCTCTGTGCCACTAAAAACACGGCAGCTGAGAAGCCCAGCCCCAGGCAAGGCCCACGCGGCAACGCCAGCCCACGCGGGCTGGGTCTGTCTGCTCCCAGAGCAAGCGTCCACTCAGCTGTCGTGGACACCACGGCTCTGGCTCCTCACGCTCCCCTGGCACGAGCCCCAGAGCCAGTGCGGTGGGGCTCACACACACACAAGCGGCAGCTGGGTCCGACCCAGGACCACCTGCTGCCCCGTGGCCCTGGTGGCGGGAGCACTGGAGAGAACCTGCACAGGGCCAGGGACTCAGGGGGTCTGACTTCTGGGGATGTCACTTGTAGGAAGGAAGACGCACACACCCAGAGACGCAGAGCGTGCCATCACCCTTCACTTCCTGTTGCCAGGACCCTGTGAAGTGGGGAGGCCCCGCGCTGCCAGGAAGGGCAGCTGGGCCTCAGCCGCAAGGAGACCCAGCCCAAGGCTGGCCCCGCGGCGAGCACCAAACAAGGGTACCGAGGAGTCCTGGGACGGGGCCGCCTGAAGCACAGGGAGCAGGAGGGCACTTCCAGCGTCCATGAGACCACGCCAGCGGGTCCTGGGCCTCAAGTGTCGCACACAGGCAGAAAGGCATGGGCACCCCCCAATTCCGCTGTCACCAGATCACACGACCCAGGTCGTGCCCTCCTCCCAGGGGGCAGGACCAGCTACTCCAGTCACATCCCAGGGGCTCTGGTGGGTGCGGGGAGGGCCCATCACACCCCCAGGAGCTGCTGGAAAAGCAAGGGAGGCTTTCCAGTCCCGGCCAGGACTTCAACCCGAGAAGGGGAAATGGCTGGCTTCTCACCAGACCCCGATGTCGCTCATCCTACGCTTGTTGGAACCGTACAGACTTCTTGTGAAGGGCAAGGAGTCACAGGGAGGTCTCTGTTGTTAATCCCTGGCCTGAGAAACCTGAGGCCAGGTAGGGACGGCCAAGCAGCTGCCCTTCCTCCAGATCTCCAGGGTAGAACCCAGCGGAGAGGCCCGGAAAAGCCAGGGACACCCACGGGCATGGCGGCCTCTGCAGGCAGCCCTTCCTCTCTGTGCAAAGACACGAGGCTCTGGCCAGAAAGCCATCCCAGGAGGGCGGAGGAAGCAGAGGACGGCTGCGCGCTGGAACCACGACAGGGCAGGACAGGTGCTTTGAACCAAGGAGGTCACTCCCGGAGGCGCAGGGATAGGTGTGCGTGAGGGAGGGCACTTCCAGCAGGCACTGGGGCGAAGGCACACCCAGGACAGATGGCAGCACCAGAGACAAGGTGGGCCACCGGGCACCAACCCAGCTGTCCCCGTGCCACCAAGGGGAGAGCCCAGAGGCAGGCAGTCTGAAGTGCGCGGCCCAGCTGGCCAATCGTGGGCGCGTCTTTTGGGCGAGTGGCACAGATGTGGTGGTTCGCACACATTGGTTCTGTCTAAGAAGCACCCGTTGCGTGTAGCACCCATCAGTGGTAAGAGCACCATGAAGCGTGGTGCATAGCAAAAGGGGCACAGGGCAGGGCTCCAGGCTTCAATCACAGTTGGACCATTGAGAAACAGTAAACAGTGGTGGAGGGTGCCGTCCGGGCAGGCGCAGGCTGGGAAAGCGGCCCCAGCCATCCCTCCCGCCAGCGTGGTGGCTCGGGGCCGCCCGTGGGTCAGCCTGGGCAGGCCCCCCGGAGCATCGGTCTCTGGAATGCTCACAGGGTTCTGCGTTGAGCTTGTGTGGGTTTCCAGGGCCCCAGCTGGGGACACGGGGAGGTGTGGCTAATGCTCCCCACCTGCCGCCCTCAGGGTGGGTGGGGCAGGCCGTGCGGGGGCCGAGAGATTTGAAATCTGTGACAACTAAGCAGTGGCGGCTCCGGAGGCTGACAGTGGAGCCCGGCTTCCCCTCGGCAGGCAGAGCTGTCTGAGGGCCCTTGCGGAGAACACCTAGCGGTGGAGAAAGTCTGGCAAACCATGGCCTTCCAGGGTGACGCCGAACACCAACCCAGGGTCAAGCAGCAGCATGGCGCATCTAAGGCACAGGCACTGCACGCCATCTACGCTCTCGGAGATCACTAACGGAATGCAGCAATGACAGGATGAAGGGACACCCCTGCTGTGGCCTCCCTCAGCACGCGCCGCCTGCCCACCCCCGGGCTGAGGTCGAGCTGTCAGCAACAGAGAGCTTGTCTGAACACGGGGCAGAATTTTAAAAACCTACAGGATTCTGTTTAGAACTTCAAAGTTCAACTGATGCCCTATTTTAGGGTGAAAACACGGTAAGTCAGAACGATGCACAGCATCCATGAGCAGGTCCCCCCGCAGTCCCCTGAGGCGTGTCACGGACTACGACAGCACGAAGGCTCACATTTCTAACGAGAAATAACAGCAGGTTGGAGATCCTCTTTCCTATCACAAGTGATAACCAGTGTTTGATATTCTACATTTTCTTCCAAGAAATATCAGTCTATCAACGTTTTAAAATAAAATGTTTGCAGTAATAATTATCTGTAGAACTTTAAATTAAAAACTGATTCTGAATTCAGAGACTTTCCAAAAAGACCTGGGTGTTATTTCAGGGTCTTCTGACAAACAAATTATTAGAACAGAGACCAGAAGAGGCCTTAAAAATAGACAATATACTATATTTGAAACAAGATTGCACTCTTGGATTTTAGAACGAATATATCAGAATTGCATTATTATTTCATAAACTCTCCTTTCACTTAACATGCTGAGGTGGCCAGCTGTCCCCACGTGTGTTTTGTTTTTTTGGTGTGCAAGTTTAAGGAAGAAAAAAATCACTTTTTTTTTGTTTTTGTTTAGCATATATGTTTTCCACCTTAGTTAACTAGATCTTTAAAAATGAAAATGAAAACCTTCTCTGACAGCAGTATTTATCTCGGCGAGGGATAAATAATTCCTCAGAGTGAAGTGTTGCTAGTCTATAGAAAACGCGTCAGGTGTTCACGGTGGCTCCTCCCGCCGGCCGCGCGTCTGCCTTCCGCCGCTTCCTCCTCCGTTCCTCCGACAAGGTCCTTTCCTGAGCACGAGGACCTCAGTGAAGACAGACTGGTTCAACCCCCCCCAGAGGAGTGACCTTCTGCTAAATCCACCTCCCCAGGTACTTGTCAGGGGTCGGGCAGATCCGAAGTATCCACTATGACTTTAATAAAAATTGTATCATCTTTAATATACGTCCCGTTTTCCAGGACAGTTTGGGCCACAAAGACGGGGCAGCCAGAGGCGATGTTCATCTCCCCTGTGGGCTTCCGGAAGCTGCTGCTGTTGGGGTCAGGCTTGAACGCGTCTCCCAGGTGGCGCCGCGAGGACCCCTGATCCATTAACATGAGCGTCACTTTCTGCTTAAACGGCCAAGGAAGCAAGGCATCATACTCTCCACGCATGATGACAAAGAACAGTGACAAGTGTGTCCCCTTCCCCATCCCGTCCCCATTCAGGTAGACCCTGGCGCACATCTTATAGCCAAAATAGCCCGTGTAGAAAGGCTGGCTGTAAAGGGACAGGGTCTTCCCCATCACGGCCTCCTGCTTCCGCCGCTTATAATCTCGGATCTTCCAGATCAGCACGCCGTTGTAGCTGGCGGTCTCCAGGACCTGGAAGCGCAGGTCCATGTCCGCCAGGCGGATGTCATGAACGCTCAGCATCTGGTCGTGCCGGCTCAGCTGGGACTCCAGCAAGCCTGCGGCGGGCGGGGAGAGATCGGGCAGGTGAGACGCGAGCGCAAACCCACGCGAGCATCTGCACTCCACAGCCACACTCCGGTGCCTACGGCTGGGAACCTGGGTGCCAGGGATGAAAGCGGGGCGCACGCCTGAGCCTGCCACGAAGAGGGCTTTTCAGGACACCCACCTGTCTTCCTTTCTGCCCAGCAGCCATGGTGGACGGGGGGAGGGTGGGGCTGACGATGAAGCACACGGGGTGGTCAACTCTGAGCCACCTGGAGTCTGCCTGGTGGGAGCCCCTGGGAGAGGGTGTGCTCACGACTCTCCCACCTGTAGGTCTCAGCTGCTCTCTCGCTCCCAGTGCAAGCCCTCTGCCTGCGTGGTGCAGCCCACACGCACAGCGTTCCCGCTCCTCTCCACCACCAACCCTCCTCACACACACTCAGCACCCACTCGGTCCTGAGGCCACCACTCACTTCCACTCCTGGCTGTCACAGGGGTGCTGAGCAGGCCTTGTCTGCTGCCTGCCCTGCCAGCTCCTGCCCCTGGACCACAGCAGCACGGCCTGGGGCAATGGACCATCAGGACCTGGCGTCCCCTGTGCCTGTCGGCCAGCCCTGTGGCCCCAGCCTCTCTTGGGAAGGGCTCTGAGGCCTCCCACTGGACCCTGAGTGGGGAAGCTTCCATCTTGACTGCAGGGATCTCCACAGGAACACGGCAAAGGCCTGACCTGCCACTGGACACGGCCCACGCCCGACCTGCCACTGAACACGGCAAAGGCCTGACCTGCCACTGGACACGGCAAAGGCCTGACCTGCCACTGGACACAGCAAAGGCCTGACCTGCCACTGAACACGGCCCACGCCCAACCTGCCACTGAACACGGCCCATGCCTGACCTGCCACTGAACACGGCCCACGCCCAACCTGCCACTGGACACGGCCCACGCCTGACCTGCCACTGGACACGGCCCACGCCCGACCTGCCACTGGACACGGCCCACGCCCGACCTGCCACTGGACACGGCCCACGCCCGACCTGCCACTGGACACGGCCCATGCCTGACCTGCCACTGGACACGGCCCACGCCCAACCTGCCACTGGACACGGCCCATGCCCGACCTGCCACTGGACACGGCCCACGCCCAACCTGCCACTGGACACGGCCCACGCCCGACCTGCCACTGGACACGGCACTCGTCTGGGTGCACAGCCTGGTCCCCCAGGCTTGCACTCACCTGTGTTGCGAGCCGCCTGCCCGGCACTTTTGTCCACACTTTCCAGCTCGGTCACGCGGTTCTGGAGCGACTCCACGCTGCTCTTCATGCTGTCGGCCTCCTCCCAGTTCTGCCGGAAGGGGCGGATCTCCTTGTCCAGCTCCTTTAGCTTCTCTGCTTGGCTGTCTATTACTCGCTTCCACGTCGAGTGTTGAAAAGACAAGAAAGTCAGGACTCTGAAAACGTGCCACCACCTACCCAGGACTAGCCAGCCAGGGGCAGAGCAGCCGCCCAGCGTCCAGACCTGACGGAACAGGGGGTGGGCGCCAGCCCCGCTCCAGGGAGCATGGTGGGAAAGAACTAGAAAGACACTTCCTATGGAGAATGAGTGAACCAGGCCCACTGCATCCACTGCTCTGCCACACAGGGCCACCGGAAGAGAGGTGATGTGCACACACGCTGGGACAATCAGATGGAGGTTCCACGCAAACCTCTCTGCTGTGTCACACGGGGTCGGGAGGAGCTCCGGCCGGCTCCATCTCAGCCCAGCCACCTGTCCTATCCAAGGATCAGCTGATCCCCCCAGCTCCACTTTGACCCAGGACGTGACCCCGCCCTCGTACTCACCAGTGGTTCTCCCTGCACCTCCCCGCCTCCTCCCAGGCCTGGTTGCCACAGCCGTTTCATCCGTCTGTACTTCAGGGCCCGCAGGTACTGGGAACCCTGCTTCCCAGAGGAGGGGACCGGGGCACAGGGAGGCATCACCTCATTAAGTGCAGGTGCCCAGGGCAGGCAGCTCCAAATCCCTGCTACCTGCCATGGAGCCTCAGGCTCAGGGTGCTGGAGTCACTGCCATGCGGCCCTGTTTTCTCTTTGAACATCAGCCGAGGGCCAGGGGAGGTGCAGCCACAGCACTGGAGGCGGCAGAGGGTGCCTGGGAACTCATCCGGGCCCTGGCAGAGAGCTCGCATCGGCCTGCCGCTGCCCCACGCACCTGGCTGCTCTACACAGCACTGACGCAGGCAACAGCCTGAGGGCCCTCTGCCTGCTCTACACAGAGCACAAGGGGACAGGGCGCAGGAACAAAGCTCACAGACATATGTGGCCACCAACAGCAAGGCCCGACTCCTGTTATCCTCAGTTAATTCAGAAACACAGGCCACGCTTAGCAGTGACGGCAGTGAGGACAGCAGTCCCCGACTGTGTGACAGGCCTGGAGCACCACACGCTCTCTACAGCCGGGCCTGTAGTGTTTCCGTTTCTGAAAAGGATCTGCACTGGGAGACAGAGCTCCCGAGTCAGCCGCTGAGTGCTTGGGGAGGTCTGAGCGCCAGAGCTGCCCCTGATGCCCCTGATGCCCCTGGCTGAGCTGCCCCCTCGAGGTCTACAGGTAACACGCAGGTTTAGCACCTCTGCTGCTCTTCCCAACCAGGAAGGAAGGAGCACGGCAGGTCTGGGTGACTTTCTGGGTGTAAAAACAATGTTGGGGCTGGTGCTGTGGTGTAGCGGGTAAAGCCACCGCCTGCAGTGCCGGCATCCCATGTGGGTGCCAGTTCAAGTCCCAGCTGCTCCAGTTCTAGCTCTTTGCTGTGGCCTGGCAAAGCAGTAGAGGATGGTCCAAGTCCTTGGGCCCTGCACCCACGTGGGAGACTGGGAAGAAGCTTCGGATTGGCGCAGCTCCAGCCACTGCAGCCACTTGGGGAGTGAACCAGCGGATGGAAGCCTTCGCTCTCGTTCTCTCTCTGCCTCTCCTTTCTCTGTGTAACTCTGACTTTCAAGTAAATAAATAAATCTTTTTTTTTAAAAAAAAGTGTTACCCTTTCTATTTTTTTTCAAGAAATCTAATGTTAGCTAATATTCAACAAAACAAAAACCTCTTTCTATACCAACATCCCTTTATTTTAAACAAATACACCTGGGAGAGGAATATTTAACGAATCTACAAAATTCTTCCTGGGAGCCAATACTGTTCACATTAGTGGACATCCAGACCCAGACACATTTTAGGAAACATCTGTGACCACCACTTCCATACGCTCTGCCGATACTGCACGCCACGCCGATGTGGATGCCGACAACAGGCAAAGAGAAGTGGACCCACAATGGCCTGAGATGCTGTCAGTAACAGAAGCGGGAGTGACCCACAGCCCGGGGCCCCGAGGCACGGAGCTGCAGCTGACAGCAGGTGGTGTCAAAGCCCAGCCTGGCATGCAGAGTCAGGGTGTGTGTGCAGGGACAAACACATTGCAACATGCACACGGACACAGAGACACATGAGAGGTGGCTCAACCCACTAACTTGAAAGGAGTTCCCATGTACAGCAAGGGGAAATTTTCTATTTTTAGAACAGATGATCCTGCTGGGTGAAGGGCAGCTTCAAGGCAGGAGGAGATTCTAGCCGCGCCTTATTCGTTAGGAAGGCGCCACTATCAGCCACAGTGCTTCTGGAAGCACAGATCTTCTGCAAGTGCCGAATTTATTAGGAAAAGTAACTCAGAACTGACAAGTAAGTCTCCAGCAACACTCCCCACCTGCAGCCTACCTCTCTCAGCCACGGTGCACCTGGGCTCAGAGCACGCGGACCTGTGGAGCCGCAGTAGCAGGTCGCACCACCAGCAAGAACCACGTCACCCAGTGCCATCGACAGCAGGAGCACTGGGTCAGGCTCAGACCTCAGCTGTTTTTCAAGTAAGAAAACCCAGGATCTTTAAGAAGTGAAATATGAAGACACAGTCCTTGGCGGGCCAGCACGAGCAAACACACCCTTCAGTCCTACACCCTTCACACTTCTCTGCCACCAGATGCCACACCGTGTCCACACTCCCACCCTCGTCAGACGAGGAGTGAATGACCTGCAGTGATGTGGGCAGCCATCACTGAGGTGGTCAACGCACAGCACTGGACAGTGCTGAGGGCAGAGGTGAGGGAGGAAGGCGTCCTGGAGGGTGTCTGAGGAGGAGCCAGGCTCACTCAGCGAAGGCAGGCAGGGGCAGAGGGCCCTGGAGCTCAGGCCACATCTGTGCAGGAGCGAGCAGCCTCTCAAGGACCGCGAAAGGGCCACGTGGCGGCGCAGAGGGAGGCAGAGCTGGGAAGGGGACGAGTGGACAGTGGGCCTTTCCTGGGCAATGCGCCCTGGCTGCAGGGGTGGGGCGGGCGAGCCCAGGTGAGCGCAGCTCCTCCCATCACTGTTTCTTGAAGCCAGGCCAGAGTTTCTCCCCCAGCTCCAGCCAAGGCTGCCAATCCCACAGTGACACCAAAGGTCCAACTAACTCCCACCGTTCACATCCGTCTGGCGAGGCCCTGAGCAGAAGGCTAGGAGTGATGGGAACCGTGTCTCGTGCCCGCACAAGCTCTGGTGCCCTTGGATCTGAGCTCCTTTGGAAAATGCGGTCTGCTTGCTCTGTGCTTTTCTTTCCACAGAGAAGAGAAGGAACAAGCCACTGCCCTCCCGCTCACCCCACACACAGGGGCCATGGACCCCCGTCAGAGCTCACGCTCCACTTTCCTGGGCTCCAGCGACCCACCTCCCCTTTCTTTCTGACTTGCATCTTACCGGTTTATTCAGCTGCAAAGTTTTAAAATATGAACATGCTCTACACACGTAGCAGAGTGATTACACACTAAACACTGTGCAGAGAGCCCTTCCGGCTGACTGCAAGAAGGGCACGTGAAACCTTGAGGTTTCCTATTTGGCCTCTAAACATCATCGTGTACATTCTAAATTATTTCTGTTATAAATGTTATTTCTGTTATAGATGTAATAAGTTAACTCAGTGATGGGGCCGGCGCTGTGGCATAGCAGGTAAAGCCGCTGCCTGCAGTGCCAGCATCCCATATGGGCACCGGTTCAAGTCCCGGCTGCTCCATTTCTGCTCCAGCTCTCTGCTATGGCCTGGGAAAGCAGTGGAAGATGGCCCAAGTCCTTGGGCCCTGCGCCCATGTGGGAGACCTGGAGGAGGCTCCTGGCTCCTGGCTCCAGATCAGTGCAGCTCCAGCCATTGCGGCCATCTGGGGAGTGAACCAGTGTATGGAAGACCTCTCTCTCTCTCTCTCTCTCTCTGCCTCTCCTTCTCTCTCTCTGTAACTCTTTCAAATAAGATAAATAAATCTTAAAAAAAAAAGTAAGTTAACTCACTGCTTATTCATTCTTTTTGTTATAGTCTTTTTGTTTTTAAAGATTTATTTATTGATTTGAAAATCAGAGTGAGAAAGTGAGAGTGAGAGAGAGAGAGAGGTCTTCCATCTGCTGGTTCACTCTCCAGATGGCTGTAATGGCTGGAGCTGGGGAACTGGGCCTGGCTGAAGCCGGGAGCCAGGAGTTTCCTCCCATTCTCCCACATGGGCGCAGGGTTTGGGCCATTTTCCACTGCTTTCCCACGCACAGTAGCAGCGAGTGAGTGGGGCAGCCAGGACTCAAACCAGTGCCCATATGGGATGGTAGCATTGCAGACAGTGGCTTAACTCGCTGCGCCACAGTGCTGGACCCTGCTGACAGCCTCACAGGCAGGTTTCTAGCATGACATCAATTTCCCTGGCTTCCCCTGGTCTCTGAGCCAAGGTTAAATTCAGGTGCTGTACTTCAAAGCTTCAGACCTGTCCCCCAGGCAGAGGAGGTGAGGATGAACCATGTGGATGGACAGGGCCCTGAGACAGGGCTTGCTTGGCCCCTTGGGACAGTCTGACCGCATACTGTTTGGGTCCTCAGCAAAATGCCACGAGTTTCCAGGTTTGCTGGTACACTGGAACACTGTACACTTTTGGCTTGATTTCAATACTAACAGCTTGACTCTTTTCTAAGACAATCTAATGTTTCCTATATTTCTTGTCTCTGCACAACTACAAAGTTTAATACAAATGAGATAAAATTAAAATTCCAACACAAGTCAAGGTATGACTAAGCCTCACTGTCAAAATGGGAGGAGAGGAAGTCTCAAAGATATTACAGCTCCGCACTGTTAGAAATCACGCAGGGAAACACACTGAAAATCACTCCAGTGCCTCCCACGGGCACTGCCACGCACAGGTGCCAGTCCCAGTGCAGACAGGCCTCCAAGACAGTCTACTCCACGGTGCCCAGCAGAGGCTGGCACTGGGCCCGCGGACAGAATCCCCTATTCAGCAGGGAAGGGTGCCCTTTCCGGCTGCTCCAGTGCTTCTGGAGTGACACGGAGTGACCGTGTGGGCAGGGGGCGGGTCCCCACATCAGAAAGCTGCAGAGCCACGCAGCTGCCTCTCACTCCCTAGACACTGCACACAACTGCTCACCAACAACACGGAGTCCGAGATAACCACGCCTGCTCGTTTTTACAACACAGGCGTCAAGTCTTGCTTTGCCAACAGCAGATCACAACACAGCAGAGGGGTGAGAGGCCTGCTCTCCAGAGAAAAGGCTGAGACCACGGCTGCCTGGCAGCTCCCCGGGCTGCCTTCTCTGTCTCCACTTGAGCAGGAGAGGAGAGAGAGGAGTGCACCCCTGTCCCCAGCTCCGGGCAGGAGCCCTCCAGGAGACACCACACGTGGACCAGACAGCTTCAGCTGCTTACCTGTAAATGAAGTATTTTGGATTCATTATTTCGAAGCATCTCCTTTTGTCTCTCAATTTCAATTTCAAAGCTACATATCTGATTGTGCAGACTTTGTATACTCTTGTTTTTTTCTACACTTTCATTTTGCAGCAAGGAAACCTAAAAAAGAAATGCCTCAATCAATTTAACAAAAAGTGGTTTGAATATTAATTAACAACGCTAATGACTCATTAAATATTCACAAAACAATGAATTAACAATGATAATGACTAATTAAATATTCACAAAACCCAACGGAGTTCCAGAAGAAAAAAAATCCGTCCACACAGAAAGTGAAGTTCTGGTAACTGGAAAGAATCCTAGGGGCGGGCACTGTGGCACAGTGAGCCGAGCCTCTGCCTGCGGCGCTGGCATCCCATACGGGTGTCGCTTCTCTGCTTGGATCCGGCTCCCCGCTGATGGCCTGGGAAAGCAATGTAAGGCGGCCTAAGTGCTTGGGCCCCTGCACCTGCGTGGGAGACCCAGCAGCTCCTGGCTCCTGGCTTCAGACAGGTCCAGGTCTGGCCATTGCGGCCATCTGGGGAGTGAACCAGTGGATGGAAGACCTCTCTCTCTGTCTTCCCCTCTCTCTGTCTGTAACTCTGCCTCTCAGGTAAGTAAGGAAATCTTATTTTTTAGAAGACAGAGTCCTGTGCATTGCATTTCTCAGAACTTAAGCAAAGTACAGCAACTGACTGAAGTTTAGGACAGGGTACTTTTCTAGAGATTTTGCTGAAAACAAAACATTTGAGTAGCTCTCAAATTCTGACCAGGAAACATATAACAAGCACATTCTTATATTTCACCCCATTTATAGAAACATTATGTGTGTGTATAACTGAAAAATAGGTTTCACAGAACCACACTTGCCCTAATCAGTCCCAATGCGCCCTATTTTCTATTTTATTCTATTTCACTTAACGAAACAATGCTGGTCTTTGGAGCACATGATGCGAAGTGAAGTAAACCGAGCACAGAAGAGGAATACTGCACGTCTCACTTCTGCGTGAGAATGAGAAGAGCTAAGATGTTGGTGAAAGCTTAAGAAGGTACCAGAGGACAGAAGGAGTAAGTCTTGTGTTTTCAAAATTCATTTTATCTATTAAAAGGCAGAATGAGAATGAGAGAGAGAGAGAGAGCGAGAGCGAGAGGAATGCACAGGCAGAGGTATCTTCCATGCACTGGTTCACTCCCTAAATGGTCAAAATGGCCAGGGTGGGCCAAGCTGAAACCAGGCGCCTAGGATTCTTCCCGGGTCTCTCACACGGGGCAGGAGTCCATGGACTTGGCCACCTTCTAGTGCCTCCCCAAGCACATCAGCAGGGAGCTGGACTGAGAGTGGAGCCATGAGGACTTGAACCTGCTCCAACACGGATGCTGCAGCATCAGACAGCCCACTGCAGCACAACCCAGCCCAGCCCCAGCAGTAACTGCTGAAGATCTACCACAGCAGTGGTGACTACAGCTAATAATAACGTCAGACACGTATTTCAAAACGGCTAAGAAAGACTTTAGAAGTCTGAATCACATGGGCCTGGTGTCATGGCACAGCAGGTAAAGCTGCTGGCTGCAACACCAGCATTTCCCTATGGGCCTGGGCCTGGCTGCTGTGAACCAGCCTGGGGAGTGAATCAGCGGGTGGAAACTCTCTCTCTTTCTCTCTCTCTCTCTCTCTCTCTCTGTAACTCTGCCTTTCAAATAAATAAATAAAGCTACCAAAAAATTTTGTCTCAAAAAACTCATGAGGCCATGGGTATGTTAATCACATTGATTTAAAAATTCTGTGTGTATACATCTATTCAAAACGTCTCACTGTACCCAGAAATATATCCAACTATTATTTGGCAATCAGAAGTATTCCTAGTTATATCCTGCTACGTTATTGCCCAATACCTACCCGTGGGTTGCATCCTGCAGTGTGAAAATTAAAAATCAAGAAGGTAGTCTGGCACTGTGGCACGGCAGATTAGGCTGCCTCTTACCTATCAGGGCACTGGTTTGAGTCCCAGCTGCTCTGCCTCCAATACAGTTCCCTGCTAAGGCTTCTGGGAAAGGACAGCCCTTGCCATCCAAGTAAAAGACCAGGATGGAGGTCTCGGTTCTTGGCTTTGGCCTGGCCCAGATCTGACTGTTGCAAGCCAATTTGGGAGTGAACCAACAAACGGAAGATCTTTTTGTCTCTCCCTCTCTGTCACTTTGACTGTCAGATAAATAAATAAGCTAAACCTAAAAAAAAAAAAAAAAGACCGCATGGGTGGCTTGGGATCTCCTCAAGGCCGTAAGCACACCAGTCCTCTCCCCAGACGCTCAACACAGCTTTGGCCTGCGCAGCCGCTATTCCCAAGTCCACCTTTCACCTTTTCAAAATCACTTTCTTTTTCAACTCTTTTAATTTTCATTTATTTATTTTAAAGGGGGAGAGAGAGTGAGCGAGAGCAAGCTTCCATGTGCTGGTTCACCGCCCAAATGCCTGCAACAGCCAGGAGCCTGGAAATCCACATGGGGCCTGCCATGAACGGCAGGGGTCCAAGCCTGATGTCTCCCTAGTGTGTTAACGGGAAGCCTGATGAGGAGTGAAGTCAGGACACAAACCCAACCCACCGTGCCAAAGCCTGCCCCAATATTTCTTTCTGAAAAACAACTGGCTCCCAGGACTGATCCACAAAAGCCCCCGGAATGAGGAGTCCGGAAGCGATTCCCACAAGCTTCCTTCCTCCCAGCTCTCTGCAAGGGCGCCTGCGCCTACGAAACAAGCTGCGCTCCACCAACCCACACCTCCACCCACCAGGGGTGTAACAGCTACTGGCTCCGAGGCAGACCGATCCAGATGGCACCTCTGCAATGAGCGACGACCACCAGTGCCTGGGCACCACACCAGCCAAGGGCGGCAGACATGATGGCCCGAGGGCAGCTCAGAGTGTGATAAGAGCAAGTCCTGATGCTACCCTTCGAAGGACAAGCAGCCTACAGACAGGTATCCCTTAAAGGAAGGAGTACTCTGGGGCCAGTGTGGGGCACAACAGCTAAGTCACCGCCTGGGGTACCTGCACCCAACATCTGAGTGCCTGGTTTAAGGCCCAGCTACACTGCTTCTAAGCCAGCTTCCTGACACTGCTCAGCCTGTGAGGCAGCAGGCAACGATGGCCCAAGTACTTGGGCTCCTGCCACCCACTAGAAGACCCAAATGGGATTTCGGGCCCCTTGCTTAGGCCTGGTCCAGCCATGGCCGCTGCAGGCTTTTGAGGAGTAAACCAGCAGATGGAAGGTCTGTCTCTCTGACTTTCAAATAAGATGGAAAAAATATTTAAAGTAAGAAGCACCGCTGGAAATGAACACAGTTTGTTTTATTTAAAAACAAATATATATTTACTAAAGAATATAAAACTTGCAGCATCTTACAGACAAAATATGACTTCACTTTCCTAGGATTTTACTCAGCAAAAATTGGCTTTCTTTGCTAAAACAGAATGCTTCAAATGTCCATGAACTGCCAAGTGACCAACCCACATCAGTGCAGGACAGGGTCACTTCCACCTGTCAAAGATGGATGGAAGGCCGGCGCCGCGGCTCACTAGGCTAATCCTCCGCCTTGCGGCGCCGGCACACCGGGTTCTAGTCCCGGTCAGGGCGCCGGATTCTGTCCCGGTTGCCCCTCTTCCAGGCCAGCCCTCTGCTCTGGCCAGGGAGTGCAGTGGAGGATGGCCCAGGTGCTTGGGCCCTGTACCCCATGGGAGACCAGGAAAAGCACCTGGCTCCTGGCTCCTGCCATCGGATCAGCGAGGCGTGCCGGCCACGGCGGCCATTGGAGGGTGAACCAACGGCAAAGGAAGACCTTTCTCTCTGTCTCTCTCTCTCACTGTCCACTCTGCCTGTCAAAAAAAAAAAAAAAAAAAAAAAAAAGATGGATGGAATTCCAAGACTTTTTATTCCCACTGCAAAACAGACACCATAACCTTTTATTTATTTGTTTTAATCAAAGGACCTAATTCCCAGGTGCCCGTGGATCGCGGCTTTCATGTATCTGTTAGGCAGATGTACGCACGGGAAAGCCCACCAGGTAGGTGTGACTTGGAGAAGCATAGCACAGCGTCCACGCGGCAGGAAAGCAGTCCCTGCCCCTCCCCAGGACCCTGTGCATCAGGAGCGCCTCCACCCTGCCCAGCTGGCTAGAGGCACTCGAGGTACTCTACATGTCCCTCCGACTTAGGTTCCCCAAGAGATCTAAGGTAGGTGTGACCCAGTCTCAGTTTTACAAAAAAAAAAAAAAAAAAAGTCATTCTTTTGTTGAACCATGACTGTGAAGATCAGTACGTCTTAAAATTAATTAACTAATTTGAGACAGAGAGAAAAGAGAGCTCCCATCCACTGGCTTACTTCTCAGCTGCCCCTACAGGCTGGGGCCGGGCCAAGGCTGGAGCCAGGAGCCTGCAGCCCAGAACACAGTTCAGCTTCCCCACAGGTCGCAGGGACCCGAATGCTCGAGCCATCACTGCTCACAGGAAGCTGGGCTCAGAGACGAGGATCAACCCAGGAACCTGGACACGGGATGCAGGTGTCTTAGCTGCTAGGCTCACGGCCTGCTCCTGAACCAACTCGACCATTCTATTTTCTATTACAGATGCATGAAATAAACAAGGCCCTGAGGAAGTGCACAATGAGAAACAAGCTCACACTCTGAGAAGACACAGGACACGAGTGACCTCTATGATGTGCCCAGCCTTCACTTCTGGATGAGGGGCACATGTGCATGTTCTCCTGAGCTTGGTGGCTGGAACGCAGGGGCAGGGGAGGTGGGCGGCCTTTCTAACGAACAGGGTCAGAGAGACGAATCCTGAGCAACAACCAGGGACAAACATTCCAGCTACTGCGTGGCAAAGCACAGCCCGTGTGCTGCACTGTCACCAGGGCACAGCACGTGGAGTTCCAACAGTGCAGCTGGTGCAGCAGTGGGGCAGGGGCTGCTCTAGGGAGTGTCGTGTCGGGTGCCAGTGATGCCAACCATGCTCTCTGAGGGGGAACCGATGAGGCGAGAAAGAAGGGCACAAGCACACCTGACCTGGAACACCTTCACAGAGCCCCTGTCCTGGATGCCGACTGAGCGCTACGTTCCCTCCTGCACTGTCCTCTGCGTAATCACCTAACTCAGACCTCTAGTGTTACGTAAGTAGCAGCACTGTAACAAAACTAACCCTTAAAATGAAAGAACCGGGGCCGGCGCCGTGGCGCACTAGACTAATCCTCCACCTTCGGCGCCGGCATCCCATGTGGGTGCCGGGTTCTAGTCCCGGTTGCCCCCCTTCCAGTCCAGCTCTCTGCTGTGGCCCGGGAGGGCAGTGGAGGAGGGCCCAGGTTCTTGGGTCCTGTACCTGCATGGGAGACCAGGAAAAGCACCTGGCTCCTGGCTTCGGATCGGCGCAGCGCCGGCCGTGGCGGCCATTTGGGGAGTGAACCAATGGAAGGAAGACCTTTCTAGACCTTTCTCCCTATCTCGTTCTCTCTCACTGTTTATAACTCTACCTATCAAAAAAAAAAAAAAAAAGAACCTTTCAAATGAGGAATGCAGCCCCATGAGACAAGCATCCCTTTGATCGATGCCTATAATTTTAAAAGAGCAGAAACAACACATTCTTCAAGAAGAGGGAAAAGAAGATTTATAGGTGAACCGTCACTGAGTTCAGAACAGCAGTAGGCGCTTCTGGGAAAACCACCCATGGTTCATCTACCATGAGCTCAACCTCACAGCTGACAGAATCTGCCTGCCCGCCTGTGCCGGCACACACAACACACCAGCCTGTCATTGCTTCTCAGCTTCTTCTCAAGTGTTTATATTAAAAACTATTTTTGGCCGGCACCGCGGCTCCACAGGCTAATCCTCCGCCTGTGGCGCTGGCACACCAGGTTCTAGTCCCAGTTGGGGCACCGGATTCTGTCCCGGTGGCTCCTCTTCCAGGCCAGCTCCCTGCTGTGGCCCAAGTGCTTGAGCCCTGCACCCGCATGGGAGACCAGGAGGAAGCGCCTGGCTCTTGGCTTTGGATTGGCACAGTAGTGGCCATTTGGGGGGTGAACCAATGGAAGGAAGACCTTTCTCTCAGTCTCTCTCTCTGTCTATAACTTTGCCTGTCAAAAAAAAAAAAAAAAAAAACTATTTTATGTCAGATGTAATGAGAATATTTTTTATTTGACAGGTAGAGTTATAGACAGTCAGAGAGAGAGAGACTGAGAGAAAGGTCTTCATTTTCCTTTGGTTCACCCCCCAAGTGGCTGCCACGGCTGGCGCTGCGCCGATCTGAAGCCAGGAGCCAGAAGCCAGGTGCTTCCTCCTGGTCTCCCATGCAGGTGCAGGGGCCCAAGCACATGGGCCATCCTCCACTGCCCTCCCGGGCCACAGCAGAGAGCTGGACTGGAAGAGGAGCAACCGGGACTAGAACCCGGCACCCATATGGGATGCTGGTGCCGCAGGTGGAGGATTGACCAGGTGAGCCATGGCACCGGCCTGATAAATTTTTAATCTAAAATGTTAGTCTTTCAGGGCCAGTGCTATGGCGCAGCAGGTTGAAGACCTGGGCTGCATCTCATATGGGTGTCAATTTGAGTCCCGGCTGCTCCACTTCCAATCCAGCTCCCTGCTAATGTGCCTGGGGAAGCAGCAGAGGATGGCCCCAGTCCTTGGGAGACCTGGAAGAAGCTCCTGGCTTCTGGCTTCAGATCAGCGCAGCTCTGGCCGTTGTAGCCATCTGGGGAGTGACCCAGCGGATGGGAGAGCTCTCCCTTTCTGTCTCTACCTCTCTCTCTAACTCTTTCAAATAAATAAAATAAGTCTTTTAAAAAAAGTTAGTTTTAAACAGCCTGGACTCTACACTTGAAACAAGACATCCACCTTCAGAATCTCTGGAAAACCCAAACGCCGACTCCAGGGCTGCTCTGGTTCATCTCCGTGCACTCCTGCTGTATGCTTTCCAGACGAGTGCCAGATGCGGCATTAAGCTCTTATTTTATAAATAAGCCACAATGGGAGATCTTGTAACAGCTCCTTCTCTATCAATTCTTGTCAGTTTTCATATTCTCCTCATGAAAGTAAGACCCAGCTGTGCTGAACACCATACCACAAACTCAACTGGGACGAGGTCTTCCAACAGGAGGGCGCCTGCTATGGGGCCCACAGCCCTGTGGCGGCCCTCCGAGGACAGCCGGGAGGAGGCGAATCTGGGGAGGGGCTCCTGTCTGTGGCTGGTGCAGGAAGCTTCCAGGCTGTCACCCCCTGAGCTAGTGATGGTGGAAATGGGTTTGCCTATTTGTCTCTCACAAAAGACAAAGAAGTCTTTGAAGACGACCCTTGACCCTCACTCCCATCAGAGGAGCCAGGTGGTAACCACTGCGGGCCATGACGTCCACACGCCATGTCCACAGAAACAAATGGGGGGGGGCAGCTTTCCAGTCATCACCTTCATCCACAAAAGGAGCTGGGGCTGGGTGTCGATCATCGTGATCTCGATCAATGCTGAGATAACCACAACGTGATTACATGTATGTATTTTTTTAAAAAGCAAAGCATGCTTACTTGGCAATTTAAAAACAAAGAATACACAAAAACAAAGCACCTTGATTCATAATCTTGAGATCAAGCAAAGATAACTTATCTATCTGCCAACTCTTCATTAACAACTAATAAAGGTTTTCCTCTTTAGCTAATGTGAAGAAATGAAAAGCCCAACAGCAGCTGGACCCATGGCCTACCTTCTTCTCCAGGGAGTTGCTCCACTCCTTGAGCAGGTTGACGTGCTGTACCGCCGAGCTGGCCTCGTGGGCCTTGATCTGCTGGTTCGTCCCCTGCGAGAGCAAATGTGCCAGACAGTGAGCCAATCATTCCATTTCAAAGGACACTCACACATGGTTTAAAAGCGGCACTAAACACAGAGAAGGGGCTTCCTGATGTCTCTCATGCGTAGTTAGCAGGCATCTCAGCCTCAGCAGAGTCCCGCCCAGTGGCCACTTGGGAGGGTCGTGAGGAGGAACAGAGCACCCAGAGTCTAGAAAACTCCTCGCAACGCTGCCCTCAAGTGCACACTGCCCACTTCTCAAGCTTCTCACCACCAGCGCCTTCTTATCAACGTTCCACACTTGCGATACCAACACACTAAGCCTCTCAGCTCCTGTTATTCTTTATGTTACCTTTTCCATTAAAAATGTAAGTTGACAATGTTTGGATACCTGTCGCTGCAGCTGGATACTGCTACCACAGCCCAGCGACCATGTTTAAGCCAAGTAGGGTGTCCAGAATTCAGTACAGCTCCAATCCACTGCACCTAAGAACTGCCACTCCTCACCATTCTAAGTGGACTCAGGAAGTCACACACAGAACATGAACAATCTACAGAGTACATAAGATGTAGACCACTTTAGTCAGGAATACGCACATGAAATAGTACTTCATGTATTTAAGGAGACAAGTAGAATGAAAATATAATCTGTTTCAATATTGGAAAATTAAAAAGCCAGAGAAACCATCTTAATGATCTCCAAAACATATACTCTGTACATAGAAAATTCATATATATATGTTGATATAAGTGTGGCTATATATAAACATATATATACACACACACAGAGAGCATGAGTGACGCTGCGTACGACATGGTGGGAGGCTCCGTCTCCACAGAGACCAAAGCACAGGGAGGCTACAGCCAGTCTCACTCTCGGTCTTTTCACTTCCTCAGAGAGCTGACGCGCCCACGTGCCTGCACTGACTTCATCCTAAGTCCTGGTGACACACTGAAGACACAGTGTTCCCTGGCAAGATGTGCTGCCTTTGGGCAGCTGGGAGGTTTGCATTTAAATGAAACTTCAGTCCCAACACACTGGCAATCTCAGACTTGTTTAGGAAAAAATCCACCACCACCACCACCAGATGCAGGTTTCTCATGCCACATACGCGGCAGCAGCCCACATCCTCTCCACACTCCTTCCCAGGAAGTGTGGTTCCTAGGGGCTGGGCTCCCTTTTGGATCCGTCCCTGGCTGGGGCAGAGTCAGCAAAGGCAGAAACACAAAACATATTTATGACACAAGCCACGTGTGATTCCTATGGCTGGAAACTGACACACTGTCTGGTTTGTTAATCACTTATGTTCAAGGAAGACCTAAGAGTTCCGTATCAACCCATGTAAACCCCCACCATATGTCAGCCTCTCTCTCCCACTGCTCGCTTGTTTCAAATGTAGCAGCTCTCCTAACAGACTGACTTCCTCCTCTGTACAGGATCCACCTGAAGTTTCAAAGAGTCACTGGACTAGCAGCTGCACACGCTTCCATCACCCGTGCAACAGGGTGTTTCGGTTTCACGACAAAGACTAAAAGAGCCCGGAACTTGCATATGAAAATGTTAATATAAACTTTCTCTCATGGCAGAATGTCAGTGACTAGGAAGGACAAATGTTGGATACTGACCTGAAAAACGCAGCCATAGCGCTTAAAACTACAGGTGCTGGGGGCATTGACACACTCTGACAAGTGTGCACTCAACTGCAACGGGAAAGAGACATGAGTTGTGGCACAAACGTTTGCATGAAAATGTTCAAACATATTAGGGCACAGAGAGCATCGGCTTGCACTATTCAGAATGGTGTTTATCAGCTCTATGTGTGTTTATATCACTCGCTTTCTAGAGTTATATGCAGTTACCATACAGTATAACCACGTGTATACACAAATACACACCGATATACAGAAATACATTCACTGTCACATTTCTTAAGCCTGTAGTTTCTTTAGAACAAATTGTTCAAAATGTGGCATGCTGTCTGAGGTGCCAGAATTCAGAAAATAAATAAAAAAACGTAAACTGAAATGCACATTTAAAGACTATAAACAAAAATTGCATGAAACACAAGAAAAAAAAATAGAAAGCATTTAGGATGCAACTGGCCACACACCTACTATACAGTGCACAGAGTGCTCTCTCCCAAGCAGGCTTATTCAACAGCCCAGCGCTCAGTAACACTTGGGGTAACTGGAGGGGGCTTCTGCTCCTGAAGTCTCTCCCCTCCACGGTGTGGCAGAGCCTTTCAAAGACCCCTCAGGCCATTCTGACAACATGAATCTTAACACTGTCACCTCTAGCTGATGGAAGGGACTTCAGGAGGACTGGTGGCAGATAACGCATCTTCCAAGGAAAAACCTCTCTGTTCAGCTGAAACATTGGCGGGCATCACACAAAAATCAGTTGTGACACCCAGCACGAGGCAGGGAACTGCAAGGCGCGGTCATGCATCAGGCTGGGATGCCTGAAGAGTATGGAAAGACAGCAGCTGCCTGCTCGCGAGGGAAGCCTCTCTGGAACATGCTCCTGTGCCCGGGACACACGCTCTCGGGGTGCAGACACTGTGTCGTCCTGGAGACACGCTCCTGTGTGCCCGGGACACACACTCTCGGGGTGCAGACACTGTGTCGTCCTGGAGACACGCTCCTGTGTGCCCGGGACACACACTCTCGGGGTGCAGACACTGTGTCGTCCTGGAGACATGCTCCTGTGTGCCCGGGACACACACTCTCAGGGGTGTAGACTCTGTGTCGCCCTGGAGACACGCTCCTGTGTGCCCGGGACACACGCTCTCGGGGTGCAGACACTGTGTCGTCCTGGAGACATGCTCCTGTGTGCCCGGGACACACACTCTCAGGGTGCAGACACTGTGTCGTCCTGGAGACATGCTCCTGTGTGCCAGGGACACACGCTCTCGGGGTGCAGACACTGTGTCGTCCTGGAGACACGCTCCTGTGTGCCCGGGACACACACTCTCGGGGTGTAGACACTGTGTCGTCCTGGAGACATGCTCCTGTGTGCCCGGGACACACACTCTCGGGGTGCAGACACTGTGTCGCCCTGGAGACACGCTCCTGTGTGCCAGGGACACACACTCTCAGGGGTGCAGACACTGTGTCGCCCTGGAGACACGCTCCTGTGTGCCCGGGACACACACTCTCAGGGTGCAGACACTGTGTCGCCCTGGAGACACGCTCCTGTGTGCCCGGGACACACACTCTCGGGGTGCAGACACTGTGTCGCCCTGGAGACACGCTCCTGTGTGCCAGGGACACACACTCTCGGGGGTGTAGACACTGTGTCGTCCTGGAGACATGCTCCTGTGTGCCCGGGACACACGCTCTCGGGGTGCAGACACTGTGTCGCCCTGGAGACACGCTCCTGTGTGCCCGGGACACACGCTCTCGGGGTGCAGACACTGTGTCGCCCTGGAGACATGCTCCTGTGTGCCCGGGACACACACTCTCAGAGTGCACTGTGTCGCCCTGGAGACATGCTCCTGTGTGCCAGGGACACACACTCTCGGGGTGCAGACACTGTGTCGTCCTGGAGACACGCTCCTGTGTGCCCGGGACACACACTCTCAGGGTGCAGACACTGTGTCGCCCTGGAGACATGCTCCTGTGTGCCCGGGACACACGCTCTCGGGGTGCAGACACTGTGTCGCTCTGGAGACACGCTCCTGTGTGCCAGGGACACACACTCTCAGGGGTGTAGACTCTGTGTCGCCCTGGAGACACGCTCCTGTGTGCCAGGGACACACACTCTCGGGGTGCAGACACTGTGTCGCCCTGGAGACACGCTCCTGTGTGCCAGGGACACACACTCTCAGGGGTGTAGACTCTGTGTCGTCCTGGAGACATGCTCCTGTGTGCCCGGGACACACACTCTCGGGGTGCAGACACTGTGTCGTCCTGGAGACACGCTCCTGTGTGCCCGGGACACACACTCTCGGGGTGCAGACACTGTGTCGCCCTGGAGACATGCTCCTGTGTGCCAGGGACACACACTCTCGGGGTGCAGACACTGTGTCGTCCTGGAGACATGCTCCTGTGTGCCCGGGACACACACTCTCGGGGTGCAGACACTGTGTCGTCCTGGAGACACGCTCCTGTGTGCCCGGGACACACGCTCTCGGGGTGCAGACACTGTGTCGCCCTGGAGACACGCTCCTGTGTGCCCGGGACACACACTCTCGGGGTGCAGACACTGTGTCGCCCTGGAGACATGCTCCTGTGTGCCCGGGACACACACTCTCGGGGGTGTAGACTCTGTGTCGTCCTGGAGACATGCTCCTGTGTGCCCGGGACACACGCTCTCAGGGGTGTAGACTCTGTGTTGTCCTGGAGACATGCTCCTGTGTGCCCGGGAACACACTCTCGGGGTACAGACACTGTGTCGCCCTGGAGACACGCTCCTATGTGCCAGGGACACACACTCTTGGGGTGCAGACACTGTGTCGCCCTGGAGACATGCTCCTGTGTGCCCGGGAACACACTCTCGGGGTGCAGACACTGTGTCGTCCTGGAGACATGCTCCTGTGTGCCCGGGACACACACTCTCGGGGTGCAGACACTGTGTCGTCCTGGAGACACGCTCCTGTGTGCCCGGGACACACACTCTCAGGGTGCACTGTGTCGCCCTGGAGACATGCTCCTGTGTGCCAGGGACACACACTCTCGGGGTGCAGACACTGTGTCGCCCTGGAGACACGCTCCTGTGTGCCCGGGACACAGGCTCTCAGGGGTGTAGGCTCTGTGTCGTCCTGGAGACACACTCCTGTGTGCCCGGGACACACGCTCTCACTCTCAGGGGTGCAGACACTGTGTCGCCCTGGAGGGTGCAGGGCGTCCTTCAGGACAGTGACGGTCCTTTCCGCTAGCCAGGTATTTACAATGCAGGGAACAGAGGATCCCAGGACAGGTCTCTCGCTTTACTCAGACAGCTGAGGAGGGGGTTCAAGAGACGGGAGTAGCCGAGAGACCTACATGACAGCCAGCATGGCCAACCTCTGTGCAAGGTCTGCACCAGGGTGGAGTCAAGGTGGTGGGACAGGCCCTGGACGTGGGGTATGTGCCCAGAAGGCACATGATGCAACAGCATGGAGAATGCACACAGCAGTCCATTTAAAATTCCAAGACATTTTCTTTCAAGCGCTGTTAACGCAGCTGTGAATGTAACCACCTAACGCTCCGAACGTTCACACTGGGGACACGCTGTTTTCAGTGTGCCGCTACGCACTCGGCGTCACACCTGTCCCTCCACTGGTTCATCACCAGCACTCTGAGACCAGACTGCAGGAGCTTTGAAACAGAGACAAGAATAAGCTATACCACAGCCTAGTGGCACCTGAGAAGCAATAGAGAGGCAGCTTTGAATTCAGAGCTCTGAGTAGAATTCAGGAACATGCACAAAACCCTGGAAATTCCCTCAGTGCTACGACCTTTACACACTAGTGGGGGTACTGTCTGGCCGTGGAAATAACTAGCCAGGACCCTCCCCCATCCCAGAGATCTGTCACCAGGCAAGCCTGGGGCAACTCTAGGTCAGAGTGGCTCCTGAGGTCGTCCCTGGCCCTTGGCCCAACTGGGCCTTCTCACTCAGCAGGGTCGCCGGAGGCCGTCCCTCACCCCAGCGTGCAGTGTCACAGTCTCAGGCTGCTGGGAAAGGCTGAGGTGAGCAGGCTCCTCGGGGCAGACACCCAGGAGCCCACAGGGCCGCAGGCAGCTCCTGCAACGGCAGCCAGAGGGGTCCAGGACTGAGGAGACTCCCGGACGTCTCCCATCTGGATGTACCCTGATCAAGTGCAAGCACTACAAAATCTACCTTTCTCAAAGGAAGGGTGTGAGAGACAGCCTCGGCTGGGGGCTGGTGAGGACAGACACAGGTGCCCAAGCCAGAGCCTGTGGTCACCAGGATCCCGGTGTCTCTAGGTGAACGCACTGACTTCACGGGGCAGTGACTCCCGCCTCACAGATGTGAAAGCAGCTTTTTCAAGTGTCACCTTTGCTCGCACTACATCCTCGTTTTCTCAACTCTGAACGCTTCTGCCCTGAATTTACCGCTCTGCAGTTCTCAATCGCTTGCTTCTGACTTGCAAACACGTCCCTGCGGTTTCTGTTCTCTACCGCACGTTACCACCACGGACTGTGAAGACGCGGACTTGAGCTCCGGACAGCAGAGCAGGGCCCAGTCCCGAAGACGTCCCAACTCCCGACGGCCCAGCAGCCCTTACCTCGCTCCTCAGCAGGGTCAGCACGCTGCACTTGTGAGGGCACGACACCACCACGCAGGGACACTCGGTGTCCTCGTGTTTCTGCGGAGAAGAGCAGAGGCCATCAGCGCTGAAACACACCTGTCCTCCTCAGTTCCCACCGCAGCCCCAACGCTCAAAACGAAGCACTCAGCTCACTGCCAGCGACCCCTAAGTCAGCACACTCACGCGTCGCTTGGATCATCGTTATTTCCCGAAGTCTGAGCGTCTCCGGTCTCAGGTAACTCAGGAGGCGGGGGTGACTTGGGGGAGCAGAATCTGACAGAGGTGGCACCCCGGCCACTGCCTCTCAGCGCACACAGCTTAGCCTCCTGCCCGTGTCCAGCAGGCTCTCGCTGGCCTCTTAGTTTGGAATTTGGAAATAGTGCTTCTCAAAGACTTGAAAACAGCACTAGCTACTGAGTGATCCAGAAATCCTACCTAGATTATCTTTAGCACGTGGAAAATACGGTCAGTCTTGGCTTAGCCCTTTTCTGAATGGCACAGAAGTTAACTTCCCAGACATGGATGACAGTGACTGTTAAACCCAATGCTAGGGCACTAGCTGGGCACCTGTCACAGGCAAGTGCTGGACACCTGTCCACAAGCAAAGTACAGCTCGCCATAAAGACATTGAACCCCAAGACCCCTGGAGAACAGCTCAGCACATGACAATGGGGCCTGGCACAGCCAGAAAGGGAAGCATCCTCTGACAACCAGGGCACACTGCCGCAGGTCCTGCGCTCATCACTGCACAGCACACTCGGTGGTTTGTGATGGCACCCTGGCAGGTGTTCCTGGCATGGGCTCCCCGCAGCGGCTCTGCTCCTGCGGCTCCTGCTCGCGGATGCCCGTGTTGTCTCAGATGTCCGCTGCTTTGACTACACATGACCACGTCTCTGGGTGTGCACTGCGTTTCTCTTGCATAATCAGGAGAAGTGCTGCTAATTAACTGGGTACGTGAACGTTCAACACCATAAAATACTGCCAGATTATTTCCCAAAGTGGCTGTACCCAGATACGCTTCCTTCATGATACATTTTTCAAAAGTGAAATCTTTACAATCCTGATTTTTCATTAATTAACAGATGTGCTTAAATAGACCAATATTCAAAAATTTCTAGACTAAATGTAAAAAATGAATTTTGCCCTCGATACTTGAGATCGTGCTGACCTACAGACTTCAACTGCAGAGGAAGGCTGGCGTTTGGACGCAGCTGACACACCGTCTGTACTGCAGCCACAGTCGGGACGGAGGTCCCTGCCAGAACTGCTGTGGTGCAGATTTCAGTCCTCCTCACCATCTGGCACGTGGGACACACCACGGCAATGCAGGAAGATCGGGACAACCTGGGCTCTAGGTCTGCCTACCAGACAGGGACGGGGGGCAGGCGTCGCGTGGTCAGGTGCAGCCCCCACTCAGGAGGCCCCCAGCCCACATCTGAGTGCCTGCTCAAGCCCAGCTCCCTGCTGTGGCCTGGAAAAGCAATAGAAGGTGGCCCAAGTGCTTGGGTCCCTGCCACGCAGCAGGAGGCCCAGACGGAGCTCCCGGCTCCTGGTTTCTGCCTGGCGGTCAGAGTCATCTGGGGAGGGAAGCAGTGGACGGAAGATCTCTTTCCCTGTCTCTATCACTCTGCTGCTTTTCTTAAAAAAGATTCAGTTATGTATTTGAAAGGGAGAGTTACGGGGGCGGGGGGAGGCAGGGAGGGAGGGAGGGAGGTCTTCCATCCACTGCTTCACTTCCCAAATGGCTGCAACAGCAGATTTGGGCTGACCTGAAGCCAGGAGCCAGGAGCTTCTTCCAGGACTCCCACGCGGGTACATGGGCCCAAGCACTTGGGCCATCTTCTATTGCTTTTCCAGGCCACAGCAGAGAGCTGGATAAGAAGTGGAGCAGCCGGGAATCAAACCAGTGCCCATATGGAATGCTGGCACTACAGGCGGTAGCTTTACCCTCTATGCCACAGCACCAGCTGCCAAAATAAATAAATCTTTAAAAAAATGAATAAAAATAGGGATGGGCATTTGACACCAATAATTAAGATGCCATTTGGGACTCCTGTATCTCACATTAGGATGCTTGGGGTTCAAGGCCTAGATCTGTTTCTAATTCCAGCTTCCTGCTAATGAACACCCAGGAGGCAGCAGGTAACAGTTCAAGTATTTGGGCCCCTATCACTCAGAGAGGAGACCTGAACTGAGTTCTGGGCACCTGGCTTCAGACTGGTACAGCACTAGCTGTTGTGAGTATTTGAGGGGTGAACTAGCAGACAGGAGATCTCTATTTTAAATAAAATTTAAAAATTTAAAAAATGAATATATTTTCAAAATAATGGTAAAATAAAATATACTTACAGCCTGAGAGGATGAAAATTTGAGCTTAAAACTCAAAAGAATAAAAGACTTGGTAATAAAATCATGCCCCCAACTTGAAAGGAGGCCCTGGGAGTCACAGAACCTCTTGTCATTCCAGGAAGTCAGGGAGTGCACACCTGCCGCCCCAGTGTCAGGGAGGAGTGGGTGTGCACCTCCACCCCAGTGTCAGGGAGGAGTGGGTGTGCCCCTGCCGTCCCAGTGTCAGGGAGGAGTGGGTGTGCACCTCCACCCCAGTGTCAGGGAGGAGTGGGTGTGCCCCTGCCGCCCAGTGTCAGGGAGGAGTGGGTGTGCCCCTGCCGCCCAGTGTCAGGGAGGAGTGGGTGTGCCCCTGCCGTCCCAGTGTCAGGGAGGAGTGGGTGTGCCCCTGCCGTCCCAGTGTCAGGGAGGAGTGGGTGTGCCCCTGCCGCCCAGTGTCAGGGAGGAGTGGGTGTGCCCCTGCCTCCCCAGTGTCAGGGAGGAGTGGGTGTGCCCCTGCCGCCCAGTGTCAGGGAGGAGTGGGTGTGCCCCTGCCGTCCCAGTGTCAGGGAGGAGTGGGTGTGCCCCTGCCGTCCCAGTGTCAGGGAGGAGTGGGTGTGCCTGCCGTCCCAGTGTCGGGGAGGAGTGGGTGTGCCTGCCGTCCCAGTGTCAGGGAGGAGTGGGTGTGCACCTGCTGCCCCAGTGTCAGGGAGGAGTGGGTGTGCCCCTGCCGTCCCAGTGTCAAGGGAGGAGTGGGTGTGCACCTGCTGTGCCAGTGTCAGGGAGGAGTGGGTGTGCCCCTGCTGCCCCAGTGTCAGGGAGGAGTGGGTGTGCCCCTGCTGCCCCAGTGTCAGGGAGGAGTGGGTGTGCCCCTGCCGCCCCAGTGTCAGGGAGGAGTGGGTGTGCACCTGCTGCCCAGTGTCAGGGAGGAGTGGGTGTGCACCTCCACCCCAGTGTCAGGGAGGAGTGGGTGTGCCCCTGCCGCCCAGTGTCAGGGAGGAGTGGCTGTGCCCCTGTCGCCCAGTGTCAGGGAGGAGTGGCTGTGCCCCTGTCGCCCAGTGTCAGGGAGGAGTGGGTGTGCCTGCCGTCCCAGTGTCAGGGAGGAGTGGGTGTGCACCTGCCGTCCCAGTGTCAGGGAGGAGTGGGTGTGCCCCTGCCGTCCCAGTGTCAGGGAGGAGTGGGTGTGCCCCTGCCGCCCCAGTGTCAGGGAGGAGTGGGTGTGCACCTCCACCCCAGTGTCAGGGAGGAGTGGGTGTGCCCCTGCTGTCCCAGTGTCAGGGAGGAGTGGGTGTGCCCCTGCTGTCCCAGTGTCAGGGAGGAGTGGGTGTGCCTGCCGTCCCAGTGTCAGGGAGGAGTGGGTGTGCCCCTGCTGCCCCAGTGTCAGGGAGGAGTGGGTGTGCCTGCCGTCCCAGTGTCAGGGAGGAGTGGGTGTGCCTGCCGTCCCAGTGTCAGGGAGGAGTGGGTGTGCACCTGCTGTGCCAGTGTCAGGGAGGAGTGGGTGTGCACCTGCAGTCCCAGTGTCAGGGAGGAGTGGGTGTGCACGTGCCGTCCCAGTGTCAGGGAGGAGTGGGTGTGCCTGCCGTCCCAGTGTCAGGGAGGAGTGGGTGTGCCTGCCGTCCCAGTGTCAGGGAGGAGTGGGTGTGCCTGCCGTCCCAGTGTCAGGGAGGAGTGGGTGTGCACCTGCTGCCCAGTGTCAGGGAGGAGTGGGTGTGCCCCTGCCGTCCCAGTGTCAGGGAGGAGTGGGTGTGCACCTGCTGCCCCAGTGTCAGGGAGGAGTGGGTGTGCACCTGCTGCCCAGTGTCAGGGAGGAGTGGGTGTGCCCCTGCCGTCCCAGTGTCAGGGAGGAGTGGGTGTGCACCTGCCGTCCCAGTGTCAGGGAGGAGTGGGTGTGCCTGCCGTCCCAGTGTCAGGGAGGAGTGGGTGTGCACCTGCTGTGCCAGCACTTCAGGGTGGGGGTACAGCATCAAGTTAGGGTGAGGAAGAGTTATACCAGCAGTGACCCTGGACACATGTGCTTATTATAACCATCACAGACTCTAAGATGCAGCAACATAAACCTTAGGGTGTACTCTAGTTTCAACATTTTCTATGAGTAGTATAGTAAAAGTTGTAAGAAGTATTTATTTACAGGGGCTGGCGCTGTGGTACAACGGGTTAATGCACTGGCCTGAAGCGCCGGCATCCCATATGGGCGCCGGTTCTAGTCCCGGCCGCTCCACTTCCAATCTAGCTCTCTGCTATGGCCTGGAATAGCAGAGGAAGATGGCCTAAGTCCTTGGGCCCCTGTACCCGTGTGGGAGACGCGGAAGAGGCTCCTGGCTTCGGATCAGCGCAGTTCCAGCCATTGCGGCCAATTGGGGAGTGAACCAGCGGATGGAAGACTCTCTCTCTCTCTCTCTGTGCCTCTCCTCTCTCTGTGTAACTCTGATTCTCAAGTAAAAAATAAATACATCTTTTAAAAAAAGAAGTATTTATTTACAGGCCTCAGGTCTTAAACTTGCTATTGATCAAGCCGTGCTGGAGTACCTGTTGTCTTTTTTCCCCACCTGTTTTTAGACTCACAACCCAGACCAAACTGAAAACCACTCCTCACTAAAGCTGCACCCGCTCAGGCTGCAGTAACCACTTCACCCTAACTACAGCCACACGACTCCCCACTGCTTGGCTACCTCCTTCACCAGGGGTGGACTGCAGGCGAGACTGCGACTCTGCTGGGTGTGCCGGGTCAGGTCTCGGGAACCCACATGCAGTGCTGCTGCACCAACCCCTGACTCGACAGCCTCAGCTGGGGCCAGTCTGTTACTTAATGTGGTATTTAATCGACATCCTTTTCAAATGAAAATTAATTGCTAGATTCTACTCTGTAAATAATTGATTTTTGCGAGAAACAAAGTCTAACTCTGACAGAAATACACTAATATATGTAAAGCCTGGAGAACTGTTCATCAGATATGTGTCTCAGCCCCCAGAATTTAATTACTGCAGGAATTATCCAATTATGACAAGTGCTGGACACAGTTCCTCAGAGTTCTTGGCAACTAGGAGCACCTGCAGTGTCCCCTGGAAGAGTTGCAGGATGGCAGGAAAAGACACAGGCGGAACAAACCTCAGTTCATGCACAACACGGTCAGTGCTCAGAGCAGCCCACGGCCCCTGGCGGGGCTTCCAAGTCTCCACCCTCCTGATGGCCCACCAGTCACCAAGTGTGACCCCATGTGCTCAGTGCTTAGAAGCACCGGCCCTCCCCGCCCTCCCGCCCTCCAGTTCCCCTGCCTGCTGTCCTCCAACCAACCCCCTCCGGGGCAGGACCCAGCTGTTCCCACCACAAGACCCAGGGTCATCCTCGCCTCATGTCCCCTGTGAGCCATCGGCCAACCCTGTGCTCCACCCTGGACTGCCTCCCCAACCACTCCCACTTGCCTGTCACCTCTGCCACCAGAACTCAAGGTCCAGTGCCTTCCTGTGTCCTCCGGCTGCCCCCCTTGCCCTCACATCTCAACTCTGTTCCTAAAACCCAATGACCCCAAGAGCACTGTCTCGGAGCACACAGTCCTTGCTGTCGCCCCAGCAGCCAGCCCCAGTCACTTCCACTTCCCTTGTCACCAGGGGATTTTTCTTCATGCACTCATCTCTACCCAACAGCACATATTTTTGAATTCTCTCTTCCTGCTAGAAGGTGAGCTTCCCCCCAGGCCACAGCTCCCAGGAGAGCAGCCAGCACACAGCAGGCACTCTGAGACGCTTGTTCGAGTGTGCTGTTCCTGAAGCCTGTCTCCCACCTTCAACAGCCGTCCTCTCTTAGACGCACACAGAAGAGGCAGGACTCTAACACATCCCTACAGGTAGAGCGCCAAGCCAACAACTGAGGCAGGAACAGTCTAGATTCTCAGCTCTCTGAAGACGGCAGCTGTGCTTCAATACTGCGGGATGACTTACGCAGCTGCACAAAGACCAAGCCAGCCATCAAAATGCCGAGCCAGGAGAACGCTGTCAGCTGGGATGTCTGTACCCCATACTGGGTGTCTAGGTTTGAGTCTTGGTGCCACCCTCAATTATAGCCTACTAATGCACACACTGGGAGGCAGCAGGTGGTATCTCATGTCATTGGGTCCTTGGCACCCATGTGGGAAATTCAGATTGAGTTCCTGGCTCCCAGCTCCAGTCTAGCACAGCTCTGGCTGTTGCAGGCATCTGGGGAGTGAACCAGCAGAGGGGCTCTCTAGTAAGTAAAATTAATAAATTTCTTAAAAAATGTAGAGCCATGAGCACTCCCTGGGACAAGTTAAGAATTCTACATTTTTTAAAAAATTACTATTTATTTTCTTGAGACTCGAAAGTATACTCAGTAAAGGCAAAAGAAAATGTTAACTATATAAATCAAAATAAGCTCAAACAATAAAGCTTCACTGTAAAATGAAGTCAGATGAAAACCACTGTTGACTCCCATCTCTTCTCCCTAGTCCTGCCGGAATGGTCAGTCGGGGACGGGCGCTGCGGTGTAGCAGGCGTAGCAGGTTAAGCTACCCGCGGCACTGGCATCTCTGCCTGGGAAAGCAGCAGCAGAGGGCCCAAGTCCTTGGGCCCTGGCACCACGTGGGAGACCAGGAAGAAGCCTGGCCATTGTGGTCATCTGGGAAGTGAACCAGCGGATGGAAGATCTCTGTCTTGCCTCTCCCTAACTATGTTTTCAAATAAATAAATACATATTTTAAAAACAAAAAGAACAGTCATCCAAAGAGCTCCTCTGAGAGGAAGCTCCCCAGCGCTGAGAGGGTGGTGGGCAGCACACCTGCAGGGTGATCATGGGGACCTGGCTCTTGCAGTGGCTGCACGTGGCCTCGCGGTACTTGCAGGCCTTCTCCACATGGTCGCGCAGATCCTTCCTCAGCACCTTCTCTTTGCAGTCAGCGCGCACACAGGCAAGTTCCTCGAACTGGCAGTCATTTTTTAGATGTACCTGCAGGACAAACCATTCCAAGTCTGTAACTGGCAGAGAAAAAATACTAATCTGAGATACCATGCTCTAACCACCACACAACGAACTCCTACGGAATGCTTCCACTCAGCTTTCAGACCAGTTTTCACAGCAAAGAGTCGCAAATACACCAAGAAACACCAAATTCCACGTTCCATCTAGTGCCTGCCGTTGAAGAGCTGAGTCACTCTTCCTTGTCGATGGACAGATGGGCATCTGCTGAGAGCGCTGTTTTATCCCACATCAAATGTGCTGACAGGGTAAAATATGAGGTAAATTAAAAAAATAAAAAAAGAAATTATGTGGACTCTGATAGTAAAAAAAAAGGTTTTAATGTGACTTCCAAAATTAAAATCTAATTCAGATTTTTCTATTCTAAATAGAACGAGAGTATTTAAAAACAACTGGCAACTCTGTCAGTGAAGATACAAACAGCACAGCACGTGGACCAGCAGCCTGTGTTCCGAAGCCACAGTTCGTGGCTGTGTTCCGAAGCACTAGCGTGGACGTGGCCTTCAGGTGCCATGTCACAGCTGGACAAAGTAAGGGGCTCATGTTCCTTGTGTCAAAGCCGCAGTGCCACGTGGGACCTACCAGCAGATGCCCCAGTGCCAACTGCTCCGCACAGCCTCTGCTCTCGTTCCGACAGCAGATCTGAAGGGCCAGAATCTCTCTCTTGCAGCAGTTGTCCTTGAACACCTGCAACGGAAAGGCACTTATTTTCGGGATTAACAGTTCTTAATCTACACATACTATTTTGAACAAGGCAAAACCACTTTAAAAGAGCATGAGAGCAACTCTCAAGTGGACCTCGGGAAGCATTAAGGACCATCTTAATTTCTGCAAGTAGAATGAAGGAGCCCCACTAAATGACACAATTTAAATTCTCTAACCTGAACTTGACCATCTTTGGTTAGATAAGCCAAAATAAAATGAATTATACTGAATAATTAAAGACCACTCTGTAACATCCAAACAGTTTCAATTAACCGATGTAATCTCAGGTCAAGGGAAGAGGAGGCCACTTCACATATGCACGCCTGGGACTTGCAGGAGCCAGCTACGGGGTGGGGGATGGTAGGGAGCAGGATCTCCCTGCAGAACGACTTGAGCAGGGCTTGGAAGCACCTCAACACAGCTCAGATGGCTTGCTAAGAGCAGACTGACTCCTGGAAGAGATCATATTCTGTGATGATTTATAAAACAATTATTTTGGTTTCTTCTCCTAAGGTTATGCTACTTATAACCCACTTCTTCATCACAACGGAACCACAGGCCTCCTGTAACAAAAACACTCCTTTAAACATATATCAGAAAAGTTAATCTAATAATGAAAATATTTTCCTTTGAAAATGAAAACCTTGCAGGTGTTAATTTTATTTTACCCTTAGAAACAAATACTCTTACTCTATCTAACAACACAGTCTACATCTTTGTCCTCAGGCATTTCTAAGACACTCCATCTGTTAATAACACCCACGGTGTAAGAGAAACCGGGAGTTAAACCTTCTGACCTCCACCAGTGCAAAAAACAGAATCAACAACAGTTAAGAATTAAAAATAAACTAAGATGGAGTAAAATCCAATCCTTTATAAACATGATTTTTTAAAAAGTCATGACTTGGGGCCGGCCCTGTGGCACAGCAGGTTAATGCCCTGGCCTACAGCACCAGCATCCCATATGGGCACCAGTTCTAGTCTCGGCTGCTCCTCTTCCGATTCTCAATCTGATTCCGATTGGCCTGGGAAAGCAGTGGAAGATGGCCCATGTCCTTGGAACCCTGCACCCATGTGGGAGACCCGGAAGAAGCTCCTGGCTCCTGGCTCCGGATTGGTGCAGCTCCGGCCATTGCGGCCATCTGGGGAGTGAAGCAGTAGATGGAGAACAACCTCTCTGTCTCTACCTCTCTCTCTAATTCTTTCAAATAAATAAAATAAATCTTTAAAAAAATAAAAAATAAAAAGTCATGACTTAAGATACATAGTATCAACAGAATAGGTATTTTTAACTAGGAATGAATGAGCTTCCTTTCTCCTTAAATCACCTGAGTTTAGCCTTACAGATAAAAAACACAGACCCAACATCCAGCCCCCATACCCCACACCCCAGTATAACAAGAGCAAAGCAGTCAGAGAGAAAGGCCCTGGATTATTTATTCCAACCACTCCTTTAACACACACGAGGAGCCGGAGCAACAGCAGCCGAGCAGACCAGGCCTCCAGGCACCCAGCCGGCTCTGCTCCTTCTCTCTCATGATAGTCAGCAACCTTTTTCCTTTCCCTTCGGCTATTAATGTCATTGAGAAATAGGGGCTGGTGCTGTGGCGCAGCGGGTTAACGCCCTGCCTGAAGAGCCGGCATCCCATATGGGCGCCAGTTCTAGTCCCGGCTGTTCCTCTTCTAATCCAGCTCTCTGCTATGGCCTGGGAAAGCAGTACAAGATGGCCTAAGTCCTTGGGCCCCTGCCCCATGAGGGAGGCCTGGAAGAAGCTCCTGGCTCCTGGCTTCAGATCAGCGCAGCTCTGGCTGTTGCAGCCATCTGGGGAGTGAACCAGCAGATGGAAGACCTCTCTCTCTGTCTCTACCTCTCTCTGTAACTCTTTCAAATAAATACAATAAATCTTAAAAAAGAAATAGAGACAATAATTCTGAATAATTAACCAGAAACCCATTGGTTTCAACTGTCTCTCAGCTACATCAATTAGACACACGGGAACAAGGTAGTTGCTTATAGTATTTGGACAAGGAGTAGAGTTGAGTGACCTGGTATTCTTAGCCCTAACTCACCCAAGCCTTTAGCAGAAGGTCAGTGTTAAACAACAGGCACACTGGCCGGCGCCACAGCTCACTTGGCTAATCCTCCGCCTGTGGTGCCAGCACCCTGGGTTCTAGTCCCGATGGGGCACTGGATTCTGTCCCGGTTGCCCCTCTTCCAGGCCAGCTCTCTGCTGTGGCCCGGGAGGGCAGTGGAGGATGGCCCAAGTGCTTGGGCCCTGCACCCCATGGGAGACCAGGAGGAAGCACCTGGCTCCTGCCTTCGGATCGGTGCAGCGCGCCGGCCGTAGAGGCCATTTGGGGGGTGAACCAACGGATGGAAGACCTTTCTCTCTGTCTCTCTCACTGTCTAACTCTGCCTGTTAAAATAAATAAATAAACAAACAAACCAACAAACAGGCACATGGTCTCAGACCTTCCAGAGCAGGTTCTGTCAGCAGTACAAGGACACCTACACCCAGCAGCCCTCCACCCGGCATCCGCCTGGGTTGCCCCAACAGCCCAGCGAGCGCAAAGCCCTGCACAGGCAAACCCCGGAGCAGGCTTCACTGCGCAGCCTAGCGACCTCCATCTAAAGCTTGCTAGGCTCGTCGTCAGACGGCAGAACCACGCATGCTTTTATTGAGATCTTAAGCACTGAGGATGCACTGTTTCAAACTCCGAGTGCACCCAGTAGGGTTTAGTGGCACATGGATGACCACCTGTCAGAGAGGTCATGGAGGGATCGGGCCCAGCAGGGAGTCTGGCAAGGCAAGCCCGGATAGTCCTTTGTGCTCAGTGTGCAGTGACACCCATGGGCTCTGGCTGACACCCAGCACCGTGTGAGGAGACAATGGGCTGTCTCACGTCAGATGACCACAACACACTGCGGGCAGCAGGGGAGCAAATCCAAATGAGCTCATCAGACGAGCAGGAGTTCA